>NC_143482.1:28125805-28474471 GCF_027475165.1 Benincasa hispida | reverse complement strand
ATTTTAAGTTTAAGCATTCGATTACTTTTGCTATAAGAATTCCAATCCCTTCAAAACTAACTTACTAGAAAATCAACTCGTAATGTGATAACAACTAAATCAACTAAATAGTTAATCGCATTTGGCTATTGGATTGATTATGAGATGAGATCAAATCCAATTTTTCTATTCCTTTAGTTTTGTAATCTTTCATTACTAATGTCCTTTGTATTGCTAACCATAATTATAACTCCACCTATTTACTATTCAAATTAAGCATGCTTTCGTTATGCTTACGATGCAACCCAACATACATAGCATACATGTATAATATATGCCTTGAGACGACTAATTTGTGACATTAATAAAATAATCATTACACATGGATTCAAGCAAGGATAGAAGAAATGAATGAATCAAAGAAACTCAAACATTCCATCAAAATCTCCTTAAATCCATAAATATATAAACTGCCCAAAAAACCTTAAAATCGAGGGGCACTAGTCAATAATTTAATCTTGAATCCCGACACCAAAATCTTCATTACAAACAAAAATACAAAGAATCCCGACATCAAAATTAAGCATAGAACTCTCAAAATTGACCATCTACTCTCATCTCTAAGCTTAAAATTAAAAGATGGTATAAGCTCTGTCGAGAGTGTTGTCCAATTCTTGTTGCTTTTGCCATAAGCACCATAACGCTAGGGCTTTTTAGGGGTATTCTTGTCCTTTTGAGTCCATTGAAGTCTCGGATGCTCTGTTAAGCTTTTAATGGCTTAAAATTAACCTCAAATTGTATCTACACTCTAGAATGCATGTGGTGCTCAAAATCCTACAAATATAGACATTTAAATTCATAAATGTTATGTGCTCAATTGTGTTCAGTTAATACAATAATAATTTCTAAAAATCACACAAGTTTTTTTCTAAACAATCCAAGTATAAACCAACTAGGAGAAAATCTCGGTGAGGGTCGAGGTTAAACATGGGAAATTTAGTTAAATAAGAAACAAATTCAGTTATTGACTTTTTACTTATAATGCATGGTTGTGTTTATCAAATAATGGTGAAGTAATTTTTCTTGTGTAGATCATAAACTAAAAAGCGAATAAAAATGAGAAGAGTGTGATGATGAACGTGTGATGGTGAGCACACAACACTAGTAGATTAAGAAGAAAAAATAGATGAGAAAATGGAGTTGCAAAAAGCAATGCTCAAACATTTGAACTCAATGACAAGCTCATGTTCATGTTCATAACCTCTAAGGTACTTCTTAGCGAATTAGCCACATAAATCTTGTCTCCATGAAACATGCTTAGGTTACTTAGAATGTGAGGAAGTGTTTATCTCTAAACACAGTATTTACTCGAGTTAATAAAATCCACAATCTCTTGCTCTCTCGAATAGTTAATTATTATCTCATGATTCAATTGGTCAAAAGGAATCAAGAGTTGGATTTAAATATTCATTAACCAAATGAACAATTATTTATCATTGAACTCACTAGACTGAGGATTAATTCATCCCAACTCACTTATGATTTAGCTACTTATGGAATAAAAAACCAAAGTGAAAGAAGTAGAAGATGGAGTCATGATGTAGATTAAAATGGAAAGAATTTTGTTACGAGATTGGTTGGAAACGTGCAGAAATGAAAATACATAAAAGATGAAAAATAAAATAAAAGATGAATGGAAGGAGATGGTGATGGTTGATAGTCGTTTCGTGCTTTTCTTCGATTTGAGATGGAAATAATATTGTGCTTCGCGGTGGACAACGGAGAAGATCCTGTCTTGAGACATATTCTTCGACGATAGTGGCGACAACTCTCAAAGAAAGACTGCCTTGGAAATGGTGGAGAAGAAAGTTCTCTGGAAATTCTCTCGAATTCTAAAAAATGTTCTTTGTCTGTATATCTTTCTTTGATTTTGTATATAATGATGTATATTTCTTTATTTGGAATTGGGGTATATATAATGTTGGAAGTGAGACCACTGAAGTGAACCTAATGATCAATAAACAACACCATTGATACAAACACTTCAGTTGTTGGAGCTCCCATATGAAAGAGTCAATTTCTTGCTTTTGTGTGTGTATGTGTATGTTTGAGAGTTAATATGAGGAACAAAGGGAGAGAGAATTAGCAGAAGAAAGAGAAACAAACAAAAACAAAAGGTTGTGACCAAAAGTGGGCAACATGCGATAAAAGAATAGTGACGATCCACAATTAGCACAATCGTTGTCATGCTTTAGCGTGAAAGATTCTAGAATAAGGAAGTTTGTTTTTATTTCTTAGTTTTGTGAAAATAAGGAAAGGGAAAAGTATGAGAAATCCTGATAGTCAGTTGTGAAAATAAGGAAAGGGAAAAGAGGGAGGGAGAAAAAGAAATGGAGAAAAATGAGGTATGAAGTGAAAAAGGTTGCTGGCAGACATGATAATCAGTTGCTTTCACGACGTTTGGTTGACGCTCATGACGGTCGATCATCGATGATCAAGACATTTTCTTGTTGACAGTCACTAAAAAAAATACAATATATCACCTACTGTTGATCACAACAGTTGAGGACAATCAAGACGTTCTATCGTTGACAGTTTCTAACAATGAAGACAATTAATCGTCGACGATTGTTACTAACGATCACCGACGACCATTGATAAGAGGTAGATGATAAAGGCAACTTTTTCTCAAACTCATGACATTCATTACAAAACTTATTCCAAACCCATGAATTTGGTTTCTTAATCTCGAGAATTTTATTCCAAAGGCCCAAATATAAGCTTGGCTTCAAAAGCCAAATCCCCCTAATTTTGAACCCATGGACCAAACACCACTTTAAAAGGTTGAGCCATTAGAATAAAATTCTTGGGATTAGGAAACTAAAGCCACAGGGTTGGAATAGGTTTTAAATGAATGCAATGAGTTTGAGAAAAAATTTTCATCGTCTACTACCTCTTATCAATGATCGCCCATGACCATAGCCAATTATCATCAGCCGACTTTCGTAATTGATCGTTGGTGACTGATAGTCAAAGATCATCAACAAACAAACATCTTAACTTTAGGTGCCAAACTATCATTACAGTCAACGGCCAGCCGGCCACTTCCATGAAGGAACTCTTAAACTAGAGAACTAATGAGCAGAAGCATATCGTTCCAAATCCCATTGTGAAAGAACATGACATTTACATTCTAACAGAACAGTTATGTATCAAATCTAAATTACAGCATGCTTCAAAAAGAAAATATAAGAGATTGAGTAGACGATACCTTTAAAGAACCTTTTCTTCACCTATCCCTCGATCAAAATTAGCAACACGTTCAACAGCATGAGCGCAACAATCGTCTAGAAACTCCTTGATCAGCAACAAGTGAAACTCGATCCTTGACCTCGAACGGAAATTTTACACTACCACAAAGCTACCTTGGTATTCTCGATGTGAAAATCCAGGAGCTGTGACCTCTATATGGATTTGGAAGAGGGAAGGAGGAACTATACGATCGAGTAAGTGGGAAAAGGAAATAGTCTACCATATCGACTCAATCGTTTACCTAACGAGTCACTATCGTATAGGTAAACTCAAACGATCATTAACTCTCTCAACCAAGCTATTGTATAATTGATTCTTCTTGCACTTGTTATCAGTGTTATGAAAAAATGGAAACCATTTTCACTTTATCCCACCAGTTGCCATAAATTGACCATAACCAACCACTAAGTCGGTTTTTCGAAATCAATTATCTCATAATTAATTTATTATAAATAAGTATAATAACTAATTTATCATATTATATTTATAATCTATAGTTTTAATATCACATCATATGTAACATATAAATCATAGTTCTTTTCTCCTTTATGGCATTTAATATAAATCATATTTATATTAATTCCTCCAATAAAATAATGTATCAAATACATTATATCAATTATATCACATATAATCGAATTGATTTAATTATATCATATATAATCAAATTCCCTCTTGTTAATTTGAACACTTCAAATAACCCAAAAACCTATGGTCATCCTAGTGAAATGAAAGTCTCTGTCATGAACGACGTTATATAACGAGACTAAACATTTCGTGGTCCGGTCTGATACAAACTCTTTTGTATAGAGCATGCCCGCTCTCATGTCTAATACATGAATGGTCAGGATCAGACCATTTGTAGCACTTTACAACACTTATAAACCTATAAAGCTGGCCACACTCGTAGGGTCACCAGGATAAGGTTTCCCTCCTTTTTCCATATACTACAGACCATTTAGGTTATCACTTAAAGCATGAACCACTTGTATGTCTCCATCTACATGCTTAAGTTCCAACGATAATCAAGGATCTTGGTTTATTGGTTTGTGGTTAATGCAACTAAAATATCTCATATTTCATAGACTGAAGTGAATAAAATATCTCATATTATAAATCACAAAACTATTTGTTCATACAGATGTTTACAAACTACAGGACCCTACGAGATTTAGGGCATCAACACCAACAATCTTCCACTTGTCCTAAAGCTAGTGAGGGGTATAAGGTAATCATATTACAAGTACAAAACAATAAACTAGGGCACTAAGGCCGATTAAAACATCCCCCGCTCGCCCTAGTCCAGCCGTGGTCGATCCCGTAGACCCATGCTCTACAGGTCACCCTCAAACACTGTAGCTGTGAGAGCCTTTGTAAACGAATCAGGAACGTTGTGCTCCAATGCTATCTTCGTGACAATCACATCCCTTAGATGCACAATCTCTCTAATGAGATGGTATTTTCGCTATATATGCTTGTCACGTTTGTGACTCCGAGGCTCGCAGGAATTCACCATAGCACCACTATTATCACAATAAAGGGTGATGGCTTAGACATGTCTGAAACAACTTCTAGATCAGTCAAGAACTTCCTGATCCAAACGGCTTTCTTAGCAGCTTCACAAGCCGTTACATACTCGGCCTCCCTTGTGGAGTAAATGGTGCACCTTTGCTTGGTGCTTCACCACACTACAGTTCCTCCGTTAAGAGTGAATACTGATCCTGAAGTGGATTTTTGAGAATTCTTATCAGTCTGAAAATCAGAGTCCGTGTATCCTGTAAAGATTAAATCCTTAGAACCATACACAAGCATATAAGTGGATTTCTGAGAATCCTTATCCATTTGAAAATCAAAGTCCGTGTATCCTATAAGGATCAAATCCTTAGAACCATACACAAGCATGGAGTCCCTCGTTCTCCGAAGATACTTGAGAATATTCTTGACTGTTGTCCAGTGACTCTGTCCTGGATTAGATTGATATCTACTTACTATCCCCACAACGTAGCATATGTCAGGTCTAGTACATAACATCGCATACATCAAACTGGCAACGACAGATGCATAGGGGACCCGTCTCATTTCCTAAACCTCTTGAGGTGTCTTAGGACACTATTTCTTAGACAATGTAATTCCATACCAAAAAGGCAAAAGGCCCCTTTCGGAGCTCTGCATCGAATCAACATCTTGTCAATGTATGATGCTTAAGACAATGCTAGCACTTTGTTCTTTCGATCCTGAAAGTTATGAATCCCAAGAAAAAACTGAGTCTCTCCCAGATATTTCATCTGGAATTGAATCACTAGCCAATTTTTAACTGAAGTCAGTAAACCTACATCATTTCCAATTAGTAGGACATCATCTACATACAATACTAGGAAAACAACTGAACTGTTGATGATTTTCTTGTATATATAAGGCTCATCAACGTTTTGGTCAAAGCCATAAGATTTGATCGTAGTATCAAACTTTATGTCCTAAGATCAAGATGCCTATTTTAGTCCATAAATGGATCGATTCAGCTTTCAAACCTTTTGCTCTTGACCTTGGGCTATGAATCCCTCAGGCTACACCATGTAAATGGTCTCTTCAAGATTGCCATTCAGAACAGCAGTCTAGACATCCATTTGACATATCTCGTAGTCATAATATGAGGCAATGGATAAGAGGATGCGAATAGACTTAAGCATGGCAACAGGCGAGAAAGTCTCCTCATAGTCAACTCCCTCTAACTGGGTATAACCCTTTGCCACAAATCTATCCTTGAAGGTTTGCACCTTCCCATCAGCAACCCGTTTTCTCATGTAAATCCATTTACAACCTATAGGTTTAATCCCATCAGGTTGATCTACAAGATCCCAAACTGAGTTGAAGTACATAGTCTTTATCTCGAGATCCATGGCTTTGACCCTTCATCTCTGTCAACATCCTCCGTTGCCTTCCTGTAAGAAAACAGATCCTTAACCTCGCCATCGGCTACCATAGCCAGTATTTCAGTTAAACCCAAATAACGAATGGGTGGGTTCATAACCCTCCCACTACGTCGAGGTTCCCTAAACTCCTGAGGTGAATTTGACCTACTAGATGAACTCCTATCAACAACTCTTGTTGATGTAGCAGGCTCTTTAACAACTCTTGTTAAAGTTTCAGTAGTTTCTTTGGAAAGTTCACTCAACACGATTTTACTTCTTAGACTGTGTTCCCTTATATGATCATTCTCAAGGAATGTAGCGTTTGTCGACAGAAACATCTTGTTTTCCATAGAATCATAAAAGTAACCTCCTCATGTCCCCTTGGGGTAGCATACAAATAAGCACAACCTCGAATGTGGTTCCAGTTTCTTAGGATTAGCCTCAAACACATGTGCTGGGTAACCCCAAATGCGGAAGTGATGAAAGCTAGCTTTACGCCTGTTCCACAACTCCAAAGGTGTTCTGGTAACACTCTTGGAGGGAACACAGTTGACGATGTAAGCTGCAGTTTCTACTGCAAAACCCCAAAACAAGTCCGGTAAGGAAGCGTAACTCATCATCGATCGAACTATTTCCAATAAGGTTTTGTTTATCCTTTCCAATACACCATTCTGCTGAGGTATACCAAGTGCTGAGAGTTGGGAAACGATTCCATGTTCTATCATATAGTTACGGAACTCAGAATAAAAAAACTCTCCACCCCGATCAGATCGAAGTGTTTTAATCCGTTTATCTAATGCGTTTTTAACTTCAGCCTCCATCTCTTTGAACTTTTCAAAGGATTCTGACTTATGTTGCATTAAATAAACATACCATACCTCGGATAATCATCAGTAAAATTGATGAAATACTTGTAGCATCCCTTGGCTCGCAGATTCATCGGATCACAAAGGTCTATATGCACTAACTCTAGAGGTTCTTTGGCTCTATAATCTTTTCTAGTAAAAGGTCTTTTAGTCATCTTGCCTTCAAGGCATGAATCACACACGAATTTTCTTTATTCTTCACACACCTCATTGATGTGAATTCAGACATTGAGCCATGGCATATACCTAAAAGACCAATTACAAGAAGCAAGGCAAAGAAGATTCAAGAGGCATTCAAACTACATCTTCAAAAACTAGCATATTCATAAGAACCGACATATAATTTTGAGACCAAAGTTTTATATAATGTTAGTTCAATGAGTCAAGAAGAGAATGGCATGAAGATGGCACATGAAAATTCCTATAGTTTGGAAGATGACACCGTGGTAAAAAAAATTGTGCAGATTTTGTGAAGAAAATGCTATCAGATGTGCACTACATGGGGAAATGTGATGTCAAACCTCGTCAAACGTGTACATCTACTTTGTCACCTTCTAGAGGAGATATTTAAGTCAATTTGAAGACTTCTACATTCTTAGTCTTGCATTTTGAATTATAATTTAGTATGCAATGAAGTTTCAAGTTTCTAGGTGTAATTTTCTACAATTTGCAATTAATTGTATTTGAATGACTTTTGAGTTTCTTGGTCTATCCACGACCATTTGGCCTATAAAATGGCTCGCAATGTTCTTCAAAACTCAGATTATTCATAGTAAAATAGTTTGTGCTTATTTAACCCTTTGGTATTGTCTTTTTCTTTCAAATCTTGCTTTAGATTTAATGTTTAAATCAATTCATTGGATTAGTCTTGATCAAGCTAATTCTGGAGTGAGTTGTCTTAGGATCTAAGAGTGTCTTAGGATCTAAGCTGGACTTATTTTTATTACCATTTTTGGAAATTGGAAAATTTTGAGACATTGGATTAATTTTTTAAAAAATGTTTTTAATTGTTTCTAGTAGTCAATTAAAATTTGAAAATGATTATCAAAGGAGTTTGTTTCTTATCATATCAAAAACGAAAACAAAAAATAGAAACAAAAAACACTATTCAACATAATCTAACTTTTCCTAAATATTAATATTTAAAACTTAAAATTGTATAAATAGGTTTAAAATATAAAGCTTACAAGTCCCTTTTCTTTTTTTTTTAAGGTAGGCGTAGCTACTATACTCTTACCCAAATTATATGTACGACCAACATTTCAATTTCCATCGATATCCATGTTTAGTGACAAAGACGGATAATTACAATGGATAGTAGTTTTAAGATTAATAATTAAGTACATGAGAAAATTTTTAAAAGATTATAAATATAACAAAATCTATCAATAATGGCTTTATCACTAATAAAGCGATATAGTCTACACTAGTTGACTCCTATTAGTCATATGATCTATCATTACTAGACTCTGAGAATTAAATCTAAATTTTCTTAGTTGTAAATTTTTTTTTTGTATCGTGCTATATTTATTAATATTTTAGATCTGATTGCTGTATTTGCGACTGCCCCTTCAAAAACAATGTGATTTAACATAGAAAGTTTCTAAAGCACAACGACAATATATATATATATGTGTATATACGTATATATGTATACAAGTCCTTAATCAGCTGATATCTTCTCCCTCAAGCTTGAAATGAGTTGATCAATGTGATTCATGGAACTGCCGTCACCTTGAAGTGCTTCACCCTAAGTTGGTTCCATTTCAAAGCATTTTCCTTGGAACTCTGTGGCCCTATCTCCCTCCACCTTCCGAACATCATCTACATACTTGGCGATGGTCAACTGATCCGTCTACTACAGCATTGCCACCATCGGCATGCCTAAGCACAGAGCTTCGAGCCTCGGATTCCACCTGCAGTGTGTGAAGAAGCATCGACGGGCTTCGTTCGGAAGCACTTCCAGTTGGGAGCCCCACTACAATATTAACCCCTTTTCTGGCACAAAGCCTATAGGAAGTTTTGCTTGTTCTGATGCCTAATCACCCAGATAAAGTAGTAGTTACTTTCAACTAATCCACTAGCAAACTCTTCCATTTGAGTTATGCCGAACCTTTTGATTTGGTATGAAGCCATTGTCTTGCTAAAGATGCCTCCTTTGCCTCGATTTTGAAGAGATTCAACTCGTATTTTTGGTCATGTTCGATATGGTTGTCTATGCAGAAAGATGAAATGGTTGGTCCTATTGTGTTGTAGGACCAAATTCTGACAGTTCTTCTCCTTCCTGTGATGAATACAACTAACATTATTGTTCAACAACCTCATAAATCAATAACTAGTGTTAACATTATTGGTTCAAAAATAGATTAGTTATTAACTAGTGTAATATATATTAAAGAACCATTGAATATTCTTCCCCTTTTTTATTTTATTGAAGATAGGTGAAGGTTTGAACCGTATAGATAGATCTCTTAATTGGTGAGCTATTAATTTTGGCTCTAATACGATGTCGATATCATGAAAATTCATTAATAATCTAAACTAAAATTAATTAAAGTACAAATTTAGTCCAAAACTTTTAAGTTGGTTTATAAAGGTCATTGGCCTATACAGATGTTTAATACCTCTGAAACCTTTAACTTTGAATCTACTAGTTAACTCCCCATTTTTAAATTTGTCAAATAGGTTTATAAACTTTTAATATTGTGTCTAAGAGGACCTTTACGGATACTGCTAAAATTTAAGACTTATCTACTGGCAAGATATAAAATTAACTGAAATATTTTACATCTAATAGAACTTTACCCTTTCAATTTTATGTCTAGTAAGTTTGCAAACCACGGATGATAATAGACAAAATTTTATGTCTAGTAGTTTTAATTTTATATCTAGTTATGGACGATGTGATAATAGAAAAAATTGCACCTTCAACCCACAGATTTGGAAGAATTCTAATATCATATCTCGTCAAGATGTTGGTTATGTAAATTTATCGAAAATATTTTATGACAGTTTATTCTCTTTGATCTTGTTTCTTTGTCTGATGGGCTTAGAATATTTTGTTAGGTTTGTCTTTTGCATTCGGTTGCAAATATTTAAGGGTTGTCTTTGTGTTTGTTAGGGTGGGTGCTTATTTTGTACAAGAGAACATTATTGCCGCTGTCTTGTGAGTTCTATTAGAATTGCAAGTGTATGGACTTCTCGATGAAGGTTGTGTTTTGAATCTCAATAGTTTTCATCTAGATAATACTGATAAGAAGAAAGAAATTCTCTAACGTAAAGGGAACCTAAATTCATAAATTGGAGTGAGCTTCAAGAGAAGAAACAAAGATAAACTTTTTGGTGAGGAGGAATCTCACACTCAAGGAGAACCTGAGTGTTCATCTACTAACGTACTTATACCTAAGGTCATTATGAGGTGCTTTGAAAGGAAATCTCATATTTAGAGAGAGCCTATGTATCAATTCAAGAAGTCAAGCTCTTCGTGTATCACTGTGATTGCCTTGTCTTTATAGATAAGTATAAAAGTTGTCATTGTTTTACTATACACTAGGGCATTGTCTTTCTTGAGTACACTATCCCAGATATAGATGGTATTTCATCGAACTGGATGACCAATCTCTATGTTTCATATGTGTTTTTGCTCTTTGCTTTTATTTGTGTGGCTCTGCAAAGTGTTTCAATTTTGTCCTTAATAAGCGTGACTATGGGCTAGATTACCTCATATTTCAGTTTCTTTTTCTTTAGGCCACGACATGAAAAAGGAACCCACAAAGTAGAAGTACTTGGGTCTAGTGGAATGGTGGCGATCACCGGTGGGAGAGATGCCGACGAAGGATTTGAGCATGGTGTTTCCATTGACTAGCAGCAAAAGTTTGCTTCTTGGCTAATGAACACGTCAGAAAGAGGGACTTCAACGAGGTTATTGAAGATGAGATTAATTGTTGTGTTGGACATAAATTTGTGAGTGAAATTTAGTGGGATTATGCTGAAAAGTTTGTATTTTGAGAGAGGATGAAGATGGCAAAGAAGATGAACATAATTGAGGATGAAGATGATGAGGGAGAAAACCAAACCGTGGACCGACAGGAGGAGAGAGAAGAGAGGGTTGGAAGTGTGAAAGAAAGACAGAGTTACTTTAAATTTAAATATGTAGTTAAAAGAATTAAAAAGAAAAACTTAATTAATGTAGAAAATAGGAAGATGGACCATTTAAACCTATTTTTCAAAAGTGAGAGACTAAAATGGCAAAATTGAAACTTTAGAGACCAAATGCACATATTCTTAGAAATTCAAGGACTAAAAAGTTAGTTTCTCTTAATATAATATTTTTCAATTCTATTATGACATTGTCTAATAAATCACATCAATGAACTTCTTATCTAGGTTGGAACTATGAAGCTGACCTTATTATTCAAAGGTTAAAGGGCTTTTTCAGTTGGTGCACAGGAGCGCACTTCTGTTTTCCCTATACCACCGCGTTTCCTAGTCCTTTTCTTTTAGTGCTTCGACCCGAAGTAATAGCTTCTAGCTAGTTCAGTGGATAAGATGGTTGCGCTCCAGCTCACTTAAGAATGGGACGGCAATGGTCCATTATATTCTAGATATGCCAAATTATACAAAATACTTCAAAACTTTGTACTTTATGTCAAAAATACCTTTAAATTTTATAAGTTTCAGAAATATTCTTAAACATCACCAAAACAGTTAATGCACTATCGGGTTTGGCTATCAAATTGAGGGACTTCATTATCGGATTTTGGATTGAAACCATTAGTATTGTATGTCAAAAATACTCTTGAACTTTCAAAAATTTTAAATATACTCTTAAACTTATACAAAAAAAAAAAGTTCAAAATACCCTTATAGATAGTATATGAACAAAAATTGTTAATACCCTCGTACTTCTTTATTTCCTTTTTTTTTTTCCTTACATCTCTTCTTCAATGCTCTCTTACTTCTTTTCATTTGACATTTGTTTATAAAAAAAAAAAAAATAAATAGAATTACCCTCTTCAGTTAGGTTATATAGATCAAGAAGAAAAAGAATAATGGAAGCACCAAGGAATCTTAGAATTTAAATGTTTTAATAAGGTTGTATGTTAATAGTTGAGTGCGTGTTGATAGCCAAATATATATATATATATATATATAGTATTTGGCTATTTATCATTTTGGTATATTTTAAGGGAAGATTTTTTATTTTGGAAGTTTTTGAGATTTTGTGGGTTTTATGTTTTAACTTAATGTTTTGGTTTTTATTTTGGTTGTTGAAAAAGTTGTGTAAGAATTGGATAAATAGGAGACAAATGAGAGTATTTATATGAAAAAAATGAGGATATAATATAATTTATTTTAAAATTGGTTATTTCGAACTTAAAAAACTTCTAATAAATTAATCACTATACTGACGGTAGGATTGCAAAAGCGAGCATACTCATGGTTTGAATCCCACCGCCTCTTAAATCTTATTGCACTACAAAAACGGTAGAAGCGTTTTTAAATGTTTTTTTTAAAAAAAAAAAACTTTAGAGTTATTTTTGCAATGAAATATTAACCATTTATGTCCATATTTTAACAGAGTATTCTTTTTATTTTTTTTTTAATTTAAGGATATTTTTTATACATACAAAGTTCAGAAGTATGTTTAAAACAAAATACTAACAGTTTCTATCCAAAACTAACCGTAAGAATATTTTTTAACTCCTTTTGAAAGTTCAAGATTATTTTTGCAAAAAAGTACATAATTCATGAGTATTTTTTTTCTTTTTTATAATTTAATGATATAGATATAAATGTTCCTAATAAACAATAACAAACGAATAACAACTATTTCAATTTATTCTATTAATGCATGAATAACAATCATTTCAATTGATTTTATTGCAAGTATTAGATAATACTTGAATGCATCTCAAGATGTACCTATCTTCCCACTTTCATCATTCGCTCAAAAAATGAATCAAAATATTTCAAGAAAGAAATAAAAAAGAGTGTCACATGACAAATTATGATTAGACAATTTAGTGGAATGCATAAAAACAAATACTACCCAAGATGCATTTAATTATTTTTCTTATTGTAATTATGTGTAGATAAGAGATGATAAAAGAGAGTAGGTGGGGAAAACATAAAAAAGGAAGAGACAGAAGAGAGAAAGTTACAATCCTAGTAATGTAAGGGGTTGTTTGGGACATTGAGTTGAGATATGATCTCAAGAGTTCATATGTCTGTGAAATTCATGTTTGGGATTTATGTCCTAAATCTCGTAGTTTGTAAATTTTAAATAAATTATTAAATAAACAAAATGTTATTTATCTTCTAATAAATAAAGTGTGCATAATTCAAATTCAATAAACTAAGATCCAAGATTATTTAATGTAACTTGAATAGTATGTAGTTGACATACAAATCGATCGTATTCAAGGAATAACCCAAAAAGTTCATAGTATATGGATAAGGTTGAGTGACATTATGGATACAGCCCACTTTATAAGTGTTATAAATGTTATAAGTGTTACAAACAATTTGATCCAAATCGTTCATATGGAGAAATGTAAATGGAGATTTTATACAATGAGTTTGTATAAGACTAGACCATGAAATATATGATCTCTCTTTGTAACACCGCTAACTAAAGAGATTAATATTTCAAACGATAACTATGTAACTCAATCTCAATCCTGAGTGAGTTATGAACTCTTGCTCATGAGGGTCATTCTTTGATTTATACCGGTGAGAGTGACCTTAGTTACTGACTCAATATGCCTACCATTTTGTGAATGACACTGAGTGAGGGGTGAAGAAATTAAATCCCAGTGCGGATTCGATTTATCGCTTTGCCCAATTGTGTTACAGGAAAAATTACAAAACATAAACAGGAGAATTAGGCTAAAATTCTACAAGATTAAAAAGAAGAGAAATACCTTTGTAGAACCTCTTCTTCGAATCTTCTCCCAATCCACTGTAATTGACAGCACGATCAAAAAATGCACAAGATACGACCACTAGTCTTCTCTGCTATTCTCTTGGGACCAAGGAAGCTTCTGGGAGCTTTTGGTTCTTGATGAAGGGAAAAGTAAATTACAGAGACTCTTTTCTTTTTGGGAAAGGAAAAGATATTTCTACTCAGTCTGTTAGGGTTTTTGAATAATATGTGTGAGGAGTTAAATTCCCTTATCCCACTAACCATTCCCGTGCAATGTAGGAGAGTTTGACCAATTATTTAATTTATTAAAATTAAATTGAATCTAATTTAATTTAAATAAAATAATTAATTAATCAATCAAATTAACATTTATTTTTAAATTAAAGATTAAATATTTAATTAATTTAATATTATATACTTCTCTCTTTCATAACCTATAATTTTAATATGAATCTGATTCACATTAAGTTTACTGTATAGGTTTGATATGAACCAATTCATATTATTTAATATTTGAATCTCAAATATTATTCTCTCATATTATATAGTTTTAATTTCAATCTAACCTAAATAAACTATATATTATAACATTATATTAAATTGTATCATATACAATGAATTTCCTTAAACAATAATTTGAACACTTCAAATTTACAACACGTAAATCTTTGTTAATCTCGTTATGAGCTAGCAGAAGAACTTAATGGACATACAGTTATAAGTTCCAATGATACGAGATTAATTAATTAAACTTTTTAATTAAATTAATCAATATCATTAACTATGGGGCACTCTATTATAGACCCATAGTTGCACTCTTATAAACTGTAGAATATTTATGTGTCCATTGATTTTTAACCATTTCCTGTAAGTCAATCCTTCACAAGTTGTTCGTAACTATAGTTTGGTCAAATTATCATTTTACCTCTATAGTTACTTTTTACTCTTTAAGTACCATTGATCCTCTAATGAACAATTTGTTTATTGTCCAACCATAAACAAAATCCATTTCAGGTCAATGAGAGGGTGAGACCTCATTATTCAAGTCTCAAAGTCAACGCTTAAGGGAACAATCTATCTACTTACCCTAAATGAGGGAATGAGTGAATTCCGTCTCGTGACGCTATGTTCATAGCTCCCTAATCAATATTGTCCCTAAGATGATAGGCTTACAGAGTCAGCAACTAAGGCCACACTCACCCATACAAATCAAAGGACGATCCTCATAAGCAGGAGTTCATAGCTCATTCAAGATTCAGATTGAGTTGCATGGTAATCATTTGAAATATTAATCTCATCAATTAATTAATTAATCTTGATAAAGGTAAAACGGTAATTTTGACCCAAATGTACTTACGAGCAATTTGTGAAGGGTTAACTAACTATTGATTGGTTATAACCAATGGACATAGAAATATATCTAAAGTGTGAAGTGTGCAACTGTAGGACTTTAGTTGAGTGACCGATAGTTAATGAATAGAAAGTAATCTAATTAAAGAGCTTAATGTTGGGTTGTATGATCTAAAACTCATAGTTTGTAATGTTAAACATATTCTATAATCAATAAAGATGTTATTGATGTTTATTCAATAAAATTGTTATTGAATATGTTAACTGCACTTGTAAAGTCTAAATCCAATAAACTAAAGATTCATGGCTATTAAATAAATACATGAATTTTATGTGGAAACATAAGAGTGGATCAAGTTCAGTAAGTAGCCAAAATGGTCTATAGTATATGAATAAGCCTGGGTATCTTATTCTAGTAATACTATCGAATGCGACCCACTCTGTAGTTGTTACAATTTGTTGTAAAGTGCTACAAACGAAGTGATCCTGATTCGTTCATGTATTGACATGAGGAGTAGGGGCATCTTATGCAATGAGTTTGTATAAGATCGGGCCAAGAATTAAGTCACTCTTACTTTATAACACTGTTTACTATTTAAGACTGACTATTTCAAAGTGATGACCTAGGTAATTTGACCTTAATCCTAAGCTAACTATAAACTCGTGTTTATTTAAGATTATCCTTAAATTTGCACGGATGAGGGTTGGCTCACCAACACCAACTCAGAAGCCTCCCATTTTAGGGGTAAGATCAGGTAGATAGCTAGGGACATAGGGTGCAAGACAGAATTCACTCCTACTTACTTTTAGGGATAGTAGAGAGGTTTTTCCCTTAAGTGTTGACTCTGGGTCTTGAACAAGGGACCCCACCCTCTCATTGCCCCGAGAGGAACTCGATTTAGTGATTGGATCATAAACTAATTGTTCATTAGAGGATTAGTGGGACTTAAGGAGCAAGATGTAATGGGTAAAACAACTTTTGACCCAACTGGTATAACGAACAACCTTTGAAGGGTTAACTTACTAATCATGGTTATATCGAGTAGACATAATATATCTACAATGTGGGGAGGGCAACTACTGTGCTTTAGTGGAGTGACTCATTAGTTAAAAAATGGTGGTTAATTAGGTTAAAGAGTTTAGTCAGTCAATCGCAGATCGTTGGAGCCCATGATCTGTAAGTCCATGAGGTCCCCCTACTAGCTCATATCGGAATAAACCTTAGAACAGTGTGACGCATGAATTTGAAGTGAAATTCAATTTTTGGAGCAAAACGTTAAATATATACGATATATTTAACCTAATGTTTAATTGTGAATTAAACATAAAGAGGGAGAAAATAGGAGATATTTAAATAAGATTGAAATATCACGATTATGAATAGAGATTCATATAAATTGGGATTAGTGTCGGATTTAATATTAAATTAAATTAATTAAATTGTTTAATTAATTATTTAATATTAATTTAATTTTAAATTTGATTATTAAAATTAATTTTGAAACTAAATGGAATTGGTCAAAATTGCATTGAAGGTCAAATTGTTACTAGGTCAAAAATGCAATGAAAGTCAAATTTTTTACTTTTGACTTTTGGAAGTCAAAAAGTCAAATTTGTTAACTTTGGACTTTGAAAGTCAAACTTTAACCAAGTTAGTGGAAAGATCCAATATTTGTGAGTGGAAAATGCTAACTTTTGCATGGCTAAGTGTTGTCTTCATTTGAGGACACTTGTCCTACTAAATCCTACTTTGAGTTAGTGAATTAATTCTCATCAAACTCAAAGTTGCATGTTTTGTATGTAATGGCCTTTAAAAAGGAGAGATTATTGAATTTTAAACATTTTGGCCATAGTAGAATTTGATGAGATTATGTGATAATCTCATAATAACTTTCTATAAAAGACTTAGTTTTTTCCTCTCCAAATTAGTCACTCACCGGATCCCACCATCCTGTTCTAAGGCCAGAGAATAGTCGGGAAGACTCTCGTGGTGGTCTACAAATCGTTCGTGAGAAGATTTGAGCCAATTTAGGGAAGCTTTGGGACTACAAAGGTTGTATTTCTTCTTCCCTTCCTTTTACTTTATTTAATTGCATGCTTATCCTTTGTAATTAACCTAATTAAAGTACTTTACATCCATTTTTCTTCCGTTGCACATGTGTTCGTTCCATCACTTAATTAATTAATCCCGTATCATTGGAGCTTCTAATCTATACGTTCATAATGTCCCCTTGTTAGCTCAATAAAGATTAATGAGAATCAATTAATTTTGGATTAATTTGAATTGTTTAAATTAATTAAAGGGAAATAATTATATGAGATATAATTAATATGATGTACGTGATACATTGTAATATAAAGTTTAATGAGAGAAACAAAAATTTGAATATGATTCAAATATTAATTATATGAATGGAATTCATAAAAACTATAGGTTAAAATAATATGAATATGATTCATATTAAAAACTATATTTTATTTAAGAAAAGATAAACTATAGGTTATATTATATGTTATATAAAATAAACTATAGGTTATATATTATATGAGGTAGGTTTAATTTTAATATATATTAAATTAGTTATTATTATTAAAATTGATTTTGAAAATTAAATAACTGGAAGTTATTTTCAAGTTATAGAGGGAGTTATTTTGTTGACTCCCTCACATCTCTCAAAAGGCCTACAAAAGATTGGATGAGATTATTTTATGTGAAACAAGTTTTTTCTTTTCAGAAAAATTCCCTGATCTTCATTTTCTCCTTCTGTTTTTTCTCTCAACAAACACTCATCTCCCTTTCACCAAAATTAGCTAGGGAAACCTTGAGAATAACAAGGTAATTCTTGTAATGGTGTCCCTATGTTATTGTGTTCATGAACAAGTGTTGGTGAGAAGTAGAGACGAGTTCATGATCTATCAAAAAGAGGAAATCATGAAGGAAGTGTTTCTTCAAGGGTATGTATTCCTCTTCCTTTTCTTCAATAGAAAGCATGCTTAGATTATGTATGTTTGTCCTCTGTTTCCGTTATTATCCGTTTTAAAGAATTCCAAATTAAATTCTAAGACACAAATGTGCTCACTCATTTCTGCTACAAGAATTCCATTCCTTCACTTCGGGCTTCGAAAATCACCTCCGAAAAACTCCGACAACCACCTCTGATTACAAACTCTAGCGAAAATCATCTTTGATGATCAACGACGACTATCTTCTCGCAACCAACTCTAAAAACCAACTTCGAGCTTCGAAAACCACCTTCGACAACAAACCCTGGCGACCAACTCCAATACCACCTTCATGCGACCAATTTCAGGCTCCAACGACAACCTTCAATTACAAACTCCAATGAAAATCATCTTCGACAACCACTTTTGACTATTATAAGATCGATGAATGTTAAAGTATGTTGTAGGATTGTTGATTATATAAACTATAGTATTTTGTCTACAATAAATGCAATATTTATACATAGAAATTTTTAAAATATATTTGTATTTAATTGAATTCACATATCAAATGAGTGTTAAAAATATTTGGAAAAGTATGTATGGAGCTAAAAAGTATGTAATACATAACAAAAGAAACCATAAAATGGAGATTTTTTTCCGAACATTTTATGGCAAGAACTGATGAAAAATGGAGATTTGTTCTTTGATGATCCTCCAAATTTGGAAGAAATTGAAATTGAAATTGTTGAAGAAATATGGTGTCCATTGGCTGCTAAGATGATGGGGGAGATTAAATTAAAAAATATATATATATATATATATGACAGAGTAAAAATAGAGAGCAAAAAGAAGAAAAAAAAAGTCGATGATGAAATTCATGGAGAAAAATTAGGAATCAAATGTTTTGATTTCTCTTTAGTTTTTCAGCTTATTTAACTATATTCCTACAATAAATGTAGTAGGTTAATTGTTGTTCATTATAAAAAAAATTAAAAATTAAAAAAAATTAAAAATTAAAAATTAAAAGAAAAAATGCAATCTATATTTTATTAAACACAAAATCTATAGAATTATTGAATAAAAAAGTTTTAAAACAAAAATAGTCATCATAAAAGTAAATTATTTAGAGTTCAAAAAAGTGCACCAGGTACCTCAGACATATAAACTCAACTCTGCACCTCAAACACAGACATATGAACTCAGACCAAATAACTCTACACCTCAAACACAGATGTATAAACTCCAAAGATATATGAACTCTACGGACATATGAACTCTAGACATCATATCTCAATTCAGCACCCCAACACAGCTCCTAAGAGATTTGAATAGGAAAGCATGAGACGAAAATAATATGTTAAAAAACACTTTTGGTCCCTAAACTTTCATGAAAGTAATAATTCAGTATTTGAACTTTAGTTTATAATGATTTAGTCCTTCTACTTTCAATTTTCTAACAATTTAGTTCCTGAATTTTAGTATGTAACAATATAGTCTCTATACTTTTAATTTTGTAATAATTTAGTCTCTAACGTAAATAAATTTATCAGAATTAGATTTCAAATTTTATTATTTTATGATATATATTTTGTATTTTAGAAAAATGCTGAGTCTTTAATTAGTTTATTGATTTATTTATGCTAGAAATTTCATTAAATCTTAATACTATTTCCTACAATAAGAACTAAATTGTTATGAATTTAAAAGTATAAAGACTAAATTGTTACATATTAAAAGTATGAATACTAATTTGTTGCAAAATTGAAAATTCAAGAACTAAATCGTTACAAACTAAAGTTTAAAGGCAAAATTGTTGCTTTTATGACTAAAAGTGATTTTTAACTATAATAATAATAATAATTATTATTATTATTATTATAAGGAAAAAATATTTTTTTGGTCCCCTAGGTTTTTGGTCTGGCTTCTATTTGGTCGCTATATTTCAAATGTTACACATTAGTCCTTAAATTTTGATTTTTTGTTTCAGTTTAGTCCCTAAACTTTAAAATATCACAATTTTATCCTTACGATTTGAGTTTCGTTTCAATTACATTTTTAATTTCAAATTTTTATTAAATAGTCACTTTTCATCATTAATGTCAATGTGCACTAATTAATTTTAAAAATATATGAATTAAAATTTTAATTTTAAAATGAATGAAAAATAGTGAAACTTAATTAACCATAATACGTCTAATTATTGTAAATTTGTTAACATATATTAACTTCAAAGACAAAGACAATAAATATTAAGTACAAAAATCAAGATTAAAAATATAAATCTTAAAATTGGTAAATCAAATTAAAATAAAATTCAAATATAAATAATTTTTCAAAACACATCAACTAAATTGAAATCCACCCCAAAATTTATAAATTAAACGTGCGATATTTTAAAACTTAAAAACCAAACACTTGGAAATTTACGGTGTACGCTTCTCATCCCTTGGAGACCGTGTATGGATCCATTCAAAACTCGAAATTACTCCTCTGCACTCACAGCTCATTCAATGCCTTTGTTCTTATCTTCTTATACTTCTCTTAGAAACCCTCTCTCACGGTTTCCAATGTGACATATCACGCCATAAAAATAAATAAATTATAATAAATCCACAAGCATCGTATTTGCTTTGTCTTCTTATATAATTATTGAACACAGAGCGTCACAAAGTTTCTGAAGTATAAAATAAGTTCAAGCATACAAACTAAATTTTCAACAGCTTTTTATAATTTCTTTACAATTTGTTATATATAATCTTTTTAATATGTATCATTTACATTTGGTATTGTAATCTTTTCATAAGCTTACAAGAAAAGCTACAAGATCTGTAAAGAAAATAACTTAGCTCTTGAATAATAAAAGTTTTCTCCTTATCGTGGATGTAGGCACTCTATTGCCGAACCACATACATCTCTGTGTAGCTCTTCTTCTCTTCTTTCTCTTTATCACATTGCATGTTCATCTTCTTCTTCATTCACACAATAAACTCACGCAAACAATAAAAAAAGAAAAGAGGGTTAGAGAGCATTTCTACAATCAAAGGACTGAAACGAGAGAGAGAGAAAATAAAATTTGTTTGTTAATTTCTTTCCCCATCAGAAAGTGATGTCTCTTCCATCAGGCAGTGAAAGTGGTATTCACCACATGTTGCACATCAGCTAGAAGGTTGTGGAGCAACCAGAGCCAAGCAATCTACCTACCAAAGTTTTTGGGACAAATTAACTAGGCTTTTGGATCATGGATCGGTTCAGCTAAAGCATTTCATCATTTGGGCTTTTCTTGTTTCAAGAAATTAAGTGAGCAGGCCCAACAAAGTAGTATCAGAGTATAAGACTTACAAGATTGCAGTTCTTGAAGATTCAAGATTCAAGTTTCACTCCAAGATGTCAGTAGCAAGATTCAAAGTAGAGAAGTTCAATGGTAAAGGAGATTTTGGCCTATGGAAGGCCAAAATCAAAGCAATTATTGGCCAACAGAAGGCTCACAGAGCTCTCCTTGACCCATCTATACTCCCAGCCTCAGTGATAGCTCAAGAAAAAGAAGATTGGGAGCTGGCAGCTTATGGTACGTTAGTCCTAAGCCTTAGTGATAATGTTTTAAGGCAAGTTTTAGATCAAGAAACAGCCTATAGGATATGGACTAAATTGGAAGATTTATATGCTACAAAGGATCTTCCTAGTAAAATGTACCTTAAGGAGAAGTTCTTTATATTTAAAATGGATTTATCAAAGTCTCTAACTGATAATCTAGGTGAATTCAAGAAAATTGTTGCTGAATTCAAAACCTTAGAAAAGAAACTTGGGGATGAAAATGAGGCCTATGTGCTTCTTAATTCTCTGCCCGAACTCTATAAGGAAATTAAAAATGCTCTAAAATACGGAAGGGATAACATAAGTACTGATACAATAGCTTTAAGAACTAGAGAGCTAGAGTTACAAACTGACAAAAAGGATCATCCTATTTGTGAAGGGTTATTTGTTAAAGGAACTTTTAAACAAAATCACTCAAAGGACAGAAAACTACATAATTTGGAAGAAAATAAACCTAAACAGAAATTAAAATGTAAATAGTGCAAAAAGAAAGGACATTTAATCAAATATTGTTTTATTCTTAAAAGGAAGAACCAAGAGAAAGAAAAAGACTCTAAAGGTAAACAGCCTGAAGCTTCTGTGGTAGAAAGATCTTATATCTACTCAGATGCTCTAGCCTCAACCTTAGATAAATCCAACCATGTAAATCCCCTAGAAAAATATGATTGGGTCCTAGATTCTGGATGCACCTATACATGACCTCCATGAGACCATGGTTCAACACCTATAAAGAAATTGAAGGAGAAATGGTTTATATGGGAAACAACCAAGGCTGTAAGATATAAGACGTTGGCTCTGTTTCTATGAAACTTAAGGATGGAACTATTAAACTTCTTAGAAATGTAAGATATGTTCCACTTCTTAAGAGAAACCTAATTTCCTTCGGAATGCTTGATGCAATTGAGTGTGAATACAGGGGAAAAAGAGGAACCCTTGAGGTGTTAAAAGACTCCAAGGTAATACTTGTTGGGGAAAAAGTAAATGACTTATTTGTGGTTAAAAGAGTTGAAATGATGACAGGGGCATATGTTGCCACCACAAATGAGATCATTGAGACTGATGTTTGGCACAAGAAAATGTCTCACATTAGTGCTAAAGGCTTAGAAGTTTTACCTAAGCAAGGGATTCTACCTAAAGGTCTCTCAAATAATCTAACTTTCTGTGAACATTGTGTTTTAGGAAAGGCTAAAAGACAAAGTTTTACTAAAGCACAACATACCACAAAGGCTATCTTAGATTATATTCACTCAGACATATGGGGTCCAACTCCTACACCTAGCCTAAGTGGATCGAGGTATTTACTCTCTTTCATTGATGACTTCTCTAGAAAAAGCTGGGTTTACTTCCTTAAAACTAAAGACTAAGTATTTGATAAGTTTAAGGAATGGAAACTCATGATAGAGAAGCAAACTTCTAAAGAAATTAAATACCTGAAAATTGATAATGGACTGAAATTCTGTAGTGAAAAGTTTAATAAGTTTTGTAAAGAAACGGGCATAACTAGGCATAGGACTATTAGATTTACTCCTCAACAAAATGGAGTTGCTGAGAGACTTAATAGAACAATCATGGAAATGGTTTGATGTCTTCTTTCAGATGCTATTCTTAGTGAAAAGTATTGGGTTGAGACAACAAGCTACATATTTTCACCTTAAATAGGTGTCCTAATTCCTCCCTAAACTTTCTAACTCCTGAAGAAAAATGGACAAAATATCCTCCTAACTTGGAAAATCTAAGGGTATTTGGATGTGTTGGTTATATTCACCAAAATCAAGGGAAACTAAAATTTAGGGCAGTGAAGTGTATGTTTGTTGGGTTCTCAGAAGGTGTTAAAGGCTTTAAGATGTGAAATCCTATTGAGAAAGATTTGTTGTGAGCAGGGATGTTACTTTTAGAGAGAAAGAGATGTTTATGCAAAAAGAAAAGACAACCTGTGAAGTTCCTAAAAACCCTACTATTGTTAGGATTGAGGTGGAGACACCTAAAGATTCATCTACTAGTCACAACCCTCCTAATGAATCTGAAGAAGAAGAGGAAAACTCAGGTGAGTCTACTGAGCATACTGAAACTCAACTTGATTTGAGTCAATACTCATTAGCTAGGGATAGACAAAGAAGAGTGATAGTTCCTCCAGCTAGGTATACTGAAACTAATTAAATGAACCTAGTTCTAAATGCCACAATAGCTTCTAATGACCAAGAACCTACTGCTTTTGAAGAGGCAGTGAGCTGTCCAATGCTAAGTCTTGGATTGAAGCTTTGTGTGAAGAAATGGAATCATTAAATAAATTAGGGCATTAGGGTAGTGAGCTGCCCTAATGCCCTAATGCTAGGTAGATTCTGCAAAAACCGCGCCCAAATCGATATCGCCCTCTAAAGTTGCCCTACTCATTTACTACGCACGTTCGTCCAAATGAAGAAGGAGGCTTTGACCAGTAACCTCATCCCAATTTTTTAGCCTTCAACAGACCCATAAAAATAACCCAATCCAAATTTGTTTGACTATTCAATTTTAAATCCTATTTGGCACATAATTGCCATTTTTTTATGCCAACTCAGCTGGTTGGAAACCTTAATTTAATTTTAGAGGACCATTTTTAAGCTTTATTGAAAATATGGGGCTACAATTGTATATTTGAAAGTATAGGAACCAAAATAGAACAACAATCAAAGTGTAGAGACTAAAATGGTATTTTAACACCTTTTTTTCTTATAATGAATCTCGATATCATTTACGTTAAAATGAAACTAATTTTAATAATTTATTTAATGATTTTAAATGTGAAATGATCTAATATATCCTTATAATCATCCACTAGAAGAAGCAAAAAAAAAAAAAAAAAAAAAAAATGAATGTTCCTCCCCATGCTAAAAGAAATGAAATCTTTGAATTGAACATCAAAAATTGAAAATAACTCAATTATTAGACTAATACTTCAATGGGTAACAAAGAACTATTAATACTAACCTTCAAACTTACCAAAACCTTGCCAAGATCAGTCTCAAACCTATTGGACAGCAACTCAACTCCTTCTAACACTTCAATCTAACACCAAAAAAGTGACAGGTATTACTAAGTTAATGTCAAAACTTATTGAGTGTTAAAAAATTTTCAAGTAAAACCACCAACACCAACAAAAATATTGTGGGCAACAATGGAACAAACCCAATATCCAACAACAAATAAGATATACCTCATATACTTACCAAAAATCTTATTGAAATCAATATCAACCTATTGGACAACACATTAATGTTGTCCAAATTTTGAATCTAAAGCAAATCACAAAGAGCATCAACCAATTTGGATATAAAATACTTATGAGTATTCAAAAATTTTCAAGAAACCCATTAAAGTAATCAAAACTCACCAAACTTACCAAAACCTTACCCAAAAATACAAGATTCTAGCGAGATAGAGTATAAATCTGACAAGATAGAGTGAAGCCCACACTTGAACAAATCTGTTACAAAGCTAGACCCCAACGAAGACGTGGACGACCTCGATGACAACAAGCGGATTTGGTTGGACCAACTTGACTGAAGCGATAGAAGCAGTTGGGGTGTTTGGCTACAGATCTGGATGGGGTGAAGCGACGGAAGCGCTCGGCTACAAATCTAGGTGCAGCTGAAGCGATGGAAGTGGTTGGGGGCGTTCGGCTACAATTTTGGGTGGGGCTGAAGACTCGTGAACGACGTGCACAGCTGGCCGGCTGGTGTTGCTGAGCAGACGACGAGGGAGAGGGTTGGCGCGGCTGAGCAGACGACGGAATGAAAAAATCAATAACAGCGGAACGAACGGAGGTGAGGGGAGAATGAAGGCTTGACGACGACTAGGGCTCTCGGGCATACGGAAGAAGAAAAAAATTGGGGGGGGAGGGGAAGGTCGTGAGTGAGATGGTGAAGGAGGAGAGAAAGAGTTTTTAATTTGAGAGAGGGAAATGAAAATGGGAGAGGGAAATATTATTTTATTTGATAATTTTGGTAGGAGGGAAACCAAATTTGAGAGGGAAATGAAAATGGGAGAAGAAGGGAAACAAAAATAAAGTCTATACATGATCGCTGAGTAAAAAATAAAGTTTCTATACGATCACTTAGCTACGCTAC
The DNA here is from genome assembly GCF_027475165.1 of Benincasa hispida. Classification (NCBI taxonomy): domain Eukaryota; kingdom Viridiplantae; phylum Streptophyta; class Magnoliopsida; order Cucurbitales; family Cucurbitaceae; genus Benincasa; species Benincasa hispida. The sequence goes on along the minus strand of NC_143482.1, from coordinate 28,448,484 downwards.
ACGATCGCTGAGTAACACTAGACGATTGCATACCAAATGCTACACGATCGCTGAGCTCGACTACATGATCGCTTAGCTCTGTTACACGATCGCTGAGTAACAAAATGTTATACGATCGTCTATCCAATGCTATACAATCGCCTACCAAATGCTACACGATCGTTGAGCTCGACTACACGATCGCTGAGTAACAAAATGCTATACGATCGCCTACCAAATGCTACACGATCACTTAGCTCTGCTACACGATCGCTAAGTGACACTAGACGATCGCTTACCAAATGCTACACGATCGCAGAGCTCGGCTACACGATCGCAAAGCTCGGCTACATAATCGCTGAGTAACAAAATGCTATACGATCGCCTACCAAATGCTACACGATCGCTGAGCTTGGCTACACGATCGCTTAGCTCTGCTACATGATCGCTAAGTAACACTAGACGATAGCCCACAAAAACCCTACGATCGCTTACAAAACATTACACGATCGCTTACCAGTTTCTATACAATCGCCTACCAAATGCTATACGATCGCCTACCAAATTGGAGGCCTATCAAATATCCGAAATATTCCGTCAATCTCCGCTTTTTTAACCCTTCTTGATACGAAAAAAATGTCAAGTAAGAGCTTCTTATACTTGACATGTGAAACGTGTCAAATAAGACTTTATATTACTTGACACGAAAATCACGTCAAGTAAAGGTTCGCATGAAAATATCCGAAATATTCCGCAATCTCCACTTTTTTAACCCTTTTACTTGACACAAAAAAATGTGAAGTAAGAGCTTCTTATACTTGACACATGAAACGTGTCAAGTAAGATCTTATATTACTTGACACGAAAATCGTGTCAAGTAAAGGTTTGCGTGAAAATATCCGAAATATTCCATCAATCTCCGCTTTTTTAACCCTTTTACTTGACTTTTTTTTGTCCAAAATCATATTATTTGACGTTTTTTTCCTAAAAAAGTCAAGTAATTAAAAACTACAAGTTTCAAGTAATGTAAATTTTGTAGTAGTGTCGGATGGTAAATTTTTTCAGCCCAAATGACCCTTATTAAAAAATGAACCCAACCCAACCCAACCATGTAATATTTGGGTTGGATTGGTTCAGGTTGATCGGATAATTATTTAAAATTTTGTTCTAGAAAGAAGCAAAACGTAAATATGTAAAAATCTAATTTAATTGTTTTCATATATTCAATTAAGATTAACAACTCAATTTCAATTTATATAGTGAAAATTTTCTTTCTAAAGTGCAAAGAAACTACTTTTAATAGCTGTTGAAAAATAAATTATTCAAAAAATATTGGAATTAAATAAAATTAAAATCAACGTATGTATAAATAATTGTATTATAAATAATAAAAAATATATTTTACAGTTAATAATAAATTCAGGTTAGTTCGGGTTGGTTTGGGTTATATCAAGTGAATCCATGAACCAACCCAACCCATAAAACTTTCATTTATTTGAACCTAACCCAACCTAAATGAGTTGATAACCCAACCCAAACCGCACAGATTGGGTTGGGTTGATCGGTTTTTTCGGGTCATCAGGTTTTTTGAACACCTCTAAAGTTACTTAAAATTTTCAAATAAGTTAAAATATTTTATATTATTATATTCACGTTAGGGATATTTTATTTATTATTTCATACGTTTCATGGACTTTTTTTTTTTACATATGATCGAAATTTTGATTTTTATCCTTTACATCAATATCAAACCCATGAAAATGTAGATATATCAATGAAAGTTTAATACCATGAATAAAAGAAAGCCAAAACAAAATATAATAAGCAAAAAGATGAAGAATATTATTGAATATTAAATTATAAGTTTAATCTCTCAATTTTTAATTGGGATAATTTTAAATAAAAAAAATATTTAAAAATATACTTATAACAAAAAGTTGTACTTTTGCAACTTTTTGTTATAAAGTATAAATATTTTTGAAAATTTTCTATTTATAAGAACTTTCTTTTTTAATGTTATCTTTATTTAGATTCTAAATTTTTAATTTTATGTCTAACATATTTATGAAGATTTTAAATTTTTTAAATTAACTGATTTGATGTAAATTTGAATTTCATGTTTAATGAAATCTAAACTTTCAATTTTTTATCTTGGAGATTTGTGAATTTTTAAAATATCATATTTCAAAAATTAAATTTATGTATAATTTGGATGCAAATAAATATAAATCTCAAAATTTAGGAACAAAATTTGTAGTTTATTCATTGTCATATATATATATATATATTGCAGAGGATTAATATATTTTTTAAATTTCTCTCTTGCCTCCTCACATAGCACATGTGAGTTGGGAAGTTGGTGGTAGTTCTCTTATTCATGAAGTTTAAATAAAATAGGTTAAATTATTATTTTGCTGTGTGATTTATATTTCATTATTTAATTATCTTTTTAAAGGATTAAATTTAAGATTTATTAAAAATAAATAGATTAAATTTAGAAAACGAAGTGAAATGAAATAACAATGTACTGAGATCAAATTTGTATTTTAACGAACCAAATATTGCACTTCCTAATATAGTTCATCATACTTTCTCTCTTTATTTTTTTAAAAAAAACAATAGTTGGATGCATCTTTTTATGTATCACATTTTCTCTCACGTACTAAAAAAGTAAAATATTTTTAAAAATAGAAGTAGGAAAAATTTGTCCAATTTATACAATGATATGGATAAAAACAGGTGCAAATTAAGAAGCACTTAATTTTTTTTTCTTTTGATATTTTCACTTTCTTTCACACTAGCCCCAATAACCTTTTGTCTTACTTTTCCTTCCTTCTATAGAAACCCTTTTTCACCTCAGGACACAGAGGTCAGAGATCAAGTATCAACCCTACCAAAATATTTTGCAAACCTACCCCATCTCTATTTTATTTTATTTGAATAAAAAAACAACCTTTTTATATTAATATAAAAAATAAAAATAACTATTTTTTAAAAACTGAAATTTTTATTAAGTGTAGTTTAGACTGACAAAAGATGAATGTAAATTTGACTACACCCAAGTTTTTTTATCTCATATTATTACACTAGATTTTAAAATATACAAAAAAAAAAAAAAAAAAAATCATAATTTTGAGAGATAGGTTGTACAAATTTGACTTATTAAGCAAGTATTCATTATTTTCACAAGAAAATCTGCATTCTCACTATTAGGGCAAGATCAAAATGCACAAAAATATAAAGCTATTTTATTAATATAAGACAAGAGCTTAAAAGTTGAAGGCCCTAAGTAGATTCACATCCCTACTACCCATAAAACATGTTTCATTAACCAATATTAAATAACAAAGACATTACACAAATATGAAAAGCTTTTTAAACCCAACATAAGATATTAGATGTAGCAATACCCAACCAAATCTATGAGGCTTTAAACACTTGGTATGATCTTGTCCCTCAACCCTGAAATGAATTCATCAATATGCTTTGATGAACTACCACCTTTCCTAAGTGCTCCTAAACCAAGCTGTTTCCATTTCAAAGCATTTTGTTTGAACTCAATAGCCCTTTCTCCTTCCATAACTGCTTTTACACAAGCTTTGATCTCATCCTTCCCTACAATCCCATCCTCACCCACCTTCACTCTCACTCCCACCTTCCACACATCCGCCACGTACTTCCCGGTCGTCGGTTGATCCGTCCATTGTGGCATTGCCACCATCGGTACGCCCAAACACAACGACTCTAGCGTCGAGTTCCAACCGCTGTGCGTGAAGAAGCTCCCAATCGCTTCATTTGAAAGTACTTCTAGTTGGGAGCTCCATTTCAAGATCAATCCTTTTTCGGGTGCGAACCCTTTTGGAAGTTTTTCCTCTTCTGAAGCCCTGACCACCCAAATGAAGTAGTAGTTGCTTTCGACTAACCCCATTGCTAGTTCAGCCATTTGGGTTGTGTTTAATTTAGCCATACTACCGAATGACACGTAAATGACTGAGCCTTTTGGTTTGGTCTTGAGCCATGTTCTTGTTAACGATGCCTCCTTTGGTTCAATTTGGAAGAGGTCCAGCTCGTATTTTTTGTCATTTTCCTTGGCTTTGTCTATGTAGTAAGATGGAATGGTTGGTCCTATTGTCAACAATGTTGGACCAATCTTGGACATTTCATCTGTTTCCTAATAGTTTAAAATTAATGATTATATTCAGTACTGTCCGTTCAATAAATAATAATATTACAAAATTAGTAGTGTGAATTATTTATGTTCAATTTCATTAAATTAAAGGATAGGATGGTTGAACCTATTGACTCAGTAGGCTCACTAACCAATGTTGGACACTGCATTAACATTTTCTTCAAATTTTGGATTAACATGAACCGTCCGTTCAATAAATAATTTCATTTCCTTCAAAAATGAATAAATTCGTTAAAGGTGAAAAAGTTAAAAACCTGGTTGATGGGGACCAGCTGAAGATAAAAATTAATAAATAATTTTCAATAAAATTATTGTCGTATTTCATAATTTAAATAAAAATTATTTAGGTACATTATACTTACGTTTATATATTCCAACTAAATTATCCATTCGTAATGTACCACAGTAGTTTTTCTTAATTTTTTGAAATATTTTAATTCATTATTTGTGTGTGTGATGTATGAGATGCATAAAATTGGTTTATATTGAAATATTCATATGTATTTTGTAGCGGTTTGAAAATTAGATTTTGGGTTTAAAAATTAGATTTTGATTTAAATAATTCTTACAAATTGTTGTTTTTAAATATAGAAAAATAAACCAGAATATTTACAAGATGTAGCAAAATTTTAGAATTATCAATGATAGACGCTGATAGACATTGATAGAAGTCGTTTATCATTGATAATTTTAAAATTTTGCTATATTTTATAAATATTTTCAATAGTTTTACTATTTGAAATAATTTCCCTATTAAAAATGTGTTTGATAATATATTTATAAGCTATAAAATTGTAGAAAAAAAGGTTGGGTTGTAGTTATTTATAACAATATATATTATTTTAAATACAATTCAGAATTAATTTAACTAAATTACAAAAATACACTTAAAGTTTATATTTTAATTCGAGAGGATCTTAAATTGTCCTTGTAACTACATCTCTATCACAAAAAAGGAAATTAGAAAAAAATAAAAATGCCACATGATAATATTTTATTGAATTATATTTGAAATGCACTAAGATAGATGCATCTAAGGGAACAATCAAATTTTTCTGTTCCAAAATTTTTAAAACCACATAAATAAATAAATATATCAAAATATTGGACAAAATTACTCTGATCACAAAAAGCTGTGTTGCCTTATCTGAAACAAAAGCTGAAATATTTCCAAATATCAATGCACCATTCCAACTTACTCCACTACATTACCATGTGCAACTCCTATAAAACTCTACTTTAAGAGTAATTTAAAAACATTTACAAAACATCAAAGATTATATTCAACTTATTGAAAGATTTAAAAAGTTTAGTATAAAAAATAGCTATACTTATCTTTTATATTCACCTAATTTTTTAATCACAGTTATTTATGTGACAAAGTTATATTTTTTAAAATTAATTTTGAGTTCTTTTCTAGTTTTTTTCTAATACGAAAATTGCGTGAACGGCACAAAAATAGACGTATAATTTAGCAAAGGGAAAAAAAAAAGGGAAATTATGAGAAAAAGATTCGTACCAAAGGTTCAAACTCATGAACAGAGTTGACAAGAATATAATCAGCTCCCTGAATATTCGGCATCTGGTTCAACAGCAAGTAAAGATACTGAGGGTAAGAATCCGGAACATAGATGAAGGAAGGCATATCCGGTGGCATAAGTGGCGGGAGGCTCGGAAGGTTGACGGGATACGACGCGTCCGGGACCGGCAGTCTAAGGAGGCCTCTATCTACATAGTAGTAAATGAGGTTGACAGAACATGGCATAGTAAAGAACGTAGCTGCCGCAAGGCCGAAGCCTTTGGTAATATCGAGAGCCCAAGGCATAAGGGCATCGTACACAACCGCATCGATCGGGTGGCCCTGATCTTGGTGGCGTTTAATGAGCTCGGCCAAGGTCTTGGAGCCTGCCTTCTTCATTGTCTCGAGATAATCTTCAATGCTGGCGGCTGCAGAGAACCCGCCGTCATCGAAGCCGTCGGAGATGGTGTCCCATTGGATGGAGGCGCCGGATTTAGGTTTGAAAGTGTTGAAAATGAACTTGGTTACGGCGACGGTGGTGTCTACTCCTTTGGAGGATAAGGACTTGCAAAATTGGAGCATTGGGTTCACATGACCTTGAGTTGGGTATGTAAGTACAAGCACATGGAGGTTCTTTCCTTCTAAACCCATATTAATCTCCCTTTTCTCTCTCTCTCTGTCTCTTTCTTTCTTCGTCTTTTCTTTTTCTCACTTTCTTTAGTGTAGTGATCCAAGACACTCTTTTTTGTGACTACACGCCTCGTTCTTGCAACTATATATAGAGTTCTTATTCTATACCTACCACACTTTCAAGTTTTAACTAAATATTTTTTATTTGGTTTCCCACACAACACGTTCTAGATTTGTATTAAATTATATGTTTTTATGGTGCGTCCATGATCATTTTGCTTTTAGTTTTTTTTTTTTTTTTTAAAAAAAATTTATGTTTGTTTCCTCTTAATAAAAATAGGATTCTTTTAAATAAAGAAAAATAAGTTAATTTATTTACAAAATATAACAAAATTTCACTATTTATCGGTTCATTCATCTTGGGCTATCATAGTCTATTATTGAGATAGTGACATTTTGCTATTAAAAATATTTTCATCGGTTTTATCATTAAAACAATTATTCTAAGAAGTACTTGAATGTTTAGTTGAGTTTTAAAAGCAAAAATAGGTTTTTGAAAACTACCATGTTGATTTTTTTTTTAAAAATAATATTTTTTTAATATATAATGACAAAAATACGGTAGGAGGGAAAGTATTCTCAAAAATAGGTTTTTAAATCGTGTACAAGGTATACGATTACACGGGTACACGATTACACCTTAATCTACACGATTAGATAAATCGTGTATTGGGTATACGAGTTCCTGTCCATCTAGCACGCGCAGTCTGCCGTGGCAGTCATGCAGGGTTGACTGAGGTAATCATGTACCCGATATACGATATCCTCTTCCATTAAATTCCGCCGCGCCCCTTCTTCTTCCTCATCTGACCTTCTGCCTTCTCCGTCCAATTTCAAGCTTTCTGCCTTATTTTGTTGCGTTTCTCTGTCCAAAATTCCAAAATCTTCCTCATTTTGCTTCTGTCTTGTGCATCCAAATGCCTCCATTTGTTCGTTCGTCCAAAATTGTCCAAAATTGTCCTCCAATTGTTCGTCCGTCCAAAATTGTCCGAACGCTTCTGTGATAAAATTCTTTCTCTAGTTGTTTTTCAATATATAATCTTCCTATATATATCATTTTGTTTACATTTGGGCTGAACTTAATGTGTAGTTTATGGATCCATGATTTATTTGTTGGGTTGAATCTAGAAATATATGTATATATTCGTCTATTTGTTGGATTGATTTTGTCTAACGTAGTTTATGAACTTAGAAATTAGATTTTGTTTTGTTAAGCTATTTTTCTAGATGATTATGTTTATTTATTTATTGGGATTTTATTTTATGATTAATTCATTGGATGATTATGTATTTGTTGGGTTGAATTAGAAATATATGTATATGTTTATAAAAATCAAGATTGGTTCATGATATATATTATTTTGTTTGTATTTGGGTTGAATTAAATGTATGATCCATGGATATATTACTTTTTTTACATTTGGGTTGAATTAAATGTATGATTCATGGATATATTACTTTGTTTGCATTTGGGTTGAATTAAATGTATAATTCATGGATATATTATTTTGTTTTTATTTGAGCTGATTTTTTAATGTATAGTTTATGGATCTTAGATTTGGGCTGATTTAAATATATATTAGATTTGGGTTGATTTAAATATATAGTTTATGAATCTTAGATTTGGGCTTATTTAAATATATAGTTTATGAATCTTAGATTTTGGCTGATTTAAATGTATAATATTTAAATATTATATGTTGAACTTAGAAATTGGATTTTGTTAGGTTGACATTTAACATATTTTTTGTCAACTATACCTGTTGAAAAAATCATAATAAATATATCGATGCGTCCTGAAGATTTAGTTATTCTTGAACCTGGAAATGATGGAGATAATGACATTGACGTTGAGGTTGATGAATTATTTGGAAACGACAATAGTGGGGAACATGATCTTGAGTTGGTACCGTCGGAAATGTTCACCCAAATAGATTAGGAAATGATAAATTCAATGTGTGAACTTGGGTTTACGTTTATATCATGGATTTTATTATGTAATGTAAATTGAACTTCTTAGGTAATGGAACCTGGTCCTTCTAATCCTGTACAATTATACTAACAAAATACGCATCGTTCACAAACAATATGGGATAGTTCTTCCGCAGTAGTGTTGAGTTGTCGGAGAAGGGAGACGACTGCACAACATACTATCCCATTTGATCAGCGTTATTCCCTATATTCAGCAGGCAAGTTTTCTTGGGGTTGCACAAATTGGTTTTATGTACCTTATTACTGCTCTAGTTGAGTGTTGGAGACCTTTCACCTGCCTTGTGGGGAATGTACGATTATGCTACAGGATGTTGCCATACAATTTGGGTTACGAGTGGATGGGCAACCATTGACAGGTTCACTACAATATGACTGGAAGAACATTTGTGAGGAGCTCTTAGGCATTCTACCAGAGGATCGGAAAGGATCAAGATTGAGTCCCCTGGTTGGCGTTCCATTTTCCAGAATTACCTCCCGATGTCGACGACAATAGCGTACGTAGGTATGCACAAGCATACATCCTGCAGCTTATTGGATGATTTTTGTTTGCAGATAAGTCAAATACTCTAGTGCATCTCATGTTCCTCCCACTATTGTCTGATTTCGAGCATGTTGGTACGTACTCGTGGGGTGGTGCATGTCTTGCATAGTTGTATAGAGAACTTTGTCGGGCTTCCAATGCATAAACATTGGAAATAGCGAGGCCACTGATACTACTACAAGTATGGGCTTATGATCGATTTCCAATTATAGCACCACAAGTTCAGCTACAGTCCCCAGATCATCGTCCACTTAGTGCTAGATATTATTTAATTTATATATTTATTCCATCACCATTTTATGTAAGAATATAAATTAATTGTATTTTTTATAATTTTAGATGGAGTGGTGTATTAGCTGCCTCTGAACAGTCAGCAAATATGTTAGTCGTGTACAAAAAAATATTTGATATGCTGATGTCCAATCAGGTAGCAAATGTATATATAAATGAATATTTAAAACATTTTAGACGTATACTTTTTTTTTTTGGTCAGATTATTTGGACGTCATACATACAACAGATTTGGTCATCCTTACCTGATTATTGTCGTGATGGTGAAGACATCTGGTTAATCGTTAGCCTACTTATATGCTTCCATATAGTAGAGTGACATCATCTAGATCGTGTGTTGAGACAGTTCGGTCTGTGACAAACGATACCTTCGTTGTCCTATACACTCCCAGCACTACACCAGATCAATTTGAAAGGTAAGCACGACCAAGACTGACGTCAAATCCATGTGGAATATTTATCTTACTGGCATGGACGACATGATCTGTCGCCGTTGTGAGACACCATTGTCGTCGAGGGTCGTTTGAAACCATCCTCCTCCTTCTGCCACGGGTCATCTGAAACTCTTCGTCTCTCTGCCGCTCATCCCTTCAACATGAACCACGAGGGTCTTTAGAAACCATCGTCGAGTGTTTCCATCCTCGAGGGTCTTCTCGTCCATGGTTTCCATCGCTGCCGAGGGTCTTCTCATTAGTGCCACTGGTGGTTTCCATTGCCGCCATCCAAAATCACCCATGTTCATCGGCTCGTGGTCCATGTTCCAGCCATCCATTTGTTCGACGATCATGTGTAAACTCTCTTTCTTTGTTTATTTACTCAAAATGCTAAACAGTCACTAAATAGTATTCGTAAATATTTAATATCCAAAAGGCTACATAACCATATCCATTTTTACTTTATTAATGATGGTTACACACTGTCAAAGCAAACATGATAATGATAGATTATAAACATTAGGTAAATTTCATTGTCGATAATAAACTATTGTCATTAAACAAGATATTACTACATTTTTTTCAAATTATCACTGATATTCTTACCTTTACAGACGATACAACGACACAATATAAGCGAATATTGTTTGTGATCGTTTTTAAATGCTATGAAATTCCAACACATTATTTCTTATCTTGTTTCTTGTAATTTTTTTTTTCTTATTCTAAAAATTAAGAAAGTATGTCTAGGTCATGAGGGATGTAGATTGCAAGAGATTTATTGTGTTAAAATTGTGATATAAATATGAGATATAAAGAAGAAGTGAACAAAAACAATAATTTTTCAAAAGACAGAATGACCAAATTAGATGTAGATGTACAGAGAATAATTAGGTCCCTCTTTGTCATGTGGTTTTGAATGATCTATTTTGTGAGTACAGTCTCTTGTTCAAATTCCATATCTCCAATTTGTATTTAAAAAAACTGTACATAGAGTTGTTATTCTATACCTACCACACCAAGTTCTAATTAATATATTTTATTTAGTTCCCAACACACAACATGTTTTAGAGTTATAATAAATTAACTAAAATTTATGCTTTAAAAAATTTGAAATTTTAGTTAAATTTTTAAAACAAAAACAATATTTTGAAAACAGCTCTTTTTAATCCCCTGCTTGATATATATTTGGTTTTTTTTTTTATTTTTAATTTTACACAATAAATGTAAAACATCATTTTCACCTCCTAAAATTCTTTTTTTTGTTGTCGACTTTCTACCAATATTTTCAAGCCCAAATTTTGAAAATTAAGAAAAAGTAGTTATCAAATGGTTATCAAAGCTTAATTTTCACCGGAAGGAGTAGTTGCCAAACGGTTATTTACTTTCTACGAAAAAAAATGTTGTCAAAGAAGCTTAATTTTTAAAACAAAAAAAAAAATAACCAAACGATTATCAAACAGAGCTAAAAACAGTTATCAAACGAGATTTTTGTTTTCTATTTTAGGTTAATTTTTAAAAATCAAATGTTTACAAATGTAGTCTTAGTTTTTGAATTTCTAAAGTGATGGTTTATAATTCTTTAACATGGTGTTTAATAGATTCTTATGTTTTTAAATTTGTGTCTTTCAGATAGTTTTTACACTTTGAAAATGTTTAATAATTCACTAACATATTCAAACTTTTTAAATATTACTTTTTCTCTTTGACTTAAAATTTTAATTTTATGTATAATCAAAACTTTAAACATTTAATTTTGTGTTTAGAGGACTCGTGAAATAAGGTTAAGGACCTATTTGATACAAAATTAAAAATTTAAAACTTATTAAACATATAATTAAAATTAAGTCAAGACATATTAAAAGTTTTTTATGATTCAACGTTCAAATAGGCATAGATTTTAAAGTTAAGGTAGTAAACTTTTAATTTAATGTACTTTTTTTGTCTTCGAGATTTGAGATTGATGCATATTTAATCCGTCAGGTAATATTACCATTTATAGTTACTATATATACTATATATACTAACAAAGCATAAGCTAACACTCCTCCTCCTCCTCCTTCTAGATAGACAATGATAATTAAACAGATAGTTTATGATACATACACTAGACATTTTTTAGATTTTATTGCTATCAAAACATTTGTACAATTTGCTCCAAATATTATTGTCAATCAAAATTATTTTTATCTACAAACTTCAAATGTATTTAAATACATTTACATAAGAAATCAAATTATAAACATATTATTATCTAAACGAAGAAAGATATAGTTTACATTTCATACACATCTAATAATTATAAGCAAAATCTTCAAAAATACAACGTAAGAAGTGAGGAAACCATTCCCATAAAACCAAAATTTAGACCTACAATCACGAATAACAATCATATATTGGATCAGCTAACTAGTCTCGTCATGACGTCGAACTCGTCACAAAACAACCTTCCACAAATAGAACTCAACTATTTAATCGAGTGTTCCTTCCAAATCCAATTGCAGTGGTGACTCATTGAAGCCTACATATCCAAGAAACCAAGGTTGAGATACAAACTCCACCCTATCCCATTTCTAAATCCAAATAAAAATTAGAATCTAAAAAAAAACCGTCGCAAAACTTTATACCCGTTACAGATCAATATCTACTTTGATACAAAATCAATTGGACTTACCTTGAAGAGAAAGTACAAGGAGTGAAAATGGAGAGGGAATAGCCATTGCATGACTAATGTCTTCCTCCCTATCTTTTGGTCATTGGCATGTAACCTTGAGCAAAGCATTTATCTGTCATTCATTGAGCATTTCGCCTTCAACAATCTTACATACCTAAATCAAAATAATTTTGGATGCTAAAGTTGTTATATACATATCAGAACAAACAACATACATTAGTCATATTAAAATACTCAACTAATGAAGTGAAATATAGGTAGAACCATTACTTCCATGGGTAGATTAGGTCTATGTGGGGTCCCTAGTTGAAGACAAGACCATTGATTATGTTAAATAACAGAACTCATGTTTTTTTTTTTCTAAATATGTTCTTCCTAACAATATATTAGAGGAGGTGAGATCATTATGTCTCTACTTGAATATCAAATGGTATAGCATTCAAAGAGATTTCCTAACCAAAACAGAGTATGCACACGGATTGAATCCACAAAAGGGACTATCTACTGTTAATCAGTTTAAAATCTACCTTAGGCAGAGTTCCTTACCAAAAGCATAACAATTCACATTGAAGTGACATTGTTAACTCTCTTTAATTGCATGAAACTCATCTTCATGATCTTAAACACTTGAAGAAACTGAATACAAAGAGATAAAAGAACATATGAAAACTCCTCCCTAATCAATAAATTACAAGAAAAATTTTTCCACAACTATCTAAGAAAATAACATCAATAGTGGTGGTTTTCATCAAATTTTGAATCTCACAACAATCTCTATTGCACTCCAATCATTCATCTTCTCCTTTTAAATTGTCTAGTATGAGTAACTTTAAAACACCATACAAAAGAAAGTAGATTTGTTCACTCAATAGTTATTTAATAAAAAGAATCATGCAAAATAAACCTATTTAGGCTTGAAGGCAATAAGACCACAACTACAAATAAATTAAAGAGCAGACATTACGAGCACAACCCAATCCTTGAAAACTCCAGCAATAAGAATAGCCAAGGCACTTGTATGCGTAATAACAAGGAAAACGGAGAGATTTAGCATAGTAACACAAATTTTTAGAGAGTAACACAAATTAAAAGTGAGAAAAGAATAGTAGACATTCAAGTAAATTTAGCATTATCTAAAAGCTTACGCTTCATACTAATCGGCATTCAATAAAAGCTTCAAATCTAGTAGCTTAACTTGAATATACTTCTAGGTTTCTAGGTAGAATCAAAGCAATGTCCCCCCACCAATTCAACATCTCCATCTCTCAAGGTAAGCCTTCCCATTAAACCACAAGCATTAGGAATCCAAATCAACAGAGTGTAAGCTTTACCTAAGATAACTCCATTTTCCATCCTTATCCTTCTTCTATGTGTATGACCAATGTATCATGTTTTCTTTGGGGAGTACTTAAAGCACAAAGATAAGTATTATTTAGAAAACCATCTACTTTTTTCTATACGAGAGAAAATGTTGTCTAAAGTTACTTTCAACTAATTCTATATCCTCATTGATTTTGCTATTCCAAGTCATAAGACAAATGAAAAAAGAAGGAAAAACTCTATCATTTATGGTTCTATAGGTAGGAAACTGAAATCTAAAAAATGAAAACATTTCAAGATATTAGTTATGAGTAAATATCAAAATCCACTTAGAACGTCCTAGTTATTTTCTTTTAGAATAACTTGAACTATCAGATTTGACCTCCTAGAATGCGACTTATGTAACTGTAAATGATATTGACTCATTTTAGACATTACAAGAACCACTAACTTCCACAAACATTTTAAAACTAGATCACTGTACAAATATAGTGAACAAAAATCTTTGCAAGGGTATAAAATAGTAGTACATACAATAAAGATGTGATTGTGTACCAAAAGAAGAAAATAACAAGGACATCATCACTCACAATCACAACTCTCAATGGCAACAAATTTATAGGGTGAAGGAAGCTTACAATGTTTTGTTGGAATCAACATGAAGAAGGATCTTGAGGTCTTTATCTCGATAGAAAAACTTCTTAAGTTATTTCCTATCCAAAAGTTAAAACAAAGAGATACCAATCAAATGGCAATGAAGAGATAATGAAATCAACCCCCACCCAAATATTTTTAGAAAAAATCAAATCAAGAATCTCAAGAGAAACTTAAATAACAAAGAAAAATTATGAGTAAAAGATATAAGTTGAGTGAGTTTCCAAACTAAACAAAGGAATAGTAGACAATCAAATGATGAGTATATAGTAATTTTTACAATAACGTTATACAAGCAAAGTACATATGGAAAGATAAGATTTATAGAGGTTTATCATGAAAGGATGAGTATATACTAATTTTATAAGAATGTAAAGTTAAGAAAGACTTAAAAAAACTGAAAGTCACTTTCTATGCAATGAAGTGCATCTTTCTTTTCAGTGGCTCAATCATAGGAATTTTAAAATTTAGTATGTTTAATTTGGAGCAATTCCATATCAGGTGACCTCCTGAAAATTTTCCTAGAAACCACGTGAGTGAAGACAAAACATAGTAAAAGGATCGTGTTGGTTTACAAGAATAGTCTTTAATCTTCAAAGATCCAAATCTTGAACTTGACGCGTTATATAAATATTTTAGGTTTTTATTCTTCAAATATCTGAATATTGAGCCTAGAACATTACATAAATATTGTAGTTTTAAAAAGAAATTGCAAAAAAATTGATGGGATTCTCATATTTGTGTTATTTATAGATAGTAATTTACCCTTTACTTTACATATTCCTTGCCTATAAATGGTGAGGTGCATGTCATTTTCTCAAGCGGCCATGGTTCGTACCAAATACCAATAGATAAAAATTTTGCCATTTTTTAATTATTTTTTCATAATATTATTATTATTATTATGTTCCATTTTTTCTGTCATGTTCTTACCTTTTTTAATTTTAATAGAATTTAAACACTTGATTCTATAAAAATTGCAAACGTCACCTTTGAACTATGATGTTTATTTATTTATTTATTTTCTTGTAAAAGATATGATTTTGATCATGAACTATGATGTTTAATACAATTATATTCATAAATATATAAAATTTTAATTTGATTCACCATTCTTCTGAACTATATGGTTTCTTACCCTATAAACTTTTAATTCCATCAATTAGTCCATGTATATTTTATTTATTGCAATTAACCACACCTATATTAATATTGATATCAATATATTTTCAAAATTAAAATTTTCATATCAATATTCCTCCACTAGAAAATTTTTAATTTTATTTTTTATAAGTGGTTTATGTACTTTTCTAAAAATATTATTTATAAAAAATCTTAATTAATAGATTAAGACATGAGAGACAACAATTTTACCCAAATTGAATTTAGTTATTGGATTTGGTGTTGTACTTGGGAGGCACCCATATAGTTTTTGGTTTCAAGGAGGTTTCCTTATTTCCTTCGAAGGTCTTCTTTGGCTTAAGAGGTTTGGTTTGACCAAAGACGAAAATATTCGTCGAAGTGTTAATATATCCGTAAATTGAAGGGTTCGATATCAATATTAAATATTCATAGATATTTTCAACATCTTTTATAAATATTCGTAAAATATAAAAATATTATCTATTTAGTCAAATATGAATAGAAATACTGGTAACAATATCTATAACTTAGTTTGAGAGTAAAAAACAACTTAATTATTAATATAAATAAATTTAGAAATTTACTGACTTATATAAAAGTATGTGTCGACATCGATATTTTATGGATATATCTGTCAATATATCCATAAAATTGAAATTTCAATATCGATATCGACATCGATATTTTAATCTTTGAATCTGACTAATATTCAATATCCATTTTAACTGTCTTTCTCTTATACAAATGTTGAATAAGGAGACTGAGGTTCTATCTGAGGTCATTACATGGTATGATGATATTCTTCATATTCAGAATCTTTGTTTAGGACGTTTAATTTAAAACTTCGCAAAAATATCAAAATGAATCTAAAAGTTTAAATGACGCCATGAACTTTCAATTTTGTGTTTAGGGACCAATTTCATGTCTAATATATTTTTGACATATTTATTTTTTAATAAAATTAATTGACCTATTAGATATAAAATTGAATTTATGTCTATTAAAAATCTAAACTTTCATTTTTGTGTTTAATAGATCCCTAAATATCTAATATTTAATGAAATCTTACTCTATTAAACTTAAAATTTAAAATTTAAAAATTTATTAACGTAAATTGAAAGTTTAAAGACTTAGTACACATTAATTAAGAATTTAAATTTACACTTTTTAAAGTTTTCATGGATCTTTTTTTTTTTCTTAGTTTAAAGCTTTTCGAAAATATTAAATGGAGTAAAATTAAAATTGAAAAAATATCTTTTTGGTCTATTTATTTTGAAGAATAGGTGTGTTTAGTATCTCATATTTTAAATTAGCCAAATTAGTAACTTAGTTTTCAATAATAAAAAATTATTAAATTTAAACAAAAAAATAATTGACTAAATGCTCAAGTCCCAAGATGAGTTGGAAAAAAATTATTTTCGAATCTTCCTCCAATCTGTCTTCCTTCTCTCATCGCTCTCCCACTTCTTCGTCAGTACTCTCCTTTGCTAAATTTCCAGAAAAAACTAGAAAAAAATATTGAAAATATTTAGGGTCATATATATATATATATATATATATATATATATATAAATACAGAGAGAGTAATTACAGGGGGATTTTTTTATTTTGTTTTTTTTTTTCTTTTTTCATGATTTAGGGTTTAGGAAATTTGTGAGTTGAGTGTTCAAAGCTTAGGTTTGAGAAGTTAGTTTCTGGAGAAAAATCTAAATAAAAAGATGTTTGAAGGTTTATCGAACACGAGATGGAAAGATTTAGAGAAGAAGTCTCGAGTTTAAGGAGAGCCTAAATGTGAATTTCAATCAAGAAATGAAGTTTCAAGTTTAAGAGAGCCTAAACTCTTCATTAGTAATCGTATCTTTAGATTCATTAGTTATTTTTAATGTTTTCTCAGTAACCAAACAGAATTTACAGTGTGTTTCTAATTCTTATTGTTTTGAATTCAATGTCTTCTCCATGTATAAGTGGTTGTGGACGAGCTTACAATTTCAACCTAGAAATGTTGAAATTTTCATCTTCTTCATAGACGAGAACTTTACAAACTTCATCACCCTCTTCAATTTCGACCTCAAATATTAGAGAGAAGAGACGAGAGAGTGAAAAGTTTTCAATTTATTATTTTTTTTAAAAATAAGTATGAGAATGATTCTAAAATTTTTAAAATCATTTTTGTCATAATCAAAATCACTCTTAAACATGCTTTTAATCGTTCAAAACCAAATTTAATTGAATTTATGTTTAATGAAATTTAAACGTTGAATTTTATGTTTTTAGTAGATCCATGAATTTATTTTGTTTGGTTGAATATAATTTAATAAAAAATTAGGGGGTTGAAATATTGAGGAGGGTTGAAATATTGACTATTTTGATAACTAAAATGCATGACTTTTTTCTTTTTGAGCAAGCGCTAAGCCCATGAGCCTATTGTAAATTTGCCCGCGGCACGAAGTAGTTTTCATAGATTATCGGGCTCTAAAATGGATCCTTTATTTGTATCTTGAGAGGCCTTGGTTGAGTTCTAGTATACTATTTTTTTTTTCAGATTTGACAAAATAAGTTTAGAAAATTAGACATATACCTCATATTTATTATTTTTATAAAAATAGCAAAAAAACTCAACTCACATAATATACCTGATCCAGGTGATAGTATAAAGACAAAGCCAGTTGAACTACGCTCTTGTTAGTAATCTATAGTACATTTGTACTTGAAAATAAAAGAAACAACTATCATTTAAAAAAGGAAAAAAAACTATAAGAGGGATAAAAAATGTAGCAAATATAAAAATTAAAGTGAGTAATAACTGCAAAGAAAAAACACAAAAATTATACAAATCAATGAAAAACTACACAACTTATATACTTTAAATGTGCTATATTAGTTGACTGATATATATTAAAAAAAAACGTGGATTTGTTAAAAGGACAAAATTGGAATACGTAATAAATGAAAATTTTAAATTTGAAAATTTTGTCATATTTACAATTTTACGTATATTGAAGGCATGTCCCTAATTATACATTTTGGATTTACCACCTATTCTTTAGGATAATTGCAATTAATAGCATTTTTAGGAATAATAACCAAGTGTATAACATCATTTAGAAAAATTGCAAATATAGATAAGTCTATCAGCGATAGACTTATACCGTTGATAGACTCTCAAAGTCCTTTTATCGTTGATAGACTCTTGCCAGGTCTATATCACTGATAAACTCCTACAAATAATATGATTTATCATTAATAGACTATTTAAATTTGACCATATTTATAATTTTTTTATATTATGGTATATCTACTAATATTTTAGATCTAATATCTATATTTGCAATTGTCCATTTTCTTTAATATATTAATGTTTATTTTCAGAAAAAAATTATAATTACAAAAGCTATGGAAGAAACACAATATTCAATTCTCGAGTGTGAATTGCAAATGAAAATACAAATATTTAATAGCGTAGATATTTAAATTTTATATATTTAATATTAATGGTATGAAAACAAAATTCTCAATCTCGACGGGCCGTAGAATAATAGAATAGCGATAACAAAAAGTATAGCGAGGAAAGTAAGATTTAAACGTTTATTTAATATTATTTTTTTTTAATTTAAAAGATTATCTGTACCTACCCCTTACCTGGAACGAGATTTGAAGTTGTAATTATGGAAAGAAAAATAAGATTTAAACCTTTTTTTTATTTATTATTATTAATTTTAAAGATTCTCCCCTACCTACTACCTTCCTTTGAACTAGATCGGCGAAATTGAACGGCCAGTAAAATTGTTTTGTTGCAAAATAAATAAAAATAAAAATAAGAAAATTATCGTCAGCTACCTGCGAGGACTGATGGATTGGTTGGCCTCAAATCATTATAATAATGCATTAACAGAATAAAAAAACAATAATAATAATTTTTTTTTACACGTGTTTTGAAATGGGCACCTTTATCCTTTTCCCAGATTTCCTTTTCCAAGATTAATTACATCAATATTGCATTTCCTAAAACAAAATAGAAAAATAGTTTGTTGTGAAAATTATTTAACAACCAAAAAATATTTTGGTGTTACCCTAAATTTAATAATATTAGTATTCTAATAATTTCCTTTTTTTTATAGTGTGTGAGATTCTTTCACCGATGAATCTTAAGATCCCCAAGTAATTTCAACGTGTTGCACTCAATGGATGAAGAACTTGCACAACAGAATATTTTGAGCAAAAAGCAAGAACACAATGATGCATTGTTCAACCACATAACATAAAACTTCTTGCTTTATTAAAAAAAGCGGTGACCGTAAAAGACAATTCTCCTTCAGTAAAGGAAAATATCGGATTGAATGAATCAGTCGAAAATTTACCATTAAGAAAAATATATTTTGCAAGAAAATAATTTGATATTAGATGTTAAAGACTTTATTTGAGTCAATTGTAGAAACCAATACACTAGAAAAATATAAAGCCAATCAATCAAAATTTCTAGTAAAGACAATAAGTTTTAAAGCTTTATTTGCGAAAATGGCAAAAAGATTTTTAAATTAAGATCAATGCTAAATAAATTTCAAATGATGATAAGTGATTTCTTATAACTAAATTTCTGATGATATTTGTATCTTTTGACATTATTCACACTATGTTTGATGTAGAGCATATTTGGCATATAAAATCCTACCTTTATGCATTGTTTTTCTTAATTTATAATAAAAACTATAATATGTTAAATGAGGATTTAAAAAAAAAAGAAGTTGCAAGTGGGATGCTTCTTTTATAATTGTACAATGGGTTGAGGTTGGGAGATTTTGCCAAATAATAGGGGTGTTCAAAAAATCCGATAATCCGAAAAAACCGACCAATCCAACCTAATCTATATGGTTTGAGTTGGGTTCAAATAAATGAATTTTTTTATGGGTTGGATTGGTTCACGAGTTCACCTAAAATGATCCAAACCAACCCGAACTTATTATTAACTTTATAATGTATATATTTTTACTAATAATACAATTATATATACATATATTTATTTAAGTTTTATTTTTTTTTTGGATAATTTATTCTCCAACAACTCCTAAAAACAGTTTTTTAGCACTTTGGAAAGAAAATATTCATTATATAAATTGAAATTGAGTTGTTAATCTTAATTCAATATATGAAAATAGTTAAATCAAATTTTTACATATTAACAACTTACTTTCTTTTAGAACAAAAATAACCCGATTAACCCAAACCAATTCAATCCAAATGTTTTATAGTTGGGTTGGGTTAGGTTCATCTTTTAAGAATGGTTATTTGGGTTGAAAAAATTAACAACCTGAATGATTGGATTGGGTCCAAAAAGTTCTTCAACCCAACCCAATCCAACCCACGAACACCCCTACCAAATACATTTAAGAAATGGCCTTTTGAATTTAGATTTGGAAGAATAAATCTAGAAAAGATGAAATAAATATTTAAACAAAATCAATTAGAATCATAAATGCTTTATATATTTTTTAGTTAATTTACACGTTTTTTACTCCGAAGAGACGAGGGGAAAAAACAATATAATAGTACACTACATTAAACAACATTTCTTCAAAATTGATCCATTTTTCCTATATGACCATTTTAATTTTGATTTTTGTTTTTCAAGTTAATCTTCAATATTAAGACTTGAGGAGTAATCCATTTCAAATTATAAATAAACTAACATAATTTCTAATTTATAGCGTGCATCTTTTGAGATAAAGAATATTGTTAGATAAAATTGTCATTTTAATTAAAGAAACTATTCTATTGTCTATTAATATTAAG
This sequence comes from Benincasa hispida, assembly GCF_027475165.1. Classification (NCBI taxonomy): domain Eukaryota; kingdom Viridiplantae; phylum Streptophyta; class Magnoliopsida; order Cucurbitales; family Cucurbitaceae; genus Benincasa; species Benincasa hispida. The sequence continues at coordinate 28,427,271 of NC_143482.1, read as the reverse complement.
TGAACACATTTATTTTAAATATCAATTTATATGCATCATTAAATGTTAAATTGGAAGTATACACGTTTTAGATTGAGTTTGAAATTTAAAAAATAAATAAATATTTATAAAGGAAAAGAGTTGGGATTTTGGCTTTGGAGAAGGAAAGGGATAGGTTTTTATATATATATATATATATATATAGAAGTTTGAAGTTAGTCAATAGTTTTAAAGAGAGAATAAGAAAAAGTACAAGAAGAAAAAAAAAAAATCAGATCTCTCTTCCTCCCTCTCAAACCCGCCTACGAGCAACTCTCCTATTTTTCTTTTCCATTCAAAACCCCCAGCGTCGTCGACTGCCAACCACCTTCCTATTGGATTACAGCAGTAGAAGAAAACAGGATCATTATATTTGGGTTGATGCCCTAAATCTCGTAGGGTCCTATAGTTTGTAAATGTATCGAACAAACTCATTGTTTATTTAATAAAATATATGATATTTTATTCCTTTTTTGTTGCATTAACCACAAACCAATAAACTAACATCCAAGGTTATCTTGTAACTTAAACATGTATGTAGAGACATATAGGTGGATCATGTTTAAGTTGTTGGAAGGTACCAATGCGCAACGGAAGAAACCAGGATCCAAAAGCACTCTAATTCATAAATTTTGGTAGAAAAGAAAACATGCTTCAACAGAAATAAGTGGGTTTCATGACATACCTTTGAAGAACTTCCTCTAAGCTTTGAACCAGCTGCAAATCTCCACAGAATCTTCTAGTAGACCACCCAAAATCTTCCCTACTATCCTCTTGGTGCTCAAGATTGAGTAGTGGGACTCAAAATAAGCTGGAATTAAGGGAATTTGGAGAAGCTCACAACAGCAACAAGTAGAAGAACAACCTTCTTCTCTCGAATTTTTCTCAAAAATTTGTTTGGTTGCCATCACTTCAAAACACTCCAATCTCTTCAATATATTGAGACATTCATGCAAAGAAATTTGCTACATGAGATGCAACTCATGCTTGGAGTTAATGAAGAGTTAATGTGGGTTATTGGTGAGTTAATAGAAGAAGACAATGGAAAATCTATTTTTCAATTTTTGTGTTTTTCTTTTCTTTTTCAATTTTATCTCAATTGATTTCATAAATAAATTTTATTTAATAAAACTGAAAAAAAATTATTAATTTTATAAAATTAATTTCATAAATTCATTTTCTTTAATAAAATTAATAAATAATTATTTAAACAATTTAAATAATTCTAATTAATTTAATATAAAATATTAAATTAATTTTTAACACAATTCCATCTTCAAATATTTAAATCATATTTAAATATTATTTCTCCATATTCATTTAATTCTAATTTGAATACTTCAAATTAACTTATCACGCTATTCTAGAGCTAATCCATTTATGAGCTAGTAAAGAGACCTTGTGGACCTACAGATCATGGGCTCCAACGATCCGAGATTAATCGGTTAAACTCATTAGACCGATCTAACCCCCATTTGTTAACTAATGGGTGATTCCACTAAAGACCGTAGCTGAACTCCCCTCATTGTAGATATATTATGTCCACTTGATATAACCATGATTAGTAAGTTAACACTTCACAGGTTGCTCATAATAACGGCTGGGTCGAATCTCTATTTTACCCTCGAAATTACCTCTTGTTTCTTAAGTCCCATGGATCCCCTAATAAACAATTGATTTATGATCCAATCAACAAATCGAATCCTTCTCGAGCCAATGAGAGGGTGAGACCTCTTGTTCAAGACCTAGATTCAGCACTTAAAGGGAACAACCTCTCTACTAACCCTAATCGGGTAGGAGTAAATTCCCTCTTGCACCCTATGTTCCCAGCTATTCATCCGGTCTTATCCTCAAAATGGTAAGCTTATTGAGCAGAGACAGTTGGTCTACTCTCACCGTTTGCAGATCAAAGGATAATCCCGAACAAACAGAAGTTTATAGTTAGCTCAGGATTAAGGTTAAGTTACCTAGGTCATCACTTTGAAATAATCAGTCTTAAATAGTAAACATCGTTATAAAGTAAGAGTGACTGGTTTCGTGGTCCGATCTTGCACAAAACTCATTTGTACAGGAAACCCCTACTCCTCATTTCCCAACATGAACGAATTAAGATCACTTCGTTTGTAGCACTTTACAACTCTTTGTAACAACTATAGAGTAGGCCGCATCCAATAGTGTTACTAGAATAAGGTACCCAACCTTATTCATATACTATAGATCATTTTGACTATTTACTCGAACCTAATTCACTTGTATGTCTCCACATAAAGTTCAAGTACTCATGTAATAATCAAGGGACTCTAGTTTATTGTATTTCTCTATAAAAGTTAGAAACTCAGTCTTATATATTGGATATATAAGTTACCACTTGAGTCTTAGTCCAAGTGGGAGTTTGTTGAGTTTTATGTCCTAAAACTTGTGGTTTGTAAATAATAGAACTTATTCTGAGAATTCAATAAAGTTGTTATTGAATATATTGTTTTTTTAGAAATCTAATAAACCAAAGTCCCTTCTTCTCTTGAAAAAAAAAATCATATCTTTCTTCTTCCCTCTCGAACCCGCCTGCGAGCAACCCCCCTATGTTTCTTTTCCATTCAAAAACCCTAGCGTCGCTAACTGCCAACCACCTTCGTGTTGGATTAAAGCAGCAAAAGAAAACAGGATCATTATGTTGGGGTTGATGCACTACATCTCATAGAGTCGTATAGTTTGTAAATGTATTGAACAAACTCATTGTTTATTTAATAAAATATATGATATTTTATTCCTTTTTTTGTTGCATTAACCACAAACCAATAAACTAACATCTAAGGTTATCTTGTAACTTAAACATGTATGTAGAGACATACAGGTGGATCATATTTAAGTGATAACCTAAATGGTCTGTAGTAGATGGATAAGGCTGGGTACCTTATCCTTGTGACATTACGATTATGGCTCACTTTGTAGGTATTACAATTGTTGTAAAGTACTACAAATGATCTGACCCTGATCATTCATGTATAGACATGTGAGTGGGGATATTCTATACAAAGAATTTTATATAAGACTGGACCACGAAAGTTTAGTCTCATTATATAACGTTGTTCATGATAGAGACTTACATTTCACCAAAATGATCATAGGTAACATGAACTGAATGCTGAGTGAGTTGTGAACTCCTGCCTATGAGGGTGGTCCTTTAATTTGTATGGGTGAGAGTAGCTAGATCGTCGACTAACCAAGCCTACCATTTTGGGGATTCGTTTGATTGGGGAGTTGGGAACACAACTACACAAGAATAAATTCACTCATTCCCAACATTAGATAAATTGCTCCCTTAAGGGCTAATTCCGGAGCTTGAAAAATGTGGTGCCACACCCTCTCCTGGCTCAAGAGGGGTTTTTGTCATAGTTGGACTATGATCTATTTGTTAGGATATACTAGCATGCAACGGAAGCAAACAGAATCAATAAGCACTCTAATTACATTTAATTTGAGTTCTAAAAGCATGCTTAAACAAAAACTTTAAAAGAGGGTTTCTAAACTACATACCTTTGATGAATTCTCCTAAATCCAAGCTGCTCTTCACGTGATTCCAGCTTCAATTCAACAGTGAACCATCAAGAGATCTTCTCTACTATTCTAAGTCTTGAATTTGAGTGGTAGAACTCAGACTTGAGTGAATTTCTGAAGAGAATTGGAAGAGTTTTTAGGTGAAGATGATAGTTGCACCAGAAACCAATTTCCAGCAAACTTAACCTTTCTTAAGCAAAAATGGAGAGCTTTTTATCAATTCCCTACATGTAAGCATTGATGGGTCATCTGAATGCCAATACTAAAGTTGATTATTCAAGTGGATCAGTGGTGTGATTAGGAGGAAATAGCTTCTCCAAAGTGATTTTGTGGGAAAATGCCACTAAACCATAAATTTTCAATTTTGTTTTTCAAATTTTTTTTTAATTAATTCCAAAATTAACTATACTTTAATTTAATTAATTCATAATTAATTAAATTCAAAACATCAAAATTCAATTTCTCAAATTGAATTGAAATTGAAAATTAATTTTGATTTTTAATTAATTAAACATATTTAATTAAATAGATAACAATTTAATATCAAATATTAAATTAATCACACACCTAATTTCAAACATGAATCCTATTCATGTAATTAATATTTAAATATTATAAACTCTCCAATTTCGTTTAATTGCAATAAATTTAATGTTAATTAATTATATCAAATATAATTATACATACCATAATTTGCATTTGAACTTATTCAAATTCGAACCCTAATTTCAATATTAACACTTCAATTTGAAATCAATTTGAACACTACAAATTGATATTATTCCAAATTCACTCACTTTATTAATTCAAGATGTTCATGTTTTACGAGCTAGTAAAGAGATCTTATGGACCTACAGATCATGAGCTCCAGCGATTTAAGATTAATTGGCTAAAATTATTTAGACCAAATTAATCAGTATTTGTTAACTATCAAGTCACATTACTATAGCTCAATAGTTGCACTCTCCTCATTGTAGATATATTTGTGTTCACTTGATTTAACCATAATCAGTAAGTTGACCATTCATAGGTTGTTCGTAATAACAACTGGGTCTATTTGCTACTTTACCCCCGATATTACATCTTGCTCCTTAAGTTCCACTGATCCTCTAATGAATAATTAGTTTGTGATCCAATCACTAAACCAGATCCCTCTCGGACTAATGAGAGAATGGGGCCCCTTGTTAAAGACCTGGATTCAGTACTTAGAGAAAAACCTTTCTTCTATCCCTAAATCAGATAGGCGTGAATTTCTTATTGCACCCTATGTCCCCAATTATCTACCCGGTCTTACACTTAAAATGGGACGCTTCTTGAGTCGGCACTGTTGAGCCAACCCTCACCTATGCAAATCTAAGTATAATCCCGAATAAACAGAAGTTCATAGTTAGCTCAGGATTAAGATCGAGTTACCTAGGTCATCTAAGCGAAATAGTGAGTCTTAAATAGTAAACAACGTTATAAAGTAAGAGTGACTTATTTCTTGGTTCGATCTTATGCAAACTCATTACATAGGATGCCCACACTTCTCATGTCATACATGAACGAATCAAGATCACTTCGTTTGTAGCACCTTTACAACAACTTGTAACAATTGCAGAGTGGCCACATCCGATAGTGTTACCAGAATAAGACACCTTACCTTATTCATATGCTGTAGATCATTTTGACAATTTACCGATCCTGATCCACTTTTATGTCTCCATATAAAGTTCAAGTATTCATTTAATAGCCATAGATCTTAGTTTATTGGATTTAGACTTTATAAGTGAAATTTATAGACTCAATAACAACTTTATTGAAGTAATGTCGAATAATATCTTTATTGATAATATGTTTAACTTTACAAACTGTGAGTTTTAAGACATACAACCCAACAATACTCCTACTTAGACTAAAACTCTAGTGGATAAATACATATACAATGTTGAGTACAATGAGAGAATAAAAACAAAAGTATAAATACAATAAACTAGGGCATCAGACACCCCTAAATTCTCCCACTTTCCATAGTTATAAGTATCTCATAGACCTAGTCCTACTAGGTGACCCTTGAAAACTTTAGCCGAGAAGGCCTTCGTAAATGAATAAGCTAAGTTGTCTTGTGAGGCTATTTGCATGATGATTACATCTCCTCTGTGCACAATCTTCCTGATAAGATAGTTCTTCCGCTCGATGTGCTTTCCACATTTATGGCTTCGAGGTTCCTTTGAGATTGGAACTGTTTCACTCTTATCACAATACAAGGTGACTGACAGGTACAAATTTGGAACCACTTCCAAATCAGTTAGGAACTTTTTGAGCCATACTGCTTCTTTTGTTGCTTCACTTGCAGCTACATACTCGGCTTCCATTGTGGAGGTAGCAATTCAACTTTGCTTGATACTCCTCCACACTACTATTTCTCAATTCAGAGTGAATACTAACCCAAAAGTTGATTTTCTTGAATCAATATTGTGTTGGGATTGGTCTCCAAATTCTCCCGGTGGTCTTGTAGTTTGTACACATTTTGTACACATTGTTATTAATAAAATAAGTGTTATTTTATTTGCATTTACTCGTATCTAATAAACTAAGATCCATGGTTATTTCATGTAACATAAGCATGTATGTGACACATACAAGTGAATCATGCCTTAAGTAATAAGCTAAATGGTCTGTAGTATAAGGATAAAGAAGGGATACCTTTCCTAGTGACACTGTTGGGGTTGATAACCTAAAGTCTCATGTCCTGTAGTTTGTAAACACATTTTGTTCGAACGCTTGTGATGTATAATATATGATATTTACTTCACTTCTTGAATTTACACATTTGGATGTTTTATTTGCTTTACCACAAACCAATAAACTTAAAATCCTTGGTTGTCTTTATGTAACTTAAGCATGTATGTGGTGACATACAAGTGGATCATGTCTTAAATGATAACCAAAATGGTCTGTAGTATATGGATATAGGAGGGAAACCTTATCCTGATAACGCTACGGATGCGACCCTCTTTGTGGCTTAGTTACAAGTGTTGTGACTTGTCACAGATGGTCTGATCCTGATCATTCGTGTAGGGGACATGCGAGCGGGGGTATCCTATACAAATGAGTTTGTATAAGACCTAACCACGAAGTGTTAATGTCTCGTCATATAACCCCGTTCATGACAGAGACTTCACTTTACTAGGATGACCATAGGTAGCATGACCTCAATCCTTAGTGAGTTGGGAATTCCTGCCATTGAGGGCGATCCTTTAATTTGCATGAGTGTGAGTGGTCAAAGCGCCGACTCAAACCTAACATTTTAGGGATTCGTCTGATTTAGGAGTTGGGAACTCAGCTACACAAGATGGAGTTCACTCTTTCCCCGAAGCAGGGGTAAGTAGATAGATTGCTCCCTTAAGGGTTGGTTCTGAGGCTTGAACAATGTGGCGCCACACACCTTCTCATGGCCCGAGAGGTATTCACACATAGTAGGACTATGTTGTATTATTCATTAGAGGGATCAGTGGTACTTAAGGAGTAAGATGTAACTACAGGGGCAAACCGGTAAATTGGCCTAGCTATACTTACGAGCATCTGTGAAGGGACATCGTACATATGATTGATTATATCCGATGGACATAGAAAAATATCTGTGGCAAGAAGAGTTCAGTTGTGGGTCTTTAGTGGAATGCCTAATAGTTAATGGATGGTGGATATCGTGACTAAAGAGTTTATCAGTTATTCACATACCGTTGGAGCTTGGATACAAGTTGAGAATCAGTTTTTGGGTCAGTTTGAAATGTTCAAATTGACAAGAGGGAATTTGATTATATATGATATAATTGAACTAGTTAATTATATGTGATATAATTGACTTTATATACGAGATATATTAATTTGGAGGAAGTTGGATATAAATATGATTTATATCTATTGGAGGAAAAATGCTATGGTTAATATATGATATTAAACCATAAGTTATGAATATAATGTGATTATATTTATTATTTATTCATTGGACAGTTATGGGATAATTGATTGGCGTCTCTTCTGTTTTTGTAACTAATGAGTAAGATGAAGAATCGTTTTGAGATACTTAAATAGCTCACGGTGTGTTAAGCATTTGATTGCATGGTTTTTTAGAGAGTCATCGCTTAGTAAACCAGGGCCTATACGATAGTGCTGTTTGCTGAACGATCGCTTACACCTGCGCGTGCTACATACTAAATGATCGCTTATCTTTTACTAAACGATCGTTTAGCGCCCGAGCTTTACTAAACGATCGTATACTTCACCGACACGATCACTTAGCTTTTTCTATACAATCGCTTAGCTCGATCGCTTACCTTTTCCTACATGATCGTATACTTCACCTAAACGATCAAGCATTTTGTCTATATGATAGAAGAGTCATTCTCCCACTTGCTTGATCGTTGTATACAATCTCTTTTCCTCCTTCCCTCTACCAAATCCGAACAAAGCCCACCCTTTTTTATTTTCACTCTGAGAATACTGAGGGCTCTAAGTGGTGGTTTCATCCTTGTTTCCTTGTGTTCGTGTGGAGACTGTTCGTGGTAGACAATTGGGTGTTACTAAACGATAGCTGGTCGTTCGTGAAGAGAGCGAGGTTTCAAGTGAAGAAAAGTCTTCAACTGGTATGTTCTCTCAATCTCTTGTTTATTTATCATTAAAGCATGCCAGTAATTTAGCGTTGTTAATGCATATCTGTATGTGTGAATGTATATGTGGTAATTCTGTCACAATGAATTGGAAAGATCCGCTTACGCTCATAGGTACTCTTGTGTAAGAGTTCCTTCAATTGGTATCAGAGTCAGGTTTCTAATATTCCAATTTCATTGATGCAAAGAATTGCATTTACATTCTCGGTGGGTGCAGCATGTCTACTCTCTGTTTTAATTGTTAATTCGTTTGTGGATGTGTTGATTAATGGAGTTTTCTGGGATGATACCTCGGTTTGTTAAATTCTTTTACATTTTCAATTAATTGTAAAGGCCTCTGCATTTTTCAACATAATTAATTGCTATCAAGTCTGTAATTTCAAAGTTAGTTTGAGTTTTGAGTCGTTCGTGAAGAAGTTTGGAGAAAAGGTTGTTGTTCTTCGAGGAAGAAGACAATCAAGAGTTGGTCGGGTCATGTAGACAATGGGGTAGATGATCGCTGAGTATCGGATGCTCGGGTGTTGTTTAACGTGCGCGCACAGTAGACGATCATATAGCTTAACAAGCCTCATCGTTTAGTTATTGACTATACGATTACAGAGTAAATACGTGGTAAATCGTTTACCTTTCGCGTGTTAAGCGATCGTCTAGATGTAAGGCTTCGCGGCCTCGTTGTCGTCTATGTGATCTTTTAGTTTTTGCGCTATCGTCTAGTATGCGCTACACGATCGTTTACCTGGAGACGTTTACTAAACAATGGAGCTTCGCCTGGCGTTTCAAGACCTGGTTCGCTTGTGAACTGGTTTGCTTGGTGAAAAAAATGTAATAGATAGATTTTTCATTCTGGTTTTGTGTTGGTTCATCCCGGTCCATTAATCTATGATTTTATACATGCGATGTATGTTTTTTTATGTCATATGGTATGCACATATAGAAAAATCCCACCTTAGGTTATGCATTGGTCATTCATCTTTTCTTTATTATAAGTGTTATGATTTAGAGAAGCATGATTTAAATTACGTAAGTTCATGCTCATGCACCATATAATTTAAGAATTATATTGATGCATGCATTATTTATTAAACATTATAAATACCTCGTTATGTGGCAATGTATGTTTTAGTTGTTTCCTTTATAAAAAGTTATAAATTGAAATTGGAACTAAAATCAATAATAAAAGGTTAAAGTGTAGCAAATCTATCTATAAGGGACCTTTTGTCTAAGGTGGGTTCTGTCTAGGCTGGGGTATTTACGGTGATGGCAATGGAACACCCCTACCTGCCTGGAAAGGTGAATTAGATAGATTTGATGCATGCATGCAAGTTAAGGACAGTCCATTAAAGAGTTTAAATGTGACTACTTGAACTTGTTTTATTTTAAAGATAAAAGTTGTTTTTTAGCAGACTTAATATATGACTTAGATTATAATCAGTAGTCGGATTGTCTAGGTTAATGAATCCCTAGGTAGAACATTCAGTGGGAGGTACTTGGGGCATTGGATGCTTCATTTAAATCTCTCGCATTTCTTCCTTATTGTCCACACCTTGAGATCAATCATTGGCTTCGTGGCACCCTGAGAGTGTCCCCCTAAAGGATGGTATTTGGGTAGGTCAATATCAAGGTGGATGGAGAGAATGTTCATAGTAAGTGGGAGTGGGAGGTGCAACAGCATATCCCATGGTCTCTCTCGATGGATTAAATAAAGTTTCTGCGCATCGCCTCGAGACACCCTGGGAGTGTCCCCCTATAAGATGGCTGTTTTGCGCGTTTCTTTATTTGATCTTCTGTAAGAGGATAAAGTTACTTAATCTCTTGTCCTAATCTTCTTTTTCCCTATGGTGGGTGCATTAGGGCAGGACTCTAGGGCCAAAAATGAGGGGTTACACTTACGCGGAATTGTTAAGGGTTAACAGTTCTGGACCAAAGAAATAGTGGCTGCTAGGTTTAGTTCCAAGAGTTGGTTCTGCCTAATGGTTAAGAATGTCTCATCCTAGTGAAGGGACATCTGATCACTCCACCGATGATGTTTGTCCTGCCTCGTTGGAGCATCATTACAAAATAGAAGTCTTTTCACTTAGGTACTTGGAAACTGTTTTGCTAAAACTAATTGGTTAAAATGTGGTTTTGCAAAGTCTTCTAGAAGTTTATTCATTTTTTTAGCAACATTTTTAAAAATTGCTAAAACCATTATTAGTTTACTTAGCGTTGAAAAACTGAATGGCCAAAACTATTCGAGTTAGAAACATATGATCACGACGATATTCATCATCGAGGATCTGAAGTTTGTCTTTACGGAGGACTGTTCTTCTATTCCACTTCAAAACACTACACGAAATGTTCGGGGGGCGTACGAGTGTTGGTCATGGGTAAATGAGAAGGTCCAGACCTATATCTTGGCCAGTCTTAGTGATGTGTTGGTCAAGAATCATGAGTCCATGGTCTCAGCACATGAGATCATGGAGTCCCTGCCGGGAATGTTCGGACAGCCGTCCGGACAGCACAAACACGAGGCTCTGAAACACATCTTCAGCTCCAAAATGGATGAAGGCACCTCTATTCATGAACACGTGCTTAATATGATGGTCCACTTTAACATGGTGGAGAAGAATGGGTCTAAAATCGATGAGGACAGTCATGTTAGCATTATCCTGCATTCATTGCGAGAGAGCTTCATCCACTTTGTTAGCAATACGATTCTTAACAAAGTGGAATATACTCTTACTACTCTCCTCAACGAGTTGTAGACTTACCAATCCTTACTGAAAAGTAAGAAGAAGAGGGGAAGTGAGTCAAATGTTGTCTCGTCTTCTAAAAAGTTCCATCGAGGTTCGAGCTCAGGGACGAAGTCTACACCTTCAACTTGTAACTCTGGAAAGGGGAAAAAGAAAAAAGGGTGGTAAAGGAAAAGGGAAAGCGCCTACTAACCCGACACCTGTCGCCCAGAGAAAGCGTCCAACGTTGGTTGAAAAAGGAACATGTTTCCACTGCAACCAGGACGGACACTGGAAGAGGAATTGTCCTTGATATCTGAAGGAAAGGAAGGCAGCCAAAGCTAAGGCCAAGACAAACAAAGGTAAATGTGATTTACTTTTGTTAGAAACTTGTTTTGTGGAGAATGATGATTCAACCTCGATAATTGATTTGGGCACCACTAATTATGTTTGTTCTTCTTTTTAGGGGATTAGATCCTGGCGACAGTTGGAGGCTGGTGAGATGACGTTGCGAGTAGGCACCAGGCACATCGTCTTAACTGTGGCAGTGGGAGGCATCCAATTAACTTTATAAAATAGGTTTCTTGTATTAAAAGATGTCTTTGTAGTTCCTAAACTAAAAAGGAACCTTATTTCTCTAAAGTGTCTGTTGCAATGTAAATACACTCATTCTTTTAATTTGAATAAAGTGTTTATTCATAAGGATGATGTTGAAATTTGTATAGCTAAACTGGAAATAACTTGTATGTGCTAAGGCCGTTAGCCTTAAGTTCCCTCCATAACATAGAGATGTTTAAATCTGCCGTAACTCAATCTAAACGTCAACAAGTTTCTCCAAAAGAAAATACCCAACGTTGGCACCTTCGATTAGGGCATATCAATCTCAATAGGATTGAGAGATTGACGAAGAATGACCATCTAAGCGAGTTAGAATAAAATTCTTTACTAGTATGTGAATCTTGCCTTAAAGGTAAGATGACTAAAAGACCTTTTACTTGAAAAGGTTATAGAGTTAAAGAGCCTCCAAAATTAGTACATTCTGACCTTTGCGATCCTATGAATGTGCGAGCTCGAGGAGGCTATGAGTACTTTATTAGTTTTACTGATGATTACTCTAGATATGGGTATGTTTATTTGATGCAACGGAAGTCTGAATCTTTTGAAAAGTTTAAAGTATTCAAGGCTGAAGTTGAGAATGCTTTGGATAGACGGATTAAAACACTTCGATCAGATTGAGGTGGAGAGTTTTTGGATTCAGGGTTCCAAGACTATTTATTAGAACATGGAATCGTTTCCCAACTCTCAGCATCGGGTACACCTCAGCAAAATGGTGTAGCGGATAGGAGAAACAGAACCTTGTTGGACATGGTTTGTTCAATGATGAGTTACGTTTCCTTACCGAACTCGTTTTGGGGTTTTGCAATGGAGACTGCGGTATACATACTCAACTGTGTTCCTTCCAAGAGTGTTGCGAGAACACCTTTAGAGTTGTGGAATGGGCGTAAAGCTAGTTTACGTCACTTCCGCATATTGGGTTGCCCAGTACATGTGCTTGAGGCAAATCCCAAGATGTTGGAACCACGGTTGAGGTTGTGCCTCTTTATAGGCTACCTCAAAGGTACACGAAGGGGTTACTGATGCTTGTATTTATGAAATAGAAATATGGATGATATGTGTTGATGGAATTGCATTGTGCACTCAAGTTTCCCTAGTGGAATTCAAGTGTAACTTCCTCTTGGTTTCCTGGTAAGTCCAGGGTCAAACACAAGGACTTGTGAAAATAGATTCGTTGGTGATTTTTATGAAGACTTTGCGGTAACCGGTTAAATAAATAAAGTATTGGGTTGTTGTTTGCGTTGATGACAAATGAATAACAAATGCGGCGGAGTTTGAAAAGAGTTGGTAAATGGGAGATGCAATGAATATGCGGTGAACGGGTTGAGAAGGGTTTCGCCTAACACTCCCTAGCATGCGTTCATGCTATGCGATCATGCAACATGCATACAACAATAAACCACCTCTCGGTGCGAATACCACGGCTTCTAAGGTAGAACGCATGCGATATATGCGACAAGTCTACAGGGTCTACACATAAACCTCTATTTCTATTTATTCGATGACAACACGACATCCACACAAATATGCGACCACATAATATCATTCCCATCTCTAGGATGCATGCGATGCAAGTTGACAAATAGAGCTTATCTCTAAGTCTCTATCTCTTGTTTATGTAGTTCTAATCTTGCTCTATCGGGTCCAGATTCTAACCTAGCTCTTTCGAGACATTAGGTTCTTTCTTTAGACTCTCTCTCGAGTAACTCTAAAGGGTATTTTGCACAACATAAAACAAGACAATCGCAAGTAAAGAACTTCCCAGGTCATGTTAGCTTAGTTCTTCTCAACCCATTCGACTAGTTTAGCTACTCATGCATATTAAGAGAGTGAACAGATGTAAAATAGAACTTCCATTGTATAAGTATGAAGATGAAGTACATAATAACAATGCAAGTATAGAATAAAGAGCCTGGTAGCAATCTCTTGCTGTCAGGCGTTTACACTATTTCTACTCGTGCTCAAAATATAATTTTGCTCTCGTGAGAGTCGGCCCACTCTCTGCTCTTACGTCCCAAGGTTCTCTCTCGAGTTGCCTTGAGCGATCTCCGGCGCCACCACTATTCTCTTGCTCCGCCTTAAAATGGAAAGGAAACTATGAACAGAAGCGTGAACTAAACGGTGAACTAATCAACTGGTTAACCTTTTCTTTGAAGAATGCCTTTGGTATTTATAGAGCATCCATGGTGAAAGGTGGCTTCTCTCTCCTGGTTTTACAGATGGGATAGCTTTAATTCTTGGCTGATGTGCCGAATAATTATCACCGATAAAGCTAAATGTACTTTATGACCTTTATCAGCTATCAACTTAATTTGGATTCGACTGCCGTCAGCTTTCTTTTCTATCGCTCTTAATTGGCCTTTCACCCAGATGCGCCCACCATGTTGTGCTGACCAAGTTGCGGCGATCCTTCTCGAGCGAATGTTTGCGAGCACAATCAACGTAAAGCCTTGCGGTGAAGTTGTGCTCGACCAATGAATTCCTATGATCGCAATCTTTGCATTGCGTTAACGCATATTCTACACAAAAATACAAAAATCAACTATTCTAATGCGCTGAACGCATGCGACCGCAATATTACGAAATTGAGGCTTAATGGATATAAAGTAACATATTTCATCAACTTAATCCAACATTGTTTAAGAACTTAGCACTATGATAACGTGTATTTCTGCCCGTTATCAGTTACTTTTATGATCCGTCCAAAAACAGGGTGTTTGTTTCCACGAACGCTACTTTCCTGGAGGAGGATCATATCAGGGAGTACAATCCACATAGTAAAGTTGTGTTACGTGAGCTTTCCAACGAAACTACTAAAACTTCAACAAGAGTTGTTGAAGAACCTGCTTCATCAGCCAGAGTTGTTGATGATAGTTCATCTGGTAGGTCGGTTCCACCTCAAGAGTTGGGGGAAACTCAATGCAGTGGGAGGGTTACGAACCCGTCTGATCGCTATCTGAGTTTCATGGAAATCCTAGCTATGATGGTGGATGGCAACGTTGAGGATTCGTTGTCTTATCAAAAGGCAATGGAGGATGTTGACCGAGATGAATGGGTAAAAGCCATGAATCTCGAGATGGAGTCGATGTACTTCAACTCAGTATGGGATCTTGTAGATCATCCTGATGGGGTAAGACCTATAGGTTGTAAATGGATCTACAAGTGCAAACGGGGTGTTGATGGAAAGGTGCAAACCTTTAAGGCTCGATTTGTGGCAAAGGGTGATACCCAGGGGAAGGGAGTTGACTATGAGAAGACTTTCTCGCCTGTTGCCATGTTAAAGTCGATCCACATCCTCCTGTCCATTGCACCTTATTATAATTATGAGATCTGACAAATGGACGTCAAGACAATTTTTCTAAATAGTAATCTTAAGGAGACCATTTACATGGTGCAACCCAAAGGATTCATTGCACATGGTCAAGAGCAAAAAGTTTGCAAACTGAATCAGTCCATTTATGGGCTGAAACAGGCGTCTCGATCTGGGAATATTCGGTTTGATACTGCAATCAAATTGTATGGTTTTGACCAAAATGTTGATGAACCTTGTGTTTACAAGCATATTGTCAACAGTTCAGTAGTTTTCTTAGTGTTGTATGTAAAAGATATACTACTCATGGGGAATGATGTAGGCATATTGACTGCAGTTAAGAACTGGCTAGCGACCCAATTCCAAATGAAAGATTTAGGAGAGGCTCAGTTTATTCTAGGTATATAGATCTTTCGGGATCGTAAGAACAAAGTGCTAGCGTTGTCTCAGGCATCGTATATTGACAAGATCTTGCTCAAGTTCTCGATGCAGGACTCCAAAAGGGGCCTGCTACCTTTCAGACATGGAGTCACTTTGTCAAGGGCATGTGTCCTAAGATTTCTCAAGAGGTTGAAGAGATGAGACGAGTCCCATATGCATCTGTCGTTGGTAATTTGATGTATGCGATGCTCTGCACTAGGCCAGACATCTACTATGCATTAGAAATAGTCAGTAGGTATCAGTCTAACCCAGGCTAGAGTCACTGGACCACAGTTAAGAACATCCTCAAGTATCTTCATAGAACGAGGGACTGCATGCTCGTGTATGGTTCTAGGGATTTAATCCTTACTGGATACACGGATTCTGACTTTCAGACTGATAAGGACTCTTGGAAGTCCACATCAGGGTTAGTTTTTACTCTTAACGGAGGAGCTATAGTGTGACAGAGCACTAAACAGGGGTGCATTGCTAACTCCACGATGGAGGCCGAGTACGTAGCAGTGCTATGGCGAACTCCAAGGAGCCCAGGAGCCACAGGCGCGACAAATACATAGAGCGAAAGAATCATCTGATCCGCGAGATAGTGCATCAAAGAGATGTGATCATTACAAAGATCGCCTCAGAAGACAACGTTGCTGACCCTTTTACGAAGGCTCTCACGGCTACAGTGTTTGAGGGTCACCTTTAGAGCATGGGTCTACAGGACCGCCCATGGCTAGACTACGGTAAGTGGAAGATTTTATTGTACTCAATTTTTTATGCCCTAGTTTATTGATTTGTACTTGTTTTTGTACATCCCACTTCTCTCTAGGACAAGTGGGAGATTGTTGGGGTTGATGCCCTAAAGTCTCGTGTCCTGTAGTTTGTAAACACATTTTGTATGAACGCTTGTGATGTATATTATATGATATTTACTTCACTTCTTGACTTTGCACATTTTGATGTTTTATTTGCTTTACCACAAATCAATAAACCTAAAATCCCTAGTTATCTTTATATAACTTAAGCATGTATGTGGTCACAAACAAGTGGATCATGTCTTAAGGGATAACTAAAATGGTCTGTAATATATGGATATAGAAGGGAAACCTTATACTGGTAACGCTATGGATGCGGCCCACTTTGTGGAATAGTTACAAGTGTTATGACTTATCATAGATGGTCTAATCCTGATTATATGTGTAGGGGACATGCAAGCGGGGGCGTTCTATACAAAGAGTTTGCATAAGACCTGACCATAAAGTGTTAACGTCTCATTATATAACACCGTTCATGGCAGAGACTTCATTTCACTAGGATGACTATAGGTAACATGACCTCAATCCTGAGTGATTTCGGAACTTCTGCCATTGAGGGCGGTTCTTTGATTTGCATGAGTGCGAGGGGCCAGGTCGCCGACTCAAACCTACCACTTTGGGAATTCGTCTGATTTGGGAGCTGGGAACTCAGCTACACAAGATGGAGTTCACTCCTTTCCTGAAGCAGGGATAAGTAGATAGATTTCTCCCTTAAGGGTTGATCTTGAGGCTTGAACAATCTAGCGCCACACATTTTCTCATGGCCCGAGAGGTGTTCACACATAGTAGGACTATGTTGCATTGTTCATTAGAGGGATCAGTGGTACTTAAGGAATAAGATGTAACTACAAGAGCAAACTGATAAATTGGCCCAGCTACACTTACGAGCATCTATGAAGGGTCATCGTACTAATGATTGGTTATATTCGATGGACATAGAAAAATATCTGTGGTAAGAAGAGTTCAGTTGTCGGTCTTTAGTGGAATGCCTGACAATTAACGGATGGTGGATATCGAGGCTAAAGAGTTTAGTCAATTATTCACGTACTGTTGGAGCTTCGAGCCATAGGTCCATAAGGTCCCCTTGGTAGCTTGGATACAAGTTGAGAATTAGTTTTTGGGTCAGTTTGAAATGTTCAAATTGACAAGAGGGAGTTCGATTATATATGATATAATTGAACTAGTTAATTATATGTGATATAATTGACTTTATGTATGAGATATATTAATTTGAAGGAAATTGGATATAAATATGATTTATATCTAGTGGAGGAAAAATACTATGGTTAATATATGATACTAAACCATAGGTTATGAATATAATGTGATTATATTTATTATTTATTAATTGGACAGTTATGGGATAATTGGCCGACATCTTTTCTGTTTTTGTAACTGATGAGTAAGATAAAGAATCGTTTTAAGACGCTTATATAGCTTGTGGTGTGTTAAGCATTTGATTTCATTGTTTTTGATAGAGTCATCGCTTAGTAAATCAGAGCCTATACGATAGTGCTATTTGTGTTGGGGTTGATGCCATAAAGTCTCGTGTCCTGTAGTTTGTAAAAAGTTTGTATGAACACTTATGATGTATAATATATGATATTTTACTTCACTTCTTGATTTTGATCAGTTGAATATTTTATTTGCTTTACCACAAACCAATAAACCTAAAATCCCTAGTTATCTTTATGTAACTTAAGCATGTATGTGGTGACATATTAGTCGATCATGTCTTAAAGGATAACCAAAATGGTTTGTAGTATATGGATATAGGAGGGATACCTTATCCTGGTAATGCTACGGATGCGACCCGCATTGTGGAATAGTTACAAGTGTTGTGACTTATCATAAATGGTCTGATCCTGATCATCCGTGTAGGGACATGTGAGTGGGGGCGTCCTATACAAAGAGTTTGTATAAGACCTGACTATGAAGTGTTAACGTCTCGTTATATGACACCGTTCATGGCAGAGACTTCACTTCATTAAGATGACTATAGGTAACATGACCTTAATCCTGAGTGAGTTGGGAACTTCTGCCATTGAGGGCGGTCCTTTGATTTGCATAGGTACGAGTGGTCAGGTCGCCAACTCAAACCTACCACTTTGGGGATTCGTCTAATTTGGGAGCTGGAAACTCAAATATACAAGATGGAATTCACTCCTTCCCCGAAGTAGGGGTAAGTAGATAGATAGCTCCCTTAACGGCTGATTCCAAGGCTTGAACGATGTGGCGCCACATACCTTCTCTTAGCTCGAGAGGTGTTCACATATAGTTGGACTATGTTGTATTGTTCACTAGAGGGATTAGTGGAACTTAGGAAGTGAGATGTAACTACAGAAGCAAAATGGTATTTTGGCCCAGCTATACTTACGAGCATCTGTGAAAGGTTATTGTACTCATGATTGGTTATATCCGATGGACATAGAAATATATCTGTGGTAAAAAGAGTTCAGTTGTCGGTCTTTAGTGGAATGCTTGACAGTTAACGAATGGTGGATCTCGTGGCTAAAGAGTTTAGTCAGCTATTCATGTACCGTTGGAGCTTCGAGCCATAGGTTCATAAGGTCCCCTTGGTAAGCTTGGATAAAGTTGAGAATCAGTTTTTTGTTCAGTTTGAAATGTTCAGATTGGCAAGAGGCAGTGATATAATTGAACTGGTTAATTATATATAATATGATTGACTAAATGGATGAGATACATTATTTTGGAAGAAATGGGATATAAATATGATTTATATCAAGTAGAGGAGAAAACACTATAGTTGATATATGATATAAAACTATAGGTTATGAATATAATATAATTATATTTATTATTTTATTAATTGGACAGTTATGAGATAATTGGCCGACGTTTTCTCCGAATTCGTGCGTTAGTGGGAAGTTCAATTTAGTTCTAATAACTGAAGAATAAAATGAAAATGGTTTTCATTTTGCAAAAGATACGCATAATTGCTCACGGTGTGATAAGCATTTGATCGCATAGTGTTTGAGAGCATATACGATAGTCTACCGTTCACTAAACGATCGCACATCTGCACCTGCGCTTTCCTAAATGATTGCTTAGCGCCTGAGCTGATTTAAACGATCGTATAGACGATCGCCTAGCTTTTACTACACGATCGTGTACTGGGCACTAAATGATCAAGCACCCAATATACGATAGTCTTTCCAATTCTCCCACTTGCATGATCCTTTGTACACGACTGCCTTTCCTCCTCACCTCTACCAATTTCATAAAAGCCCATCCTTTGGATTCTCACTCTAAGAATACTGAGGGCTCTGAGTGATGGTGTCGTCCCCGTTGCCTGTTGTTCGTGCGAAGCTGTTCATGTAGACAACTGAGGTGTTGCTGAACGATTACTTGCTGGATTAGCAAGAGCGAGAGGAGGTCGTTCGTGGAGAGAGCAAGATTTCAAGCGAAGAAAAGTCTTCAACTGGTATGTTCTCTCGATCTCTTGTTTATTTATCCTTTAAGCATGCCAGTAATTTAGCGTTATCAATTCATATCTGTATGTTTGAATGTATATATGGAAATTCTGTCACAATGAATTGAAAAGATCCGCTTTCGCTCATAGGTACTCTTGTATAAGAGTTCCTTCAATTACATCACAAGCGTTTGTTCATACAGGTGTTTACAAACTACAAGATCCTACGAGAGTTTGGGGCATCAAACCCAACACTAATATCTTGTGGTGACAGAAAAACGATGAATGATTCAATGGAACAACAATTGAAGAAAAGGGATCTAGCATTAAACACCCTCAAGGAAAACTTGGTGTTAGCTCAGAATCGTATGAAGAAGAATGTTGATTTACATCGACAGGAGTTATAGTTTGCAATTGGGGAGGAAGTTTACCTAAAACTCCAGCCATACTGCCAACGCTTCTTAGCTCGAAGGAAGAATGAAAAGTGTTCACCTAAGTTCTATGGGCCATATCGAGTATTAGAGACGATCGGGAAATTTGCCTACAAATTAGATCTTCCATCAGACTCACCAATTCATAATGTTTTTCATGTATCTCAACTTAAGAAGAAACTAGGACAAGCTCAACAAGTGCAGCATATACCCCCAATACTTTCTGAAGAATTCGAGTTGAAAGTCCAACCAGAGCTGGTTTTAGGGGTTCGTTGGAATGGGGAGTAAACATCTCAGGAGTGGCTGGTTAACTGGAAAGGGCTACCAAAGAGTGAAGCTACATGGGAGGTGGCCCCTTTGATGAAGCAACAATTTCCTAATTTCCACCTTAAGGACAAGGTGCATTTCGAGAGGGGCGGTATAGTAAAACCCCCATATATTTACACATATAAAAGGAAGGGTAAAAAGGAAAATATGTTGAAGGAATTTGTTACAACCGAATTAGTAGGGGATGATTCTGTTATAGGGGAATTAGTGGAGGATGAAAACAGTTAAGGGGTCCTTACAAAGGCCTATAGAGAGACAGCTTGAGGTCACCTGAAGGCAGACCTTTTTCTGAAGTTAAATAAGAGCTAGAAAGCTTTTATGGAGAGAATTCCCCATCCCTTTCGAATTATGCTGGGATTTTAGTTTGTTGCTCTGTTTTTGGTTTTCATCTTTATTGTCTGAAGTTTATTTTTCACTAAGCTTTCAAGCTACTTGTTCTTGTATTTTCTGGGTTTTTTAGAATTAATATCAATATAGACAACCCGTTTTCTATCATTTGTCCTTGTGTTTGCATTAGATTTGTTATGTGCAGGTCATGGGCTTAACATGGTCCAAATTATTGATGTGCTAAAACAAGGACTGATCAACAGACATGTCCTTGTCTTTTCTCATCATCATAAGCTCAATATAGTGGATGGGGAAAACGTAGAAAGTGTTGTCATCGTTGAGGAATTTAGATTTGCGATACTCTTTCTCCATATCAAATATAGTGAGTCCATCACATTTGGGGAAGTACCTACCCCGCAAACGATGACAACCGATTGTCGTCTAACCCACGACATTTGTGGATGGTCACGATTCAGTCATCGTTAGCAATTCGGACTAGTCAAACATCACAATGGTTACTCCCAAGTTGAACGACATGCATTCTTCTTTGTTATCGTCAACCTCCCTCAATAAGACCTCATGAATGGGAGCACTACTGAATACGAAATTCAAGTTAATAAAACAACTTAATATTGTTCTTCTAAGCGCATCCAGCTGCACTGGACTAAGCTTCCTTTTAATAGCTACATTTGTATACTTGATAAGGGATAGACTACTTATCTGAGTAGGAAACCACTCAGTCGAAGGAACTTTATATTGAGGTTGTGTCATTTTCTATCTGCAAGAAGTTATAGGGAAAAGAATAAAGACGACATGAGAATTATAATATTTGTCACAATTATCGTGGTCGTTGCACTTATCATTACCAATTGACCTTAAACGAAAACAATAATAATAAGAATATAATGATTCCAGACAATATCAATCGATAGCACAACCCAAAATATTATACTTAATGAAGATCGAATGACCAGATGATGAACCCTAGTGTCAGTCAAATGTATGAGCGAGAGGAAGAAGAAGAAAAGAACGAAAAGGTCGAGTGATTTTCAAAATTTTGATGTTTGTAAACTTGGGGTTCCACCATCGTCGAGTGTAATTTGTTTAAACCAAAAGGGTAGTGATAATATTACATTATTCATTCAATTACAAGTGAAAAGTACACTACCTCAATCATCATCAAATTGCATTTACAAAATGTCTAAGTAAATACGATCAAAAGTAATCCATTTACATTTACCATTGAGGCTCATTATGTTTGGTTACTTAATGAAAACTCATTACAATTACACTATGTTTTACAAGGGATTGGTAAACATGGCTTAAGTTCTAACTTTTTGTAAATATAGAACCAAATTTGTAATTGGACCTTTTTTTCCCAAAAAAAACTAACATATTATCCATTAGAAAGAAAAAAAAACCCAAAAATTATTATAGATCATTAAAATACTAAACATGGATATTGCATATAATATATACCAATATATATTATAATAAAAAAAAAAAAAAGTTACCAATATGTATGAAATATCATTTTCAGCCATGGATATTCAAAATGATTTGATTTAGAATAAAACATAGAAATAGATTCATAAATATGGAGCATCAAGTATTATGAATTTAACTCTTTTTTATTTGTCAAAACGAGTATAGCTCAACGACATCTAATATGTGTTAGTAATGAAGAGGTTAATAGTTTGAATCCCCTATCTTTATTGTGCTCAATAAAAAAATAAAACTCTTTTTTACTTAATCTTTTTTTTATTAAAAGCATAAAAATAAAGGGATATTAGAGTATATAACAAGATTTGATGTTTGATTTAGAGATTTGACAAAATCTAAATTCCTTCATACTTTTGGTAAATCAGGTGTCTCACGTGCCCAAATTTCTCCATATCCTGAGTTTCTCCATATTCTGAGTTTGCCCTCATTGGGTTGTGGAAATCAAATAGTCTACATTTACACATACAATTTAATTGTAATATTGAGTTATGGAATTTTAACCATCATTGTTTCTGATTCCTGATTAAAACTGAATATTAAGATTAATAACGATTTAAATGAGAGATTCTTCTAATTTTTATTCACCATCTATTTGAATCTATCTTTTATTATCATATTTAGTTTTATCTTCTTTTTTTTTTAAATTTTCTTATACATTTTGTTATCGTAGTCGGTTTTATTTAATTATTTTCTATTTATTTATACATTTTTTTATTTTTCTCCCCTGGACTTCTGATTTCTAAAAATACACTGATTGAATAATAATATCCCAAAAACAGATCATTTGCTCTAACCTTCAAAGCACAGTACTGCGATCATAATCTTGAGAATTTAAATATATTATTTTGAAAGACCCAAATTTTATATCCTATATTTTCTAAAGATTGGATTCGTCTTTTGGTTTTTGAATTAGAAATTTTTTTTTTAAAAAAACAGAATTAAAAAGGACCTATTTATGAGGTCATAAATAAGAAAAAAGGTAAAGGAAAAACAGAAAAGGGGGAAAAAAAAGCTTCTTCCCTTTGCATCACAGCCGCCAACCCCCCTTGTTTGACCACTTCCCCAGCAACCATAGATCATGATCATCGATCGGCGAGCCTCGGACGGCGACGATCCACACAAATGGATGTCGTTTGTTCTTCTCTGGTGACCCATTTACTTCCTAGCAAATTTAGACCCATGATTTTGCACCTGAGATTGGTGGCGTTTTCACATACGCAGTCTTTTGTTTCTGAATGGATCCAAGTCGTCGATCAAACTCGTTCGACCTTGAACGATCATGGGCTAGGAACAAAATGATGAAAGTTTGGGATTGGGTTTATTTTGTTTTGATTTTGTGTTGGTTAAATGCATGTGGTTGGATAGTTCAAAAAACTAAACCGTGGCAACAACAACTAGTTCAATTCATATTATCAATCTCGTGGTTTGAAGTTCGATTCTCCCATCCACACTTTAATTACAATATATTTAAAAAAAAAAAACTGAATCAATCTGAACGGTTCAATTCGGTCACGGTTTATGCGAACCAAACAATTAGAAATTAGAGTTTCCTAATTTCATTCATCTTTGCCACCCCCAATATGCCCACATACCTCACTCTGTGTCTTCCTATTTCTTTCACATCTCCTCGTCTCATTTATTCGTCTTTTATATTTTTAATATAAATTTTTAAGTAATATATATTAATATATAAATAAGATTTACATTGAGTGACGAAAATGGTACTGGCCTGTTGGCATAGTATTGTTTGGTTGAGGAAAATGGTGCTGGCCTTTTGGTCTGTTGGCATATATAAATAAGATTTAAATTGGCATAGTACTGGCGACATTTTATTTCAGATTTTTATTTGAGTTTTTATCTAGATTTTTCATCTTTAATAGGCTTTTAAAGCCCAACTCAAAAATAGTAAAGGAAAGTAGGTCAAACAATCTAATATTTAGAATATAATAATGTGCTATTTTTTAATAAACAATGTGACATTTAGAATATAATAATGTACTGTTTTTTAATAAATAGTCTAACAATATTTTTTTTTTATCAGCAATAATATTATTTGTTTGTTTTCATGTTATTTTTACATTCACATTTACTCGTATAGGTTTTTAAAATTAATTTCTGAGTTCAAATAAGAGGATTATTTGTTGTTACTCGATATACAAACTTCACAAGTAAGTTTTAAAATCTTATTAGACTTTAAGTGTTTATGACTTTAAATCTATATAATGGAATGTATATTCTTATTATTAATACTTTTATAGAGTTAATTCAAAATTAATATGGAGAGGTATTATAAAAGAAAAACAACAATAGAGACGGTAGAGGTTATCATCTTCAAAGAAGAAAAATGTTTTGGATTATCTTATACAAAAACCAATCTAGAAAAACTATCTGCACATCCTAGTCTAAGAACCAAAATTTATGATATATTAGAATATTTGAGATCAAGTTCGTAGAGCATATTTACTAAAAGGTCTTTGTAAGTCTTGAATCATACTTTTTCACTTAAAAATTTTGGTAAAAAGTTAAGACGATTTAATATAAGAGGCCTTTTTAAATATAAAAAATATTTAAAAATATTTACACTTTATAGCAAAAAGTTTTAAAAGTACAAAGTACTATAGAACTTTTTGCTACAAAATGTAAATATTTTTGGGAATTCTCTATTTATAATAATTTCCCTTAATATAACTTGGTTAAGTGATTATTCTAATTAGTTAGAATATAGCGAAACTTTTTGCAGTGTAAATATTTTTGGGAATTCTCTATTTATAAGAATTTCCCCTAATATAACTTGGTTAAGTGAATATTCTAATTTATTAGAATATAGCATTTCAAAAATGCTGCATTTTGTTTATGTTGCTACCTATTTAAATCAGATGTGAAGAGTCAAGATCGATTTCAAACCATGAAATGCGTAAAGGGCAATTGTAATGTAATAAATTAATTAATATATGAAGTATGTATACTCTAATTTTACATTCATATATATATATATATATATACCTTCGCTATACTTGTCCATATAGTATCCCCTATATAAAATTTCTTGCTCCACTCCGTATATCTCTAACTCAATAGATCAGTGTTTTGAATCCTCTATTTTACATGTTGTTGAATGCTTCATTCTCGTCTCGTCTGCATTTCATATCATCATAACACTACAAGAATTTTGGGTTTTGAAGGAGATAAGTGAGAAAGGAGAGAGAAGAAAGATATGAAATGGAAGAGGGGATATATTCTCATTAAAGTGAAAAAATAAATGGGTATCTATAATGTCAGTTTAAACCGACATTGTAGCTTATCTTTAATGTCGGTATTCACTTTTTTTTTTATAAAAAAAAAAAAAAAACATTATACATCCGGTTTCACTTTTTTCAACCGACATTAAAGTCCAAAATTCTTGTAATGTAATCTAGAAAGGATGATTTTGAGAAACAATATCATATCCAAAGCATATAAGCAAAAACATAAACAATATTATCAATAGTACTAACACATTAAATTAAAACAACAAGCCTTATCAAAACTTATTAATATATCATCAAATCTTGATCAACTTATCAAAACTTAGAATATAACTACTAAATTTAACTAACTTTCTAAAACTAATGAATATTCCATTAAAACTTAACTAACTTAACCAAATTTTTAAACATAAATTTTACTACGATTTGTAGAAATTTATAAACATGAGATATAAATTAATCAAATTTGAGAACAAAAATGACTTTTGAAAAACTATGGTAGAAAGTAGATAACAAGCAAAATATTTAGAGGTGAGAGAGTAATTATAGATTTAATATAATTTTTAAAAACAGAAAAACAAAGAAACATAAAAATAAAATAGTTATCAAACGAGTCTAAATTATTGATCCAAACTCATGAACATAATAACAAAACTCAATAAGAAACACACAGTTCAACGGATCGAACTAAAACAAACTACTAAACTTATAAAAATTGAAAAATTACAACAAAACTTAAACATATTATCAAAATGAAGACCAAGTAGAGATGTCCACGGGATGGGGTCAGGGATGCCATTTCCAATTTTAGTATAATTAAAATGGTCAAAGCCAAGTATCGTTCTTAGGAAATCAGATTATTAATTCTTTTATCTATCTAGAGATCAATCCAATTTTATTTAAAGGACCGAATTGTGATGAAAACAAGTCAAATTAAACCTAATATAGCAAATATAATGATCAAGTAGGAAAAATTCAAACAAAAAGATGTCTAATGGTACCGATTTCATCAATGGACCTAATAAACTCAATTATTTAATTCTTGAACCAATTAACACGAATACCAAGATCTTGAAATCTTTTATCCAAGTTGCCCTCTCAAGGTCAACATTTTCTATCAACTAATCACTAATTCCTAATTTTTTTTTAAACTAGTCGATTAAACAAAGCATTAAAACCTTTCATCATCCATCTCTATTATTCTCCCTATTATGCTAATACAATTGAATGACAGTTTAGCATGCATGCTTTGATCTAAAATTATCTACCACTACAATAAAACGGGCTTTTAATGACACATAAGCAGTAGTAAAAATAGAGAGGAGAGAGAAAAATAGTCATTAAAGTCAAAGTCGTGCGTTTTTTGCAATAAAAAACAGAGTTTTTGGATTTTTTGAAATTAATGATAGTTTGTTCATGTCACTAATTTATGACTGAAAATAACAGTCGTTGAATGTAGGAAAATGCAAAAAGTGTGGTTTTGATCTATAAAGACTTTCAGATCATAATAGACAACTAGTTTCACACCTTAAATAAGTAGATGTGCTAGTTTTTTTGCTCATTTTACATTTTCGACGTTGTGCGAGACATAAAAACTTAGCAAAGAGAATGAGTGAGTGTGAGTTTGTGCATGCGCACTAAGACAAACGAGTAGCTCCTAGTGGAGCGAAGATGAGGGGAGAGAAAACTATGAAACAGTAAGCATCGAGTTATGAATATCGAGTATTTAGTGATGAGTGTCGAGCATCGAGTAGCGAGGAGCAAGTATTTAACATAAACCTATTTTCCTAACTGCTCACTTTCTGTATTGTTTTTCTTGAAGGATGGAGAAGTATCTATTCATACGTTATGGTAGTACATGGGACGACACAAAAGAATGCTATACTAGAGGCTGTTAGAAGGGTTTGCTAGTTTCGAGCACATTGACGTATAATGAGCTGGTAAATCTAGTATATGAGATCATGCAAATTAGTTCGATAGAGTTCAGGATTATAATAAGGGTGATGTATAAGATGGATATTGATTCTCCTCTATTACACTTAATGGACGATGCCGATATCCAATTTCTCCTCTCAGAGTACGATTGTACTAGACCTCAAATATTTGTAAGTCTTGAGGAAATTCAAGAAATTCATTGCGAGGCAATATTTGATTACAAAGATAAAGAAAAGACCAACCCATGTGTGGAGTGGATGTTAATGAGCATGATGTTGATCCATCGGGTGTCTCATTGGAAAACGACAACATCAATGTTAATATAGTGAACATATTGCATCTGAATGTGACAATAGAAGAGGTTGGGATTTGTGTAAATGAGAATGTCACGATAGAAGAGGAAGAGAATCGAAATGAAGAATAGCCAAGCTCGGTTTCTTAGGGAGTGATCCTGCTATTGTGAATGAAAAACAGTAAACCCAGGTTGTTTTAGGGAGTGATTCTTCTATTGTGAATGAAGAACAACAGACTTCGATTATGTCAAATAATTTTGACTATTTTGTTGGGAGTGAACCTCACTAAAATTCGTGCAATGTACCATCTAATAGTAACGCCAGAGCGGAGGACTTGATCATGCAACTACAGTCGTCCGCAGGGTTGGTGGATACCATTGAAGTAGGTCAAATTTTCTTAAGCAAGAATGATGTGAAGATGAGGTTAGCAATGTTGGCCGTTAAGAACAACTTTGAGCTACATGCTAAAAAATCGAACAAACAATTGTATAGTGTTCGATGTTTACACCCAACTTGTAAGTGGGTTGTTTGAGCAATTAAAATGAATGGATATAATATTTTCAAGATCATAAAATGTACGCCCAAGCACACATGTTCGATTGAAGTATTGAATCATGACCACGGGCAAGCCAGTGCATTCATTATTGGTCACTTAATTAAGGACAAGTTCAACATTGGTTGTGCCGACAATCCATGCCATTATTGAGGATATTTTTCATGAGTATGGTGGCAATATTAGTTATGACAAGACATGGCGTGCGAGAGAAACAACTTTCAAATCTGGGTGGACACTCCTCTAAAATCGTCCCAATCGTGGCCTAAGTCTTTCTCTCTTCGTCAATTTTCTTCACCCCTTCAACTGGAACCAAGATCTTCTATTTGTAAAACAATTGCAACGTCGCATGCTGGCAAGAGCGTTGCGACGCCCTTGTCAAAACAGACCTCAAGCATCAAAGGAGGGGCACAACGTTGATGTGACAATGCGTTTCGCAGGCGCATAAGCTATTCGTCCGTTGGAGTTCATAGCATTGCAACACATTATTCAGCGTTGCAACGCTGCCCTGTCACATGCTTCTGTCCAATAGTGTTGAGCTGGAGCGTTGGCATGGCGTTGCAACACTAGCTGCTTGTCCCAAAATTGATGCTTACTGTGTCTCAGCGTCATGCAATGGTCAAGGGAGGGTTACAACGCTGCCCTCAAGGGTAGCTTTGTAATTTTTATGTCTTCTTTCAACATGGCGCATCCAACTCCTATTTTTGCTTCTTTTTTGTTCGGTTTTTATGCAAACGACTCTTTGCTCTTCGGGATCAATTTACCTACAAATGAGGCAATTTAGGCATAAGAATTATTTAATAATGGTAGGATTAAGTATATATTATTAGCTCTTTTTTAGAGCTAACACCACACTCTCTCCTGGTCTAAGAGGGGGTTTGGTTATAGTTGGACTATGACTTATTGTTCATTAAAGGAACCAGTGGTACTTAATGAGTTAGATGTAACTATAGGGGAAAACGGTTTTTTTTTGTCCAGCTGTACTTACGAACAATTTGTGAAGGGTTAATGCACTGTTGATTGGTTATATCCAATGGACACAGAAATATATTTGTAGTGCGAAGAATGCAGTTGTCAATCTTTAATAGAGTGACTGAAAGTTAATGGAAGTCGGTTAAGTTAATTAAAGAGTTTAATTAATTAATCAAGTACCACTGGAGCTTCAATCTATAGGTCCATAAGGTTCCTTTGGTAGTTCAACTGGGATTAATGAGAATCAAATTAATTTTATATTAATTTGAACGTTTCAAATTAATTGAGAAAATTAATTATATATGATATGATTAATATAAACTAGATATATGTGATATAATTAATATAAGGTATTTGATACATTATAATATAAAGTTTTATTTAAAAGGAAATAAATATTTGAATGTGATTCAAATGTTAATTATATGGATTATTCCTATAAAAACTATAGGTTTAATGTAATGTGAATTTGATTCATATTAAATACTGTAAGTTAACTGAGAAAATATCAAACTATAGACAATATTATATTTGATATAATAACATATAACCTATAGTATAATATATATTATATAGTAAGTTAGTTAATATATAAATATATATTAATTAAATTTTTAAAAAAATAGTTTTTTTTTAAAAAAAAATTGAATTAAAGGGAAGGAATTATGAGAAATAACTTCTCTCCTTATTTCTCTCAGAATTGTGGGATAGGGGTGAAGGTCCTTCTTCTTCCTGAGTTCTTACATACAGTTTAGAGTGGTCTCTTCTGCAAAAGAAATCTCTCTCAAATTCTCCCTTTCCCTCTACCAAAATTAACACAAAGCCTATCTCACTTGTGGATTCTCACCCTGTAGAGAATAACAAAGTAATCGTGTGGTAGTGTCTAGCTAACTGAATTTTTTTGGCAATGCTGCATTTTGGGAGTTCGTAATCTAAGGAGAGTATGAAGAATTTGTGATCGAAGAGGAATTCGAGAAGATATAGTCTTAAGTCGTTAGTAATTCCAAACCCCTAATTTCCTCTTGATATTTTCTGTAAAGCATGTTGTAATTTAGAATGTATATCAATTGTTTTCGTATTATGAATTTCACATTTCTATAAAAATAAAAATTGGGATACAATCCACTTCCACTACAGTGTTCACACATCCTTCAATTGGCATCGAAGTGGTCGTTTTGAGTCCCAATTTTTATTAATTCCATAAATAAAATTTAGAATTATGGTGGCCTTTTGTTTCTGTACTACATTTATGATTGATGAATGTGGGTTTTGCAAATTTTAGATGTTTCGAGATTGGTCTGTTTAGTTTTCTGCTATTAATTTACAATTTGGTATGTAAGGGCTTATTGTTTTTTTGGCATAATTGTTATCGAGTCTCTTATTTTATTAGTTCGGGTCGTTTGTGGTTTTTTTGGACGAAAATCTGGAGGTTTCGGGGCAAAAAACAAAGGAAATCGAAGCAGAAACACACTGTACATAAGGTGTTCTATACGGCAACGTCGTGACGTTATACCCTAGTGTGGTATAACGTCACGACGTTCTACTGCGAGGTGAACAAGAAAATTTTGCGTAGTGTTGCGATGTTAGGGTACAACGTCGTGACACTTCGATGCGTGTTGACGCGTGCGTTGCAGACTAGCTCAGCAGTTCACGGTTTGCGATCTAGGCGGTTTGAACCATGGTTTGACTTCTTCAGCGGTCCAGTAGGGGATTTTTACCTATTTTTTAATTATTATTTGTAATAATTAGTTTTTTATTAGTTAAATAATATAATAATTATATTAATTTAATTAATGGATAGGAAGTCAATCCCAATCCAAAATATTGTTGTTTAAATTATGCATTGGATGTAAGGTTTATTTTATTTAATATATGTCATAATGTATGCCACATAAAGAAAAATCTCACCATAGGATATGCATTATTTATGCATCACGATTATTATAAATGTTATAATATAGTTGCATGAATTATTTCAAGCATGTTCATGCATCATATAAATATAAGAGTTATGATATATAAATGCATGCATTAATAACATTATCATGCATCATCTATATTATAAATGTTATAATATAGAGTTAGAATGTATGGATGTATGCTAGTAATTTTTCATTATTATAGTATATAATTGTTATGTATGGTTTGTAATGAAAAATGGGATTGCATGGGACACCACCTTAAGTAAATTATAAATGCTATAATTTTAAAAGTATGTCATTAGATGCAATTTTAGGTTCTAATTTGTTTCATTTTACTTCATAATAGTTATAAGTTAAATGAAATTAGAAATTAAAATCTATAATAAAGAGTTGCGTGCTAACATAGGTTTCAAATCATTTTTTAAATAGTTTAAAATTTGATTCACTTTAGACCTATGATCATAATATTTCTAATAAGATTAGAAATAGGTTTAATCTTATAATCAATTTAATAGGATTAAAATGGTTTGTCATAAAATATTAAATTTATAAAAAATGTATCTATAAGGGACCTTTGTCTAAGGACGGTTCTGTCTAGGCTGGGGTATTTAAGCTAACAGAAACGAGACACCCCTACCTGGGAACTGACCTAGAAGGTAAATTAGATAGATTTGCTACAAGCATGCAATGGTTCATTAAAGTTTGTTAAATCATTTAATAAACACTAATCAACATTGTTTAACTATCCAAAGTAAATATTATATTGAACAAAGTTAAGGAGCACTTGGTAAAAATAATTAGTCGTATTTTTCTAAGTTAATTAACCTTAGGTAAAACACTCAGTGGGAGGAAATTGGGATATATGATACTTCATTTTTCTTATCACGTTTCCCCCTAAAAGTTCACACAGTGAGACCTATACTCGGCTTCGAGACACCTTTGCTCATGTCCTCCTTGTTGGAGTTGATGCCCTAAATCTCGTAGGGTCCTATAGTTTGTAAACATTGTTGAACAAACTCATTATGTATTTAATAAAATATATGATATTTTATTCACATTGTCTATAAAATATATGATATTTAGTTGCATTAACCACAAACCAATAAACTAACACCTAAGGTTATCTTTGTAACTTAAACATGTATGTGGAGACATACGGATGAATCATGTTTAAGTGATAACCTAAATGGTCTGTAGTAGTTGGATAAGGTTGGGTACCTTATCCTGGTAACACTACGAGTATGGCCTGCTTTGTAGGTGTTACAATTGTTGTAAAGTGCTACAAATGATCTGATCCTGATCATTCATGTATTGGACATGCGAGCAGGAATATTCTATACAAAGAAGTTTGTATAAGACTAGACCACGATGTTAGAGTTAGAAAACATACAATGGAAGAAAAATTGATCATTAAGCATTCTAATTCATTAATTGTGGCTTTGAATCTAAGCATGCTCATAAAATACAAAGTGGGTTTCATGACAAATCTTTGAAGAACACCTTGAATCACGATTCTCAACTGCAATCTTCTTGAATTCAACTTATGAACTACCTCAATGCCTTCCCTGCTATCCTTTTGGTGCCTTGGATTGAGTTTTGAGACTCAAAATATGCTTGGATTAAGGGAATTTTATGGAGATGAAGACTAACTTTCTGGTTTTTCACAGTTTTGTAGAACCATATTTCTTCAGCCTTTTTTCTGTCAAAATGCAACTCTTGTATCAATTTTTCCACTCAAATCTCTCAGTATATATTGCATGATCATCATGCAAGAAGGAATGCGGCATGTATTGCAGCTCATGCTTAGATTTGGCAAAAAAATTGTGTGTAAGCAAGTTGGAAATAGAAGTGGGAAAATCCCAACTTTTCTATTTTCATTTTCTTCTTCCTTTTCTTTTAATTTTTAATTTCTCAAATTAAAACATAATTTCAGTTTTTAATTCAATAATTAAAACTGAAATTGTATTTAATTTTACAAAAAAATAATTTAAAAATATTTTTCTAATAAAATTAATAATTAAATAATTTAATTAATTCAATTAATTTAATATCAAATATTAAATTAATTTAACACTAATCCCACAATCATGAATCCTATTCATGAATTTAATATTTAGATTATATTTAAATATTAATCGATTCTACAATTTCGTTTAATTCTAAAATTAAAAGTGTAATTATATCTGATATAGTTACTAATTCCCTTAATTCTATTTTGAACGTTTCAAATCAACTTATCACGCTACTCCAAGGCTAATCCATTTACGAGTTAGTAGGGGAACCTCGTGAACCTACAGATCATGGGCTCCAACGATCCAAGATTAAGTGGTTAAACTCTTTACACCAAATTAACCCTTATTTGTTAACTACTGGGTCACTCCACTAAAGTCCATAGTTGCACTCCCCTCACTGTAGATATATTATGTCCACTCAATATAACCATGATTAGTAAGTTAACCCTTCACAAGTTGTTTGTAATAACGGTTCGGCCAAAAGATTACCTCTTGTTTCTCAAGTCCCACTAATCCTCTAATGAACAATTTGTTTGTGATCCAATCAACAAACCGAGTCTCTCTCGGGTCAAAGAGAGGGTGGGGCCCCTTGTTCAAGACTTGGAATCCACACTTACGGTAACAACCTCTCTACTATCCTTGAAAGAGGGTAGGAGTGAATTCCATCTTACACTTTATGTCCCCAGCTATCTACCCGGTCTTACCCTTGAAATGGAGGTTAATTGAGTCGGCGCTGTTGAGGCAACCCTCACCTATGCAAATCTAAGGATAATCCCGTATAAATAGGAGTACATAGTTAGCTCAGAATTAAGGTCAAGTTACCTAGGTCATCACTTTGAAATAGTTGGTCTTAAACAATAAACATTGTTAGAAAGTAAGAGTAACTGATTTCATGGTCCGATCTTGTATAAATCCATTACACATGATGCCCCACTCCTCATGTCATAACATGTACGAATTAGGATCACATCGACTGTAGCACTTTACAACTTCTTTGTAACAACTACAGAGTGGGTCGCATCCAATAGTGTTACCAGAATAAGGCACCCAACCTTATTCATATATTATAGTTCATTTTGATTATTTACTCGAACCTAATCCACTTTTATGTCTCCACATAAAGTTCAAGTACTCATGTAATAGTTATGGATCTTTTAGTTTATTGGATTTATTTCTAAAATGAAATAACCAATACATATTTTCAATAACAACTTATTGAATTTTCAGAATAAGTTTTATTGTTTACAAACCACGAGTTTTAGGACGTAAAACCGAACATACAAAATGTTTAGTCTCATTATATAACATCGTTCATAATAGAGACTTACATTTCACTAGGATGACCATAGGTAACATGACCTGAATCCTGAGTGATTTGTAAACTCCTGCATATGAGGGTGGTTTTTTTATTTGTATGGGTGAGATTGGCCGGATCGCTGACACAACAAGCCTACCATATTGAGGATTCATCTGATTGGGGAGTTGGGAACACGATACAAGATGGAATTCACTCCTTCCCCAAAGCAGGGGCAAGTAGATAAATTGCTCTCTTAAGGGCTGATTTCGGGTCTTGAACAATGTGGCGCCACACCCTCTCTTGGCCCGAGAGGGGTTTGTGAAGGAACTCTAAATCTAGATAACCAGTGAGCGGAAGCGGATCGTTCCAAACTCCATTGTGAAAGAACTCAAAGGTTTACAATCATAAAGAAGATATTATACATTAAAGAATAAATTACAACATACTTTGAATCAAATACAAGGGATCGAGTGACAATACCTTTGAAGAACTCTTTCTTCACGTATTTCCCTCGATCAAACTCGAACAGCACGAACACAACATGCAACTAGAAAATCCTCAATCACTAGCAAGTTAAACTCAATCCTCGATCCTCGAACAAAACTCGACACCACCACAAGATTACCTTGGTATTCTCGTGTGAGAATCCAGGAGTTGTGGGCTCTATATGATTTTGGATAGAGGGATGGAGGAATTAAACGATTGAGTATGCGATGAATCAATCAAGGAAGAAATCTATCGTATAGACTTGATACTCGATCGCATAGAGGAAGAAGTCTATCGTATAGACTTGATACTCGATCATTTAGGCTCTATTAAGTTATCGTGTAGTAAAACTCCTTATACTCGATAATTAATTATGTGAGACCTTTTTCGAAAAAATTAATGATTTGAAAAACTAATTTTCCTTTTATTTCACAGTTACCATAAAATCGTGAATAACCACCCACGCAAGTCGGTTATTAGGAAAAAGAAATATTAATTATCATACAATCAATAAATTATAAATAAATATAGTAACTAACTTATCATATTATATTTATAACCTATGGTTTTAATATTGCATGATATGCAACATATAAACCATAGTTCTTTTCCTATTTTATGGCATTTAATATAAATTATATTTATATTAATTCCTCCAATAATGTATCAAATACATCATATAAATTATATCATATATAATTGAATTAATTGAATTATATTTTATATAATCAAATTCCCTCTTGTTAATTTGAACACTTTAAACTAACCCAAAATCTGATTCTCAACTTGAATCCATTGAGCTATCAAGGAGACCTTATGGACCTATAGCTTGAAGCTCCAACAATACGTGAATAACTGACTAAACTCTTTAATCACGATATCCACCATCTGTTAACTTTCGGGCACTCCACTAAAGACCGATAGTTACACTCTTCGCACTATAGATATATTTATGTGTCCATTGGATATAACCAATCAACAGTGCGATGACCTTTCAAAAATCGCTTGTAAGTACAGTTGGGTCAATTTACCGTTTTCCCCCTGTAGTTACATCTAACTCCTTAAGTACCACTGATTTCTCTAATAAACAATAAGTCATAGTCCCACTATGACTAAGTTCTCTCTTCCCAAGAGAGGGTATGGCCACAATATTCAAGATCCGAAATCAGTCCTTAAAGGAGAAATTTATATACTTACCCTTGCATCGAGGAAGGAGTGAATTTTGTCTTGTGAAGCTGAGTTCCCAACTCCCCAATCAGACGAATCCCCAAATGGTAGGCTTATTGAGTTGGCAATCTGACCACTCTCACCCATACAAATCAAAGGACTGCCTTCATGAACAGGAGTTCCTAACTCACTTAGGATTCAGGTCATGTCACCTATGGTCATCTTAGTGAAATGTAAGTCTCTATTATCAACATTGTTATAAAGAGACTAATCATTTCATGGTCCAATTTTATACAACTCTTTGTATAGGATACCCCTGCTCGCATGTCTCCACATGAATGATCAGGATCAGATTATTTGTAGCACTTAACAACACTTGTAACACCTACAAAGCGGGTCGTATCCGTAGTGTTACTAGGATAAGGTACCCAACTTATCCATCTACTACAGACCATTTAGGTTATTATTTAAACAAGATCCACTTGTATGTCTCTACATACCTTTTTAAATTTACATAAAATAAACTCGAATCTTAGTTTATTAGATTGAGTAAATGATTGTAAAATAACATTTATTTTATTAATAACAATATGTTTACAGAGTTTATAAACTATAAGATTACAAGGAGATTTTGGACATCATTCCCAACAATCTCCCACTTGTCTTAAAGCCTGGAGAGACTAATGAACAATACAAAGACAATACAAAATACAATAAACTAGGGCATACATTATACCCCAGTAACATCTCCCACTTGCCCTAGACAAGATGCCACATATCCTGTAGACTCAGACTTTCTAAATGACCCTTGAACACTTTAGCCGTGAGAGCCTTTGTAAACAAATCAGCAAGATTGTGCTCCGATGCGATATTTGTGACAATCACATCATCGCGATGCATAATCTCCCGGATAAAATGATATTTCCATTCTATGTGCTTGCCTCTTCGGTGACTGTGAGGTTCCTTAGAATTTTCCATAGCACCACTATTATCACAATAAAGTGTGATCGGTAAAGACATATTTGGAACAACTTCCAAATCAGTAAGGAACTTCTTAAGCCAAACAGCCTCTTTAGCAGCTTCACATGGAGCTACGTATTCGACTTCTATAGTGGAGTCCGCGATGCATCCTTGCTTAATGCTTCGCCATGCTATAACTCTTCCATTAAATGTGAACACTAACCCTGATGTGGATTTCCGAGAATCTCTACCAGTCTGTTATCTCCATACACAAGCATATAGTCTCTCATTCTTCGAAGATACTTGAGGATCATTTTGACCACCATCCATTGATTTAATCCTGGATTCGACTGATATTTACTGACAATCCCTATTGCATAGCAAATGTTAGGTCTAGTACATAACATTGCATACATAAGGCTACCAACAGCCGATGCATAGGGAATCCATCTCATTTCCTCAACCTCTTGAGGTGTCTTAAGACACTATTCCTTAGACAAAACGATTCCATGCCTAAAAGGTAATAAACCCTTCTTGGAATTCTGCATCGAATATCTGATAAGCATCTTGTCAATGTACGATGCCTGAGACAAAGCCAACTTTTTTTTCTTACGATCCCTTATGATCTGGATCCCTAGAATAAACTGTGCCTCTCCCAAATCTTTCATTTGGAATTGGGCGGCTAGCCATTTCTTAACGTCAGTCAAAAAACCTACATCATTCCCAATGAGTAGGATATCATCAACATACAACACCAGGAAAGCTACTGAACTGTCGATGATTTTCTTGTAAACACAGGCTCAGTAACATTCTGATCAAAGCCATAAGATTTTATCACAGTATCAAATCTCATATTCCAAGATCTAGATGCTTGTTTCAGTCCATAAATGGACGGATTAAGCTTGCAAACCTTTTGCTCTTGATCTTGTTCAATGAATCCTTCTGGTTGAACCATGTAGATAGTCTCTTCAAGATTACCATTCAAAAAGGCAATTTGATGTCCATTTGCCATATCTCATAGTCATAATATGTGGCTATGGGCAGGAGAATCCTGATAGACGTTAACATGACAACAGGTGAGAAACTTTCTTCATAGTCCACTCTCTCAACCTAGGTATAACCCTTTGCCACAAGTCTAGCCTTAAAGGTTTGTACCTTTCAATCTACACCTCTTTTTCTCTTGTAGATCAATTTACAACTATAGATTTTACCCCATCAGGTTGATCTACAAGCTCCCAGACAGAATTGAAGTACATAGACTCCATTTCTTGATTCATGACTTTAATCCATTCATCTTTGTCAACATCTTCCATTGCTTGCTAGACAACGGATCCTCAACTCATAATCAGATATGATGTTTTGGGCTTCTGTTACACCCATGTAGCATAAAGGTGGGTTCACTACCCTTCTACTATGTCGAGGCAATCTCAACTCTTGAGATGGTTGATTAGATGGACTGACATCAACAACTCTTATTGATCTATCAGCCTGTTCAACAACCCTTGTTGAAGTCTCAGCAATCTTATTAGAAATCTCATTTAAAAGAAGTTTACTTCATGGCTTATGATCCCTTATGTGGTCTTCTTCCAAGAAGGTAGCGTTTGTCATTACAAACACCTTATTTCACTTGGATCATAGAAGTATCCACCTCTCATTTCTTTGGGGTAATCTACAAATAGGCATACTTTTGAACGAGGTTCCAAATTTTTAGGGTTAGCCACAAGCACATGGGCTAGACATCCCCAAATCTTGAAGTGGCTTAATCTACCTTTACGGCCTCTCCATAACACAAAAGTGTTTCAGAAACACTCTTTGAGGGAACATTATTCAAAATGTAAACTGCAGTCTCTACTGCATATCCCCAAAACGAGTCTGGAAGATGAGCATAACTCATCATACACCAAATTATGTCCAACAGGGTTCTGTTTCTCCTTTCTAATACACCATTCTTCTAAGGTTACCTAGGGTTGACAGTTAAGATGTGATTCCATGTTCTATCATATAGTTCTGGAATTCTACGTCCATATACTCTCCACCACGATCAGATCGTAGTGTTTTTATCTTTTTACCTAACAAGTTTTCAACTTCAGTCTTATACTCCTTGAACTTTTCAAGAGCTTCAGACTTATGTTGCATTAGATATAGATATCCAAATCTAGAATAATCATCTATGAAAGAGATGAAATATTCATACCCACCCCGTGCTCTTACACTCATCGGATCACAGAAGTTTGAATGTATAAGCTCCAAGGTTTCCGTATAACCTTTTTCAGTAAAAGGTTGTTTGGTCATTTTTCCTTCAAGGAAAGAATCAAATACTGGCAAAGAGTTTTCTTCTAAACCATTTAGAAGTCCACTTTTCACCAAATTCTCAATCCTATTAAGATTGATGTAACCTAACCTTAGATGCCAAAGATGGGCATTTTCTTTAAGAGAAGCTTTTGGTCTTTTTACAGTTGTTCCTGTTTGAACATTTCAGTATTAAGCATAACTTTTATGACTAACGACCTTAGTACATACAAGTTATTTCCATTGAATCAAAGCATATCTCCATACCATTCTTAAAAATAAACACTTTATTCTCAGAAAAGAAGATGTAATAATTTTATTCAATCACACAAGAAACTGAAATTAAGTTCCTCTTGATATGAGGAACAACATAAACATTATCAAATAACAAATATTGTTTCTTATCCAAAAATAACTTAAGCCTGCCTACAGCAACAGTTGAAACAGCCTCACCAGTACCGACTATAAGAGTCAACTCTCCAGCTTCCAACTGTTTTCAGGAACTAAATCCTTGATGGGAAGAACACACGTGGTTAATAGCCCTTGAATCAATTATCCAGGTAGAATCATCATTCTCTACCAAGCACGTCTTCAAGACAAGTAAATCACATTTATCATCTTCAGAGTTCTTCTTTTTCTGGAGAATAATGGGATCAATATCAAAACCTATATTATAAACTCCAAGTTTCATTTCAGAGGACAGTCCTCGTCGATGAACTTCATCAAATACTTTCTCTATTAGTCCCTTGACATTCAATAAGGACTGAAGATTATCTTGGGAACTGACACCACTGGTTTTATTGTCATTAATCCCATTTTGCTTAAAAAAGTGAGAACTTACTTTCAAAAAACTCTTGCAATGAGTCCATGATCTCATGTGCAATGACCATGTTCTCAACCCTCTTGGCCAATGCATCAGGTATGCTTACCAAAATGTGAAGTCAAGCCTTCGAATTAGTCTTCATCCACACCTTATATGCATTACGAACATTTCGTGGTGCATCAGGAGTTGGGACTTGAGGAAAATCCTCAAACATGACAAACTCGAGGTTGTTTACCACGAAAAATATTTTAATAGACTCTTACCACATCATGTAATTAAAATCGGGCAAAGTAGAAAAGGCAAAAAGGGGGAAATCATACATTGACATTTTGTTGAAAAAACAAACATATTGATCTACATTAGATTTTAGCATAACTCTTTTAAAAACAATTCAATATAATTTAGCAAAATCTAAATGAACCCATAATACATCTAGTTTTGCAAGGATACTTCAGTGATTTAGGACAAAAATCACCGAAGGATAGTCAGTTTCTCCTTTCACTGAATTGAGACACTCTCAACTAATCATGACATCAAAATAACTCTTATTCTTATAACGATCAACCATCATTGATTTGGTCAAGAAATCATTAACAGACTTAACAATTTTCCGTAAGTGTGACCCTTCATTTTAGATCCTAGAGTTCCTCCCCAAGTAGCCAACCGAAGGAAAAAACCAATTGGAGCAAAAACTAAAGCGATCCTATCCATTTATGGAGTTCGCCTTGATATTGACCAATTGCACAAACCATCTGAAGGGGGACGCTCCCAGGGCGCCTCGAGGCCTACAAGAAGCTCTCATGATGCAAACCAATGAAAGAGACTGCAGGACATGTTGACATACATTCTTCTCCCACTTACTATAAATACTCTCCCCATTCACCTTGATATTGACCCATGCAAACACCATTCGAAGGGAGACGCTTCCAAGGCACCACAAGGCCAAGCATGAATCTCACGGTGTGAACATTAAGGGAGAAGCGTGAGTGGAATTGACATATCATATATATCTTTTCCTCTCACTGAGTATTTTAACAACCTAGGGTTTAACTTAGAAAAATATGGCTAATTATTTTTACTAAGTGACTGTTTAAGTTTGCCCAAAAGTAACACTTACTTTGGAAAGTTATACAATTTTGATCAACATTCATTAAACACTTTAACAAATATTAATCAACAATTACATGTTTGTAGAAAATCTATCTAATTCACCTTCCAGGTAGAGGTGTCCATTTTCGTCAGCTTAAATACCCCAACCTAACCAGAACCTGCCTTAGACAAAAGGTCCCTTATAGATAGATTTATTACAAAATTTGATCTTTTATTCAAATCAATTTAATCCTATTAAACCGATTTAAAAGATTAAATTTAGGTTTCAAATCTCACTAGAACCATGATCTTAGGTCTATCTCAATCAAATTTTAAAACTATTTTAGAAAATGATTTTACCTAAGCTTGCATGCAACTCTTGGTTATTGATTTTAGTTTTAATTTCATTAATTATAACTCTTATAAATAATGAAATAACTAAAATCAACCACATTGCTAAACTAGACATCCACAAGGTATTTATAACATTTATAAGTAAACTTAGGCTTCATGCTTCATGCAATGTTCATTTATTACTAATATATAACTTTTATATAACAAATAATGAACTAAGCATACATGCTAACATACACCCTTATACTATAACACTAATAATATATAGGTGATGCATGGATATGCTTAATACATGCATATATTATAACTCTTATATTATATGATGCATGAGCATGCTTTAAATAATTTAATCATGCAAACTACTATATTATAACACTTATAATATAAAGATGATGCATGAATAAAATGCATAACCTATGGTGGGTTTTAAAACTATATTTCATACATGATGGCATATAAGAAAATATACATCACATGTACATTCATAAAAAATTGATGGACAGGGATAATTAGCCTAAAAAATTGGAAAGAAAAGCTAACTATTACAAAACATCGAGTCAATCGGTTCAAATAGGCGAACCAGGTCTTGAACTGCCCAGGCGAAGCCTCGTCACTTGATCATGTAGCATCTCCTTCAGATCATCGAGTAACGCTTAGCAAGAATAAACGATCGTGTAACGTGGATCGTGTGCCTTTGGACTATGCGATGATTATGAAGGCCACACGATCAGGCAGCGCAGATTGAGTAACGCATGCCATGTGATCGTGTAGACAACGACTATGTGATTAGCATTATTGTCTAAACGATCGAGGAGCAAGCGTCGAGTATCGTATACCAAGTGATTGAGTAGCTAGTGACCATGCGATGAGCATGCTAGCCTACACGCATTTAGCATGTGCCATTCGTCTAGTATCAAATACTCAGCGATCGTTTACCCCGAGTGTTTACGTGATCGAGTAGCAACACAAGACGATCGAGTAAACTTTTTACTTGATCGCATAGCATTAGCTATGCGATCGTTTAGTATATACTACATGATCGAGTAGAACTTTTCTACACGATCGTTTAGCCAAATCTAAATGATCATTTAGCTTAAGCCACATGATGCGACCAACGATTGGTCTTCTTCCTCGAAGCGAACAATATCTCCATGTGTTTGAAGCTTCATCACGAGTGACTCAAAACAACTTAAATACAGACTCGATAGCAAGTTAATTATGCCCAAAAACACAGGGGCCTTTACAAATAACTTTTGTAAATGTAAAGAAAGCTTTAAACAAAGGAAATTGTCTCGAAATTATCCATCAACAATATCCACAACCACACTTAACACTTAAATGCATTGCAGAATTCATAAAACCCACCAAGACTGTAAATGAAATTCAATACAGCAATGAAATTTGGAATATCAAAACAACCTGACTCTGATA
Organism: Benincasa hispida; assembly: GCF_027475165.1. Taxonomy (NCBI): domain Eukaryota; kingdom Viridiplantae; phylum Streptophyta; class Magnoliopsida; order Cucurbitales; family Cucurbitaceae; genus Benincasa; species Benincasa hispida. The sequence goes on along the minus strand of NC_143482.1, from coordinate 28,384,326 downwards.
CCAATTGAATGAATTTTAAATCTAGAAAACCAGTGATAGGAAGCGGATGTTCCAAACTCCATTGTGAAAGAATTCAAACGTTTACAATCATATATAAAAGATTATGCAATAAAGAATAAATTACAACTTTAGAACACTTGTAACACCTATAAAGCGGGTTGTATTCGTAATGTCCCTAGGATAAGGTACCCAATCTTATCCATCTACTACAGACCATTTAGGTTATTATTTAAACAAGATCCACCTGTATGTCTCTACATACTTGTTTAAATTTACATAAAATAACCTCGGATCTTAGTGTTGGGATTAGTGTCTTAATTCTCCCGGGGTCTCGTAGTTTGTAAACAGTTTATACACATTGTTATTAATAAAATAAATGTTATTTTATTTGCATTTACTCATATCCAATAAACTAAGATCCGTGGTTATTTCATGTAAACTCAAGCATGTATGTGAGACATACAAGTGGATCATGCCTTAAGTAATAACCTAAATGGTTTGTAGTATAAGGATAAAGGAATGATACCTTATCCTGGTGACACTACGGATACGACCCGCTTTGTAGATATTTACAAGTGTTGTAACATGCTACAAATGGTTTTATCCTGACCATTCATATGGAGACATGCGAGTGGGGGTGTCCTATACAAAGAATTTGTATAAGACCAGACCACGAGATGATTAGTCTCTTTATATAATGTCGTTAATAATTGAGACTTACATTTCACTAAAATGACTATAGGTGACATGATCTTAATCCTGAGTGTTTTGAGAACTCCTGCCTATAAGGGCGATCCTTTGATTAGTATGGGTGAGAGTGGCCAGATTGCCAACTCAACAAGCATACCTTTTTGAGGATTCATCTGATTGGGGAGCTAGAAACTCAGCTTCATAAGACGGAATTCACTCCTTCCCCAAAGCAGGGGTAAGTAGATAAATTCCTCCTTTAACGGCTGATTCTGAGTCTTGAACATAGTGGCCATACCCTCTCTTTGGAAGAGAGGACTCAATCATAGTAGGATTATGACTTATTGTTCATTAGAGGAATGAGTGGTACTTAAAGAGTTAGATGTAACTACAGGGGCAAAACGGTAAATTAGCCCAGCTGTACTTACGAGCGATTTTTAAAGGGTCTTGCACTGTTGATTGGTTATATGGGCACAAAAATATATCTAGAGTGAGAAGAGTGCAGTTGTCGGTCTTCAGTAGAGTGCCCAACAGTTAACAGATGATGGACCTCGTGACTAAAGAGTTTAGTCAGTTATTCACATACCGTTGGAGCTTCAAGCTACAGGTCCATAAGGTTCCCTTGGTAGCTCAATGGGTTAAGTTGAGAATCATATTTTCAGGTTTATTTGAAATGTTCAAATTACAAGAGGAAATTTAATTATATATGATATAATTGGTGTGATGTATGAGGTACAATAATTGGAGGAATTAATGTAAATATGATTTACAGTAAGTACCATAAAATAGAAAAAGAACTATGGTTTATATGTTTCATGAGATGAAATATTAAAATTATAGGTTATAAATATAATATGATAAGTTGGTTATCATATTTATTTATAATATATTAAGTATATCATAATTAATTCTTTTTCTTTAATAACCGATGTAGTGGGAGGTTATTGGAAGTTTATGGTAATTTTTTTCCAAAATTAGTTGTTGCCTCATTCGGAAAGTACTCATGGAAAAGAGCTATCATGTAAAATTGTTTTACTAAGCGATAGTCGTTGAGAGATTAAACGATCGTTTAGAGTTGAATGTACGATAGTTACTCAGTTGATCGTAGCTACACGGTCGAGTAGCAAAGTCTATGCGATAGGCTGTTGTTTACTAAACGAAGGAGTACATTGTCTATCCGATAGACAGTATTTCATCTCGCACTTACTCGGTTGTAGACCTCCTATCTTCCTCAAGCCAAGATTATACAGAGCCTACGACTCCTGGATTTTCACACCGAGAATACCAAGGTAACACTTGTGGTGGTGTCCTTACTCTGTTTGTGAATCGAGTTGGACTTGATTGGGTTCGAGGAGCATCAAGTAGTTCGTATTGTTGGTGGTTCGTTCGTTGCATTCGAGTGTTGCTGTGGATGCATTAAAGACTGATCAAGGGATTCTTGAAGAATGGTTCTTCAAAGGTACGCATACTCTATCCCTTGAATTTCTTGTAGCATGCTGTAATTTCTATTGATGCATAATCTGTTAGTTTCTGTTTTAGACTATAATCGTTGTGTTCAATCTGAATGGAATTTGGAACAATCCCTTCCACTGCTCATGGAGAACCTCGTATGTGATTTCCTTCACTTAGTTTAGATTGAGTAAATGCTTATAAAATAACACTTATTTTATTAAGAACAATATGTTTATAGAGTTTACAAACTACGAGATTACAAGGAGATTTAGGTCATCATTTCCAACAGTTTGATCATAGTTGGACTATGATCTATTGTTCATTAGAGGGATCAGTGGTACTTAAGGAGTTAGATGTAACTACAGGGGAAAAATGGTAATTTGGCCCAACTGTACTTACGAGCAATTTGTGAAGAGTCATTGTATTATTGATTGGTTATATCCAATGGACACAGAAATACGAAGAAAAGAGTTTAATTAATTATTCATGTACTGTTGGAGCTTCAAGCTACAGGTCCATAAGGTGCCTTTGGTAACTCAATAGGATGTCGTTGAGAATCAGTTTTTGGATTAATTTGAATTATTCAAATTAATGTGGGATTTAGTTATATATGATATAATTAACTTGTTTCAATTATATGTGATATAATTGTCATAATGTATTTGATATATTATACCTTAATGGGAGGAAATAAATATGTAAATGAGATTCAAATATATTTTCTATGAATTGGATTCATAGTTATTAAATTTAATACAAAAATATAAATAAGATTTATATTAAATTTCAGATTAAAAGATAAAAGAAACTATAGTTTAATATTGTAACTATAGTTTATATTGTATGTGATACACTATTAAAGCTATAGGTTATATGTTATATTTGATATAACATATAATATATATATATATATATATATATATAATATGATAAGTTAGTTATCATATTTATATTTATATTATTATTATTATTTTGATAGCAAGGAGGGAAGTTATGGGTTCTTAACTAAAATAGTCAGAGCCTACCACTTTTGGGTTCTCACCCTGAGTATACCAAGGTATCTTTTGTGGTAATGTCTGGTTCTGTACGAGATTTATCTTGAAGAAGGTCTTCAAGAAGTTCGTGATCCATTCGAGGGAGAACGCAAAGAAAAGTTCTTCAATGGTGAGATTTCTTGAAACCCTTTTCTTTTAAAGCATGTTGTAATTTAGATTTAAATGCACATCTTATTGCTTGTTTACTTTAAAACTTTGTATTCAATAAATTATGGAATTTGGTCGATCCGTTTCCACTCAAGGTTCTCTCATTAGAGTTCCTTGACCCCTATGGGTGGTATTTGTATAAGTCAATAACAAGGTGAATGGAGAGAGTATTCATAGTAAGTGGGAGTGGGACGTATGTCAACACATACCATATTCTCTCTCATTAGTTTGTAGTAAACTTTCATGCTCGACCTTGAGAAACCTTTGCTTGTGTCCCTCCTATGGATGACATTTTCATGACTTTTTACTCAAACTCCAAAAGGTTTGCTTTAGTTTTTGCCCCAATTTATTTTTCCCTACGGTTGTCTCAATGGGGCAAAACTCTAGAATCTAAAATGAGAGGTTACACTATAAGAAAATGTTAAGTAAGTTAACAATTTCTAGACCAACCAATGGTGACTAATAATTCTAGGAACAAAAGTTGTTCTGGTGTAATTATTGATTGAGATAGTCTCAATCAGTGAAGGGGTAACTGATCACTTTACGGTGGCTTTTACCCTGTCCCACTGAGAAATCATTGCAAAATAGATGTCACATAGGGTACATTAATTTACCTTGCTAAATTGATTGGTTGTTTAAACTGGGTAATGCTTGTATAATTGATATAGATAAATTGTACGTTTTCATGGAATAGATAAATTGTATAGATAAATTGTAATATAGTGCTTATCATCGATAACCTGGTGATAACTACGTTACATGGAATAAAACCGCTAATATAGATAAATTGTACGTTTAAACTGGTGATAACTACGTTACATGGAATAATACTGTTAATATAGTGCTTATCATCGATAACCTAAGATTCGTCCTCATTGAGGAGTGTTCTCAAGTCCTACCTACTAATGCCACCCGAAATGTTCAGGTGACATATAAGCGATGGGTCAAGGTGAATGAAAAGACCTGAGCATATATCTTGGTAAGCTTATCTGAAATCTTGTCCAAGAAGCATGTGTTGGGGTTGATGCCCTAAATCTCGTAGGGTCCTATAGTTTGTAAACCTTGTATGAACAAACTTGTCAGTGATTAATAATATTTGATATTTTATTCACATTGTCTATGAAATATTTTATATTTTAGTTGCATTAACCACAAACTAATAAACTAACATCCAAGGTTGTAGTTGTAACTTAAACATGTATGTGCAAACATACAGGTGGATCATGTTTAAGTGATATAGAAATGGTATGTAGTAAATGGATAAGGCTGGATAACTTATCTGATCTTGATCATTCATGTATTAGACATACAGGTGGGGATATTCTATACAAAGGAGTTTGTATAAGACTGGACCATGAAATGTTTATTCACATTATATAACACCGTTCATAATAGAGACTTTCATTTCATTAGGATGACCATAGGTAACATGACTTTAATCCTGAGTGAATTATGAACTCATGCCTATAAGGGCGGTCCTTTGATTTGTATAGATAAGAGTGGTCAGATCGCCGACTCAACAAGCCTACCATTTTGGGGATTCGTCTGATTGGGGAGTTGGGAACTTAGCTACACAAGATGAAACTCACTCCTTCCCCGAAATAGGGGTAAGTAGATAAATTGCTCTCGTAAGGGATGATTACGAGTCTTGAACAATTGGCGCCACACCCTCTCCTGGCCTAAGAGGGGTTTAGTCATAATAGGACTATGATCGATTATTCATTAGAGGGATCGGTGGTACTTAAGAAGTTAGATGTAACTACAGGGGCAAAATGATAATTTGGCCCAGTTGTACTTACGAGCAATTTGTGAAAGAACATCGTACTGTAGATTGGTTATATCCAATGGATATAAAAATATATCTATAGTGCGAAGAGTGCAGTTGTCGATCTTTAGTGGAGTGCTCGACAGTTAATGGATGGTAGATAATGTAATTAAAGAGTTTAATTAATTATTCACGTATCGTTTGAGCTTCAAACTATAGGTCCATAAGGTTCTCTTGGTAGCTCAAAAGGGTTTAGTTGAGAATCAGTTTTTAGGTTAATTTGTATTGTTCAAATTAATAAGAGAGAATTTAATTATATATGATATAATTAAATTGATTCCATTATATATGATATAATTGACATAATGTATTTGATACATTATAATTTAATTGGAGGAATAAATATTTGAATGTGATTCAAATATATTTTCTATGAATGAGATTCATAGTTGTTAAATTTAATATAAATATGATTTATATTAAATGCCATAAAATAGAGAAAAAGAACTATAGTTTATATTGTATATGATGCAATATTAAAACTATAGGTTATAAATATAATATGATAAGTTGGTTATCATATTTATTTATATTATTTATTATTTTGGATAATTAATCCTTTTTTCTCTCTAACCACCTTAGTGGGAGGTTAAATGGTTTTTGTGGGAAATGGGATAAATAAAATAAGATTTTATTTTCCCATAGTGAATCTGCAAGAAATCACATGAACTATATGATAGACTCTTTGTCTACACGATTGGGAAGTCTTTGCTTACGATAGTTCTTCTTCAAGCGTCTTCCTCCTCCAAACTCTCAAACTCTCTCCTAACTAAAATATTCAGAGCCCACCACTCCTGGGTTCTCACCCTGAGAATACCAAGGATACTAAGTGGTAGTGTCTTCACACTTTTGGTTCGAATTTTGTTGTTGTTCGAGGAGTTCGTGATAGTTCGAGGTATTTACACGAAGAAGTATTCTTCAAAGGTATAATCTCTTAACTCTTTTTCTAGTTTAAAAGCATGCTGTAATTTTTGTTAAAATGCATAATCTGTTTGTGTTTACTGTAAATGTTTGTTTTCAATCAAAATGGAATTTGAACGATCCATTTCTACTTATGGATCTCCTTGTAAACGAGTTTTTTCAACATGAGCCCATGCTCATTGCCCATGAGATAATGGAGTCCCTGAGGGGAATGTTTGGACAACCGTCAGCTCAGGCACGATGCACTCAAATACATCTTTAATGCCAACACGACAAAGGGCCTCTATTTGTGAACATGTTATGAACATGATGGTCTACTTTCATGTGATGGAGATGATGAGTCCGTCATTGATGAAGCCAATCAAGTTAGTTTTATCTTGGAAACTTTACCTGAAATTTTACTGCAGTTTTGTAGCAATGCTGTTATGAACATGATTGACTATAACCTGACCACCCTACTCAACGAGCTACAGACTTATCAATTTTTATGAAAGTCAAGGAATAGAAAAGTGAGGTAAATGTTACCTCTTCCTCCAAGAAGTTCTACAAAGGTTCGACCTCTAAAACCAAGTTTGTACCCTCTTCTTCCGACATCAAAAAATGGAAGAAGAAGAAGAGAGGTTAGGGGAAGGCTAACCCATCAGTTTCTTCCCAAAAGTGCAAGAAAGTCAAGGCTGTAAAGGGAATCTGTTTCCATTGCAACTAAGAGGGACATTGGAAAAGAAACTGTCCCAAATACTTGGCAAAAAAAAAAAAAGAAGGCCAAGCAAGGTAAATATGATTTAGTTGTGTTGGAAACATGTTTAGTGGAGAATTAGGATTCAGCTTGGATAATTGATTCAGGTGCCACTAACCACATTTGTTCTTCATTTTGGGGAATTGTTTCCTGGTAGCAGTTGGAAACTGGTGAGATGACGATGTGTGTTGGAACTGGACACATCATCTCAACGAAGGTAGTGGGAGGACTCTTACTTTCTTTATAGAAATCTTATATTTTGTTAGAAAATGTATATGTTGTATCTAGTATCAAAAGGAATTTGATTTTTGTAAAGTGTCTACAAAAGAAATCTAGCTCAAATTTTCCCTCTCCCTCTGCCAAAATTAACACGAAGCCCACCCGTCTCGTGGATCCTTACCCTATAGAGAATACCAAAGTAATCATGTGGTAGTGTCCGGCCAATTGGGTTTTTTGGCAGTGCTACGTTTTGGGAGTTCAGAATCCAAAAGAGTACAAAGAGTTTATGATCAAAGAGAAATTCGAGAAGATATAGTCTCCGAGGGTTTGTAATTCCAAACCCCTAATTTCCTCTTGGTTTTTTTTGTAAAGCATGTTGTAATTTAGAATGTATATCAATTGTTTTCGTATTATGGATTTCAGGTTTCTGTAAATTTGAAAATTGAGATATGATCCACTTCTGCTACAGTGTTCACAAATCCTTCAGTTTCATGAGTGGCGAATGATGTGGTCTGATAGAACATTGACAAATTCAAAGTATGTAAAGGAAATAATGGGTTTAGAGTGTGACAAAGTTAGGAAATTGTTATAGATTTCATGTCATGGAAAATGGATTAGATGATATTGTCAACCTTAGGTTCGGCCTTCACCTTAGGCTCATCCTTCACCTTTAGCTCGTTCTTAATCCTAAACTTTTTTAACTTATGGAGGAAGAAACTTAGCATATAGTAGGGTCAATGGGGGAAAGGGTGGTATCTGGGAAGAAACGTAGCAAGAGAAGTGGTGGATAATGGGGGATGAGGGAGAGCGATGGATACTGAAACGGTGGAATGGTTCAGCTCGGTGGAGGGTAGAGGGATGGGGTCAATGGACTCGATGAACAGAGGAGGAATGGGTTCACTCGACTTAGTGAAGGGTGGAGGAATAGGTTCACTAGACTTAGTGGAGGGTGGAAGGATAGGGTCACTAGACTCGATGGAGGGTGGAAGAATATGGTCACTGGACTCAGTGGAGGGTGGAGAAATAAGGTCACGAGACTCGGTGGATGATGGAGGAATAGGGTCACGGGACTCGTTGGCTGGTGGAGGAATGAGGTCGCAAGAGACGGTGGATGGTGGAAGAATAGGGTTAGGGAACTCGGTGTACTCCACGCCTAAATCCTACATCATTTAAGAAATATGTTAGGTCAAACACTACATTTTATATATTTATATTTGAACAAATTTAAGATTGTTTGTACGCCAACTTAAAAGACACTCATGTTAGACTTTACATGTTTTAAGTATGATTGCACATCATCCAAATTATGCTCTATCATGGACACTTTCTCATCTATGTCATGGAGTGATATATGAATTCCCATGCCCCTCATGGGATCCGGATGGGATGTATTTGACTAAGGTGAAACTCGCTCCTCAATTGGGGGCACATGCTCGTGGGACTCATTATGAGGACGGTGAGTCTCACACTCGTTGGTATGAGGCTCATGAGACTGATGCTCGTGGAGTTTTGACTTGTGAGACTGATGTTCGTGACTCTCATAGCCACTAGAGTGACTATGAGCATCCTCATCATCGTGTGATTTGTGTGCCTCTAAGGAGCTCATCTTGACATCAGTGTGCTCGTATATGAGTCGTTCATTAACCCCTAGTGTCCCTATATTGCTTCCCCCTATTGTATAGGTGTGATCCTTTTCTATACAAAACAATGAAGAATTTGTTAGTTATATGCGACCTTCACCTTAAGTTCGAGTAAATATTGATGTAATACACTAACCTTGCTGGACTCAAACATGTCTCGATGTATTATTCTAATCGGCAGTGAGTAGGTACACTCCCACCTTAGTAATCGAGGTACGACATGTGAAGGAACCTTTGAAGGTCCTTAAGCGAAAGCATGAAGATTGATCCAAATCTTTTTTTACATAATCAAAATTACAGAGTACAAGAGTTATGCATAATCAAATAATTTACAGCATGCAAACAAAAAGGAAATGAGTGAATTAGGGTGAGACAACTAACCCTTGAAGAACAATCTTCTTGTGTTCATCTTCTCCAAAAAAAACACAAACACGAAACCCCACAATGGACACCACCATTTGATTGCCTCAGTATTTTTTGGGTGAGAATCCATGAGTTTTGTGGGCTCTGGCCATTTTGGAAGAAAAGGATTTTTGGAGAGATGAGAGGAAGTGATGAGATTCAAATCTTCTCAGAGCGTTTTTGTGGATCTATATTTTTTTTTAATTTTTTTTTTATGAAACCACACCAGGAAGAAGAAGAAGAACTACTCTCCCCTACCCTACTATCATGTATTAAAGAGAAAAGAGGGGGAGAGAGTTACAACTCCTTCCCAAAATGCTTTTTTTAAAATAAAATAAAATAAAATAATTTATTTTCATAAATAAATTTAATATCTATTTATATGATAACTACCTTATCATATAATATATATTAAACTATATATTATATCAAATTTAACACATAACCTATAGTTTCTATATTGTATCAAATACAATATAACCTATAGTTTCTATTCTCTTACCAATGGCATTTAATATAAATCCCATTTATATTAAATTTAATTATATGAACCAAATTCATATAACTAATATTTGAATCATATTCAAATATTTATTTCTTGTCAAATAAACTTTATATTATAATGTATCAAATACATTATAGTAATTATATCATATATAATTAGATTAAATTAATTTTATCAAATATAATTAATTCCCTCAATTAATTTTAACAATTCAAATTAATCCAAAAATTGATTCTCATTAATTCTCGTTGAGCTATAAAGAGGACCTCATGGACCTGTCGCTTGAAGCTCCAACGGTATGTGAATAATTAATTAAACTTCTTTAGTTAAATTATTCACCATCCATTAACTGTCGAGCACTCCACTAAAGACCGACAACTGTACTTTTTGCACTACAGATATATATCTGTGTCCATTGGATATAACCAGTCAATAGTACAATGACCTTTCACATATTGCTCGTAAGTACAGTTAGGTCAAAATTACCGTTTTGTCCCTATAGTTACATCTAACTGCTTAAGTACCACTAATCCTCTAATGAACAATAAATCATAGTCCAACTATGAACAAACTCCTCTCGGGCCAGAAGAAGGTGTGACGTTACATTTTTCAAGCCCTGGAGTCATCCCTTAAGGGAGCAATTTATCTACTTACCCCGATGTTGGGGAAGGAATGAATTCTTTCTTATGTATCTTTGTGTTCCCAGCTCCTAATTAGATGAGTCTCCAAAATGGTAGGCTTGTTGAGTCGGCGATCTTGCCACTCTCACCCATACAAATTAAAGGACCGCCTTTAGAGGTAGAAGTTCACAACTCACTTAGGATTCAGGTCATATTATCTATAGTCATCTTGGTGAAATTTAAGTCTCTATCATGAACGACGTTATATAAAGAGACTAGTTATTTCGTGGTCCGGTCTTATACAAACTCCTTTGTATAGAATATTCCCGTTCACATTTGTCCACATAAATGATCAGGATCATATCACTTTTGTAGCAATTTACAACAATTGTAATATCTACAAAATGGGTCATACTCGTAGTGTCACCAGGATAAGGTATCCAGCCTTATCCATCTACTATAGACCATTTAGGTTATCACATAAACATGATCCACCCGTATGTCTCTACATATATATTTAAGCTACAAGATAACCTTGGATCTTAACTTATTGGTTTGTGGTTAATGCAACTAAAATTGAAATAAAACATCATATATTTTATTAAATAAATCAGATGTTTGTACATTACAATTACAAACTATAAAACCCTACGAGATTTAGGGCACCAGCCCCAACAACATGTCTATTTAGTTGAGTTGCAACTATCTCGGCAACCGTTGATATGATCTTGTATGGCCATACCTACCATAATTAATAAACGATTATAAAACGGAAAAATGTAGTAATGGGTATTGGAACTAAAAAAAGGCCAAGGAATGGATATTACCTAGAATGCATGCGGAAGCCCTGGTAGCTTGTACTTGACAATGTAACTCTTATTGTTTTTGTCCTTTTTCTTGTAGTTCTTGGCCTTACCATTCAATCCTCAATGCAGTCCAAGTAACGTTCTCCCCTATAGTACGTTTCCCCAATCGATGCTATTGAAGCAATCCAAATCCTCCACATTATTTAATAAACTCTTATCGACATTGGCCTTTATCTTCTCCCTCCCCATCAAAGCCATAGTGTAATAGACCAATGTCATCTTCATAGCATCCATGTCATTCTCAAACACCATCTCCTTGTACACTGACTCTAAGGTACCAATGTGAGTGTCTCTTGAAAATTCATTCCTGAAGTACCTATTAAATAGTGATCTAGACATTTCAACCCTTCTCACAACTACTGGATTAGGTGACCGCCACAATCTGGTCACCAATAGGAAGTCTTCTTTGGAGAATGTTATAATCGTACCAATCAAATCGAAGGTCATTACATCTTATCGTCTACAACCTCCCTCAATAGAATGTAGTAGACCAATAGATGTTGAAGATAATGTCCATGTCCACAAATGGCTCAAATACATTCTTCTTGAAGAGGGTAAATTAAGTGGGATTAAGCTTGTCTTTCACTATCTTGTTAGTCGTTCCAATGTGAGAGGATAGGCTGGTTGCTTGGCTTAGGAAATGATCCTGGGGAGGAATCTTGAATTGTGTAGCGATAATGCATAGAATAACAAAAAACACCAGAAAGAAAGCATTTTGCTTTATACTCGATACACGATACTTGATCCATCAAACTTGATACTCGATGCACGATACACAATGCACGATAACTCGATACACGATACATGCTACATAATGACCCTTACTTGCTAAATGTGACTTGATGGTCGATTATCAAGCATTCGGCTTGATTTTCCACCTTTGTGACTTATCCTACTCATGTTGGGATTGGGGTCCTAATTCTCCCAGAGTCTCGTAGTTTGTAATTTGTACACTTTTCGTTACTATCGTGAGATGTTCTAAAAGTGTATTGTATAGAATAAATTGGAGAAATAAGTTCTAAGTATAAGTGATGTGTTTATGCTTTGAGGCCTCTAAGTAATGGTAACACGTTGGGGCATTATTAATATGCACAGAACGCACATAACTCCTTCTAATGACGTTCAAGTTTTCCAAACCAGATCCAAGTATAAATCTAATTTAGGTTCCTGGCAAGTCCAGGGTCGATCTCAAGGATTCAGTTAACCAAACACAGACCTTGCGTTGTATCTATTATAGCGGTTTTCCTTATGAGAAATGTATTATTTACACTAACTTGTTGTGCCTATGCAAGAAGATACAAAAAGAGTTGTGAATGATGGACCATGCGAAAATGGAATTTAAGGTAGGTGGACGTGTCGGTCTAAGGTGAATGTACACAACTAAGATGTGATGTGGATTAGATGGGATGATTTGGTTATCTTTTTGTTTATGCGTTAGACCTTATTCAACACTTCTCAATGCGAATAACATACAAAGCCTATCTCTAGGGTGCATGCATCTAACACAGAATGCAGGAAACACCAATAAGTCTATCTCTAGCTGTACTAGGCGTTCTACTTGATGCAGCTTAGTTATTCTTTTGAACAATCTAAGTTAAAGATGCTTTTACCAAGTTGTCAAGTTGGTTTGAGCGTTAGAATGAAGTTGTGCATAAAGTATTAATGCGTTCAACATAAACAAGAGATAAACAATAGTAAGTATGATGGATCAAACATATAAATTTTATAAAGAAACAAGGAGTCTTTACAAAAACAATATTCAATCGAATGGAATGAAAGCGATAAATAAGAAGGAAACTGAGTCAAGCCAAAGAATACAATCTCTTTAGTTCTTTGGCTCAATCTTGTTGTGTACAATCACTTGTATAGGTAGTGGACGGAGTATCTTTCTCAAGAGTAGTTTCCTCCGCTCCCCGACCGACAGTGTTGGTGGTTTTCAACCCTTTTGATCGTCTCAACACCACGACACAGTTTCTACAGAACTAAGACTATAACTATAATTTACAGAGAGTAAGGATCTTGATGATTTCCGACTTTTTTAACTCTAGAGGGACTTCATCTATTTATAAGCGTTGGTCACGTCCACTTGGTGAATGGTCAGCATTAAAGTCCATGCCCTGGTTAGCCGTCTGACTCTCAGAAGTTTTTCAGATGCCACCTGCTACAGGTGCCCATACTTGCAAGTGGTGATGTGACACAATCAGCCTGGAGCAATGAATCTTCTCTGCGTTGAACTCCCTCTGACGCATGCCTCATGCGTTAGAGCTTTTCCTACCGCACTTGTATAATGCATTAATGTTAATCGTTGTGTTGAAATCCTGCAATTCAGTGCGTTAGTGCCGCGATATTTAGTCATAAAACTTCTTTTGCATGAGTTTTCTGATGTTTGAATAAATCCACGCGGTTCTACTAAAACTGAGGAGAGTTTATCATTAAAAACCTTAGTTGTTCCAACTTAAGAGCAAAAATAACTTGCATTTCTACAAGTTATCATACACATTGTTAATGAATAAAATAAGAGTTATTTTATTTGGCATTTACTCATATCCAATAAACAAAGCTCCACGGTTATTGTAAGTAAACTTAAGCATGTATATGAGATATACAAGTGGATCATGCCTTAAGTGATAACCTAAATAGGTATGTAGTATAAGGATTAAGGAGAAATTTCTGATCCTGATGACACTAAGGATACGACCCGCTTTGTAGAGGTTTGCAAGTGTTGTGAACTACTACAAATGGTAGATCCTAACCATTCATGTGGAGACATGCGAGCGGGGGTGTCCTATACAAAGAGTTTGTATAAGACCGGACCACGAAATGATTCATCTCTGTATATAACGTCGTTGATATTGAAGACTTACATCTCACTTAAACGATCATAGGTGACATGACCTCAATCTTGAGTGTTTTAGGAACTCTTGCCTTTGAGGGTGGTCCTTTGATTAGTATGGGTGAGAGTGGCCAGATTGCCAACTCAACATGCCTACCTTTTTAAGGACTTGTCTGATTTGGGAGCTGGGAACTCAGTTACACAAGATGGAATTCACTCCTTACCCAAAGCAGAAGTAAGTAGATAGATTGCTCCCTTAAGGGCTGATTCCGGGGCTTGAACATAATGGCCATAGCTTCTCTTTGGAGGACTCAGTCATAGTAGGACTATGACTTATGTTCATTAGATGGATCAGTGGTACTTAAGGAATTAGATGTAACTACAGGGACATAATGGTTATTGGCCCAGCTGTACTTATGAGCGATCTGTGAAGGGTTATCGCACTGTTGATTGGTTAATATGAACACATAATATATCTATAGTTAGAAAAGTTTAGTTGTAGGTCTTTAGTGGAGTCCCTGGCAGTTAACGGATGGTGGATCTCGTGACTAAGAAGTTTAGTAAGTTATTCACGTACTATTGGAGCTTCGAGCTATAGGTCCATAAGGTCCCCTTGGTAGCTTAATGGATTCAAGTTGAGGATTAGTTCTTGGTGTTGATTTGAAATGTTCAAATTGACAAGAGGAAACTCGATTATATATGATATGATCGGTATGATGTATGAGATATATCAAGTGGAGAATTAATGTAAATGAGATTTACATTAAGTACTATGGAATAGAAAAAAGAGTTATGGTTATATGTTTCATGAGATGAAATATTAAAACTATAGGTTATAAATATAGTATGGTAAGTTGGTTATCATGTATATTTATAATTATATTAATCATTGGATAATTATCTTTTTTTCTCTAATTACCAGATGGTTTCATGGAAACCGTGAGATAAAAGGAAAAATGTTTTCCTAAATTTAGTAAGATTTGCAAAAGTTGTTAAATTGAGAGTTTCTATTCTCGTAAATTACTCACGGTAGCTATCAAATGAATGAGATTTACTAAACGACAGCTGAAGAGAGACTAGACGATTCTGGAGTGACTCTACATGATAGATCACTCAATTGGCCGATTAGTTAAACGATGGCATAGCGTTTGTTAAACGATTGGGTATCGTCTATACCATAGATTTTTCATCTCCCACTTACTCAATTGTTTACACGATTGTTCTTCCTCTAGTCTCGTCTTCTACCAAGTCCACACAGAGCCCACACTTCTAAATTCTCATAACGAGAATACCAAGGTAGCCATTGTGGTGGTGTCGTACTCGACATAGTCGAGGTATAGTGGAGGTCATTCGTTGTGTTCGTGGTCCTGGAGATCGTTGTGCTCATGGTCGTCGTGATCGTGCAATGTAGCGGTCGAAGTGTTCAAGCGTTCGTAATTGTTGTCTTGTTTTGAACAAGCGTTTGAAGATGAGTCTTCAAAAGTATGTGTAATTTTTCCTGATTTTAGTAAAGCATGATGTAATTTCGTTTTGTGCATAGCTTGAATGCTTCCATTTGTGTACTGTAATTGTTAATGTTCATATACGAATGAAATTTAGAACGATCATTCTGCTACTCATGAAAATCCTCATATCCGATTTTCTTCAATTGGTATCAGAGCTAGGTTGTTCTAATATTCCAAATTTTACTTCTGTTTTGAACTTCTTTTATAGTCGTGGTGGGTTTTCTGCATTGCATTTAATTGTTTAATGTGTTTGTGGATGGCATTGATGAATGTTTACAGGTTTAATTGCCTCTATTTCAAGCTTTCTTTAAATTACAAAGTGTTAATTTGTAAGGGCCTTTGTGTTTTGGGGCATATTTAACATGCAATCGAGTCTGTAATTCAAAGTGTTTGAGTTATCGAGTCGTTCGTGATGAAGTTTCGAAGCATAGAGATGCGGTTCTCAGCGAAGAAAGGACCAAGAGTTGGTCGTGTCTTGTAGCCTCTGGTAAACCATCGTTGCGATTTGGCTAAACAATCATGTAAATTTTTCTATACGATCGTGTAGTATTTATTAAACGATCATTAAGCTAATGTTAAACGATGGGGTAAATCGTTTACACTATCACGTATCATTGGTTTCCTGATCGTGGAGACGCTGGAGGTAAACAATCGAGTGGGAGCATATGATGCTTATCGTTTAGAAAAGGCGTACGTTAAACGATCATCTAGTTAGCATGCATCATCGCATAGTTATTGACTACATGATCATGCGGTATACAATACGAAGGCACTCGCTCAGCGATCATTTAGACGATACTGCTTCATCGTATCGTTGTCGTTTAGAGATTATGTTAGGCGCGGCACGTGGCGCGATCGCATACCTCGTGCTTCATCGCATAGTAAAAGGTGCATGATTGTTTAGCTCTGGAAGTGTTGGTAAACGATCAAGTAAAGTGTTTGCTCTTTCATGTAGACGATCGCGGGGAAGTTTGGTACACGATCAGTAGAGACACACAGACTTCGACCGGACGATTCAAGACCCGGTTCGCCTGTTTGAACCGGAGACTCTTTGTTTTGTAATAGTTTGCTTTATTTTTTGAGGATTTGAGGAAATTTTTCCCGGTTCATCAACATTTGTTTTATATATATAAGATGTATGTGGTTTATATGGCAAAGTGTTTGACATATAGATTTAAAATCCACCTTAGGTTGTGTATTCATGCATCATGTATTATAAGTGTATAATATGGCATGAAGAAATTACATAAGAGCACGCGCATGCATCATGAAATATAAGAGTTATATTTGTGCATGCAGTAAGCATATTCATGCATCATATTTATATTATAAGTGTTACAGTATAAGGGTGTATGGAATCATGTTTTGCTCGGTTTGTTGCTTGTTTGTATAAGTGTTATATAAAAGGTAGCAATGAATGAACAATGCATAGAGCATGAAACTTAGGTCGTTTATAAGCGTTATGAATGCCTTATATGTGTTTTCATCGTGTTGTGGTTGGTTTTGGTTGTTTCTGTTATAAAAGTTATAATAGAAATTAGAACTAAAATCGGTAAAAAAGAGTTGCATGTGGACTTTGGGTGAACTCATGTTTTAAAAAGGGTTTTAAAATTGGATTGAGATAGACCTAAGTTCAAGGTTCTAATGGGATTAGTAACCTAGTTTAATCTTTTTAAATAATCGATTTAATAGGATTAAATTGATTGGTATAAAAGATTAAAATTGTATTAAATCTATCTATAAGGGACCTTTTGTCTAAGGCGAGTTCTGTCTAGGCTGGGGTACTTAAGATGACGGAAACGGAACACCCCTACCTGGGAATCTACCTGGAAAGGTGAATTAGATAGATTTTCTATAAGCATGTGACAGTTGGTCAAAGACTCTGTTAAAAAGTTTAATGGATGATGATCAAAAGTTGTTTAACTATCCAAAGTAAAAGTTACTCTTGGGCAAACATAAAAAGTGACTTAGTTAAAATTCTTAGCCGTGTTTTTCCTATGTAAACTAAACCCTAGGTTATAAAACACTTAGTGGAAGAAAGAGATGTATCTAATATGTCAATGATTCCACTCACGTTTCTCCCTGAATGTTCACGCCGTGAGATTCATGTTTGGCCTCATGGTGCCCTGGGAGCATCCCCCTTCGGATGGTGTCTGCATGAGTCAATATCAAGGTCGACAGAGAGAGTGTTTATAGTAAGTAGGTGAAGAGTGTGTGTCAACACGTCCTACGGTCTATGCTGAGTTATGTTCATCTTCTAAACTCATTTTAGGGTTTTGTAGTGGAGATTGCTTGCTATATTCTGAACAATGTTCCTCGAAAAGTGTTTCTGAAACACATTTTGAGTTGTGGAGAGGCCGTAAAGGTAGTTTATGCCACTTCTGAATTTGGGGGTGTCCGGCACATGTACTTGTGACTAACCCGAAGAAGTTGGAACCACGTTTGAACGTTTGCCTCTTTGTAGGCTACCCTAGAGAAACGAGGGGTGGATACTTCTATGATCCGAGTGAGAACAAAGTGTTTGTTTCTACAAATGCTATCTTCTTGGAAGAAGACCACATAAGGGATCATAAGCCACAAAGTAAGCTTGTTTTACATGAGATTTCTAGTGAGATTGAGACTACTGAGGGTTCAACAAGAGTTGTTGAACAAACTGACAGATCAACAAGGGTTGTTGAGGTCGGTACATCTCATCAACCAGCTCAAGAGTTGAGACTGCCTCGATGTAGTGGGAGGGTTATGAACCCACCGGATCGCTACATGGGTTTGACCGAAGCCCAAAACGTGATTTCTAATTATGGGATCGAGGATCCATTGTCTTTTAAGAAAGCAGTGTAGGATGTTGACAAAGATGAATGGATTAAGGCCATGAACAAGGAAATAGACTCTATGTACTTCAATAATGCCTGGGAGCTTGTGGATCCGCCTGATGGGGTAAGACCTATAGGGTGTAAGTGGATTTATAAGCGCAAGCGAGGTGTAGATGGAAAGGTGCAAACCTTTAAGGCTAGACTCGTTTCAAAGGGTTATACCCAGGTCGAGGGAGTGGACTATGAGGAAACTCTCTCACCTCTTGTCATGCTCAAGTGTATCAGGATACTCCTGTCCATAGCCATATTTTATGATTATGAGATATGGAAAATAGACGTCAAGACTGCCTTTCTTAATGGTAATCTTAAGGAGACCATCTACACTTCTCAACCAGAGGGGTTCGTAGTTCCAGATCAAGAGCAAAATGTTTGCAAGCTTAATACATCCATTTATGGGCTGAAACAAGTGTCTCGATCATGGAACATTAGATTTAACAGTGCAGTCAAGTCACTTGGCTTTGATCAGAATGTTGATGAGCCTTGTGTCTACAAGAAGATCATCAACAACTCAGTAGCTTTCCTGGTACTGTATGTGGATGATATCCTACTCATTGGGAATGATGTAGGGTTTCTGACTGACATTAAGAAATGGCTAGCTTCCCAGTTCCAAATGAAAGATTTGGGTGAGGCACAGTATGTTCTAAGGATCTGAATCATTTGGGATCGTAAGAACAAGAGTTTAGCCTTGTCTCAGGCATCATACATCGATCAAATGTTGATCCGATACAGGATGCAGGATTCCAAGAGGGGTTTGTTATCCTTCAGGCATAGAATCATATTTTCTAAGGATCAATGTCCTAAGACACCTCAAGAGGTTGAGGAGATGAGACTGATTCCCTATGCTTCAGCTGTAGGAAGCTTAATGTATGCAATGTTATGTACCAGACCTGACATTTGCTTTGCAGTAGGGGTTGTCAATCATTATCAGTCCAATCTAGGATTAGATCATTGGACGACGATCAAGATGATCCTCAAGTATCTTCGAAGAACAAGGGACTACATGCTCGTGTATAGAGATAAGGATCTGATCCTTACAAAATAAATATACTCTGACTTTCAAACCGATAATCGACATCGGGGTCAATGTTTACTCTGAATGGAGGGGTTGTAGTGTGGCGAAGCATCAAGTAAGGATGCATCGTAGACTCCACTATGGAAGCCAAATACGTGCCGCTTGTGAAGCAGCTAAGGAGGCTGTTTGGATGAGAAAATTCCTTACCAATTTGGAAATTGTTCCAAATATAGATTTGCCAATCACTCTTTATTGTGATAACAACAGGGCTATGGCAAATTCAAAGGAACCTTGGTGTCATCGTCGAGGCAAGCATATAGAGTAGAAATACCACTTAATCAGGGAGATTGTGCATCACGGTGATGTGATTGTCATGAAGATCGCGGCGGAGCACAACGTTTCTGGTCCATTTACAAAGGCTCTTATGGCTAAAGTGTTCGAGGGTCACCTGGAGAGTCTGGGTCTACGGGACATGCGACATCTTATCTAGGGAAAATGGGAGATGATACTGGGGTATGCCCTAGTTTATTGTATATTATACATGTTTTTCTCTTGTACTGTACATTAGTCTCCCAAGACATTAGGAAAAGTGGGAGATTGTTGGGATTGGTGTCCTAATTCTCCCAGAGTCTCGTAGTTTGTAATCTATACACATTGTTAATGAATAAAATAAGAGTTATTTTATTTGGCATTTACTCATATCCAATAAACAAAACTCCACGGTTATTGTATGTAAACTTAAGCATGTATATGATACATACAAGTGGATCATGCCTTAAGTGATAACCTAAATAGGTATGTAGTATAAGGATTAAGGAGGGATTCCTGATCTTTGTGACACTACGGATACGGCCCGCTTTGTAGACGTTTGCAAGTGTTGTGAACTACTACAGATGGTAGATCCTAACCATTTATGTGGAGACATGCAAGTGGGGGTGTCTTATACAAAGAGTTTGTATAAGACCGGACCACGAGATGATTCATCTCTGTATATAAAGTCGTTGATATTGGAGACTTACATCTCACTTAAACGACCATAGGTGACATGACCTCAATCTTAAGTGTTTTGGAAACTCTTACCTTTGAGGGTGGTCCTTTGATTAATATGGGTGAGAGTGGCCAGATTGCCAACTCAACATGCCTACCTTTTTAAGGACTTGTCTGATTTAGGAGCTGGGAACTCAGTTACACAAGATGGAATTCACTCATTCCCCTAAATAGAAGTAAGTAGATAGATTGCTCCCTTAAGGGTTGATTCCGGGGCTTGAACATAGTGGCCATAGCTTCTCTTTGGAAGAGATTACTCAGTCATAGTAGAACTATGACTTATGTTCATTAGAGGGATCAATGATACTTAAGAAATTAGATGTAACTACAGGGACATAATGGTTATTGGCCCAGCTGTATTTATGAGTGATCTGTGAAGGGTTATCGCATTGTTGATTGATTAATATGGACACATAATATATCTATGATAAGAAGAGTTCAGCTGTAGGTCTTTAGTGGAGTCTCTGGCAGTTAATGGATGGTGGATCCCGTGACTAAAGAGTTTAGTCAGTTATTCACGTACTATTGGAGGTTCGAGCTATAGGTCCATAAGGTCCCCTTGGTCGCTCAATGGATTGAAGTTGAGAATCAGTTCTTGGTGTTGATTTGAAATATTCAAATTGACAAGAGGAAACTCGATTATATATGATATGATCGGTATGATGTATGAGATACATCAAGTGGAGGATTAATGTAAATGAGATTTACATTAAATACCATGGAATAGACAAAGAGCTATGGTTATATGTTTCATAAGATGAAATATTAAAACTATAGGTTATAAATATAGTATGGTAAGTTGGTTATCATGTATATTTATAATTATATTAATCATTGGATAATTATCTCTTTTTCTTTAATAATCAATTGAGTGGGAGGTTACTGGTGGTTTCATGGAAACCATGAGATAAAAAGAATGTTTTCCTAAATTTAGTAAGATTTGCAAAAGTTGTTAAATTGAGAGTTTCTATTCTCGGAAATTACTCACGGTGGCTATCAAATGAATGAGATTTACTAAATGACGGCTGAAGAGAAATTAGACGATCCTGGAGTGACTCTACACGATAAATCACTCAGCTAGTCAATTAGCTAGATGATCGCGAAGCTTTTGCTAAACGATCGCATAGTGTTTGTTAAACGATTGGGTATCGTCTATACCATAGACTTGTCATCTCTCATTTGCTCAATCATTTACATGATTGTTCTTCCTCCAGTATTGTCCTCTAACCAAGCCCACACAAAGTCCACACTTCTGGATTCTCACACCGAGAATACCAAGGTAGTCATTGTGGTGGTGTCGTACTCAACTTGACATAGTCGAGGTTTCTTGGAGGTTATTCGTTGTGTTCATGATCTTGGAGATCGCTGTGATTGTGCAGTGTAGCGGTCGAAGTGTTCTAGCATTCGTGATTGTCGCCTTGCTGTGAACGAGTGTTTGTAATCAAGGGTGTTGAAGATGAGTCTTCAAAGGTATGTGTAATTTTTCCCTTGATCTTAGTAATGCATGTTGTAATTTCGTTTTGTGCATAGCCTGTATGTTTCCATTTGTGTACTGTAATTGTTAATGTTCATATACAAATGAATATTGGAACGATCATTCCACTACTCATGGAAATCCTCATATCTGATTTCCTTCAACTCAAACTGTAAATTTTAGACAGTTTGAAATACCAAAAATATGAAAATGAAAACAAAAAAAAAAAATTCAACTCCAGATAAACATCCAAGATATGAAAACCGAAATTAAAATGAGGGAAAACCATATCGGTTGAGTATCGAGTAACATGTAAATTCAAATGCAAAAAAAAAAATGAACTAAAATATAAAAAAAAAGAGACGAATTTACCTAATGCAGAGAGAATCGAGAGAGAATTTCGAGTCAAATGATGCAGTCGTGTGGGGATATAGATCTGAAAGACAAGAGCGAATAGTCTGAGTAAATGAGTTGAAGTAGTGAAATAATAGCCTTCAAATCAGACGTGGATGACGCAGACAGAGTGCCACTTTTAATCTCTTTTTCAACAGGTAGCCATTTTTCATTTAGGCCTCCCAATTGAGGCCATACGTACAAAAAAAACCAAAAAGAGGGTGTCCATTTTCATTTTGTCCTCTCTCGTCTCTCACTTTCGTCTACACGAGTCATGCCATCAGTAAAAAACCGACATTGTTGATCTTGCCTCTATTGGGGTTGATGCCCTAAATCTCGTATGGTTCAGTAGTTTGTAAACATCTATATGAACAAATAGTTTTGTGATTTATAATATGAGATATTTTATTTACTTCAGTCTATGAAATATGAGATATTTTAGTTTCAATTACCACAAACCAATAAACTAAGATCCCTGGTTATTATTGTAACTTGAGCATGTATGTGGAGACATACAAGTGGATTGTGCTTTAAGTGACAACCTAAATGGTCTGTAGTATATGGATAAAGGAGGGAAACCTTATCCTAGTTACACAACGAGTGTGACCCGCTTTGTAGATGTTAACAATGTTGTAAAGTGCTACAAATGGTCTGATCCTGACCATTCGTGTATTAGACATGCGAGCGGGGATGCTCTAGACAAAGGAGTTTGTATAAGACCAGACTACGGAATGTTAAGTCTTGTTATATAATGTCATTCATGACAGAGACTTTCATTTCACTAGGATGACCATAGGTAATATGACCTTAATCCTGAGTGAGTTGTGAACTCTTGCCTATGAAGGCAGTCCTTTGATTTGCATGGGTGTGCGTGGCCAGATCACCAACTCAAACCGACTACTTTGAGAATCCGTCTGATTGGGGAGCTGGGAACTCAGCTACATAAGACGTAATACACTCTTTCCCCAAAGTAGGGGTAAGTAGATAAATTGCTCCCTTAAGGGCTGATTCCAGGGCTTGAACAATGTGGCGCCACACCTTCTCTTGGTCCAAGAAGAGTCTACTCATAGTAGGAGTATTAATTATTGTTCATTAGAGGAATCAATGGTACTTAAGGAGTTAGATGTAACTACAAGGGCAAAACGATAAATTGACCCAACTGTACTTACGAGCGATTTGTGAAAGGTCATCGTACTATTGATTGGTTATATCCGATGGATACAGAAATATACCTGTAGTGCGAAGAGTGCAGCTGTCGGTCTTTAGTGGAGTGTTCGACAGTTAGTGGATGATAGATATTGTGATTAAAGAGTTTAGTCAGTTATTAACGTACCATTGGAGCTTCAAGCTATAGATCCATAAGGTCCCCTTAGTAGCCCAATAGATTCATGTTGAGAATTAGTTTTTGGGTTAGTTTGAAGTGTTCAAATTAACAAGAGTGAATTTGATTATATATTATATAATTAAATTGATTCAATGATATGTGATATAATTGATTTGATGTATTAGATACATTAATTGGAGGAATTAATATGAATATTATTTATATTAAATGCAATAAAGGAGAAAAAGAACTATAGTTTATATATTACATATGATGTGATATTAAAACTATAGGTTATAAATATAATATGATAAATTAGTTATTATATTTATTTATAATTCAATCAATTATAAGATAATTGAATTTCGGTTTTTTCTCCTAATAACCGAATTAGTGGGAAGTTACAATCAGTTTTTGATAACTGATGGATAAAATGAAAATCGTTTCCATTTTTTCAGAATCCAATGCGTATAAAGAAAAGGTTATATGATAGCCTTGAGAGAAAAAAAAATGATTAAGCATCGAGTTTTCCTATGCGATAGCTACTCACTGCTAAACGATCAAGTACCCAAGTCTAAACGATAGACTTCTGTCTTCTCCCACTTACTCGATTGTCTACATTATTCTTTAGTTCTTCATTCCCTCTACTAAATCCAAACAAAGCCCATACCTCCTAGATTCTTACACCGAGAATACCAATGTAGCCTCGAAGTAGTGTCAAGTTTGCATTTGAGGGTCGAGTATCGAGTTTAACTCGATTGTGATCAAGGATCTTATAGTTCGTGTTGTTCACTGGCTTGCTCGTGTTGCATTCGTGTTGTTGGGTGTCTTGCTTGTGTTGATTGAGGGAATACTAAAAGAAAAGTTCTTCAAAGGTATGATTCACTCAATCCCTTTGTATCTTATTCTTGAAGCATGTTGTTATTTAGACTTGATGCATAATTGTTTTTTGTTAGATTGTAAATGTTGATGTTCTTTCATAATGGGATTTGGAACGAGTTGCTTCCGCTCATTGGTACTCTAGTTTAAGAGTTCTTCAGCCTTCGTCGCCGACTGTCAGATCTCGTCGTTGGTTGCATTCTGCCAACTGCTGATCCCTCACGTCTGTCCACGTCGGTCCAGCATGTTACTTGTTCGTTCATCGTCGATCAGAGTCGTCGACCACCATCCGTCCATGCCAGTCTAGTGACGTCGCTCATCTTAGTCGATGCCCAACCCTTTGTCTCCACCGTTGATGGTTCATTTCTCTGCCTTATCTCAGCCTCTTCTCTCTCCCCGTTTCTTTTACTTCTTCCTCGTTCTACAATTTTCGTGTTTTTTATGACTCCAACTTCTATAAAATTTGCTTTGATTTAGTGACGTCATTTGTTGTCGAGTTGAAGCTTGCTGTATGATTGTCACTAACTTTTCATTTTCTTCTACAAAGGGAGAGATGAGATCAATCACATGAGTAACCAATCTTCTTATCACTAACTTCATTAACATAAAGCTCTTATATTTCACGTCCTTTTTATTTCTAAACACCCATTTTCTTTTTCTTCTTCAAATTAATTTTGACTATTGAGAATGGTTGGGTTTGAAGTATTTAATAAAATGTCCTTTTCAAGTGTTAGCTTTGAGTTCTTAAAAAACGATCATAAAGTGTTTGATAAAATGTCTCATCAAAGTATTTAGTGAAATCTTAGTTTTTGAGAAATGAACGTTAAGTATTGGATAAATATCCCATCAAAGCGTTAACTTCATGGACATCATTGGCATCAATGTCTTTCCCTCCATGTGTAGGCTTGTGTAGAAAGGAACTTCATTTCATCTTTCTTCTTTTTTTATGGTATGAAATTGATAGCATTATCTTCAAGAAGTCTGCCAAATATTTCGTCTCCAATCACTAAAAGGCAAAATTTATAGCTCAATATAAGGGACTTGAAAAGTTTATCCAAGTTTCTCTCGCTTCTTTGAACCCCATAATGAATAATGTTTCATACTCATATTCTCTAAGTGAATGGCAACTAATAGTTGAAAATGGTTTGAAATAAGGTCGTCTGTCTCTTTCATTTGTTAAGTTTCCATCTCTAATCAAATTGTATGCAAATTAGTTTGTTGTGATTATTGGCAATGGATTAGAAAAGCCCTCCAACGGCCCATTTAGCTTTTTGGAACTTTTCTTTTCCCTATGTTTTTCAATATTACAACTTTTGATCTTAATATAGCTTTGTTTCTTTTTTGTTTATCATTTTGTTTCTGACTTGGAAGTTTTAGAGAGTGTACATCATTATGTTTTAAATTCATATGGATTGGGCTATTCTGAACTTCTTTTCTAATTCTTGATTGTCTTCTTTTGTGTTTGTGTTTGTGTTGGGTGCAAGTGCAATTGGCATTGTGTTTTAATTATTTTTTTTTCTGATGTTTGGTTCTGAGTTTTGTTTATTTCTCAATGCACCTTTTTCTTTTTTCTTCTTCTTTTTTTTTAACGGAATAAAATTTTGTCATTTAAAGAATATTTCCTTGAATTATTTTACTTTCTCTATGACAAAGTGAACTGCTAGATGAAGATATTGGATTCGAGACTATACGAGTAAGATGCACATTGTTTTCTCCTGTTCTTTTCAAAGTTTCATTTACGTTTAGTATCTCACATTGCTTCTTATTTTGTTTTTTAATATGTACTAGTGTCGTACTAGTGTAATCTTATTTTTTTAATATGTTTTTTATGGTTCACTTGAAAAGTTGTTGGTTAGTTGGTTGGCCTGTTTGAAATTGAGCTCATTTATTTCATCAGTTATTTCAATATAGTAAAAGTCATCTCCAATACATTTTTTATTCTAATGTGGTTAGATTTTCTTTCGTTTTTTAATTTAACACAATCAAGTGAATGGGGATTTGTACTTCCAATCTTTGAAAATGTAGTTAATGCCTTGACAAATAGAACAACACTTAGGTCAGCAATGTGGTTTGCATATTTACATTGAGGCCAAGTTTCTTATTTATTTAAGTCGACTATTTTAGGATAAAGGAAAGTTACTTGAGCAAGCTGGTTTAGTTTCTTCTTTTTTGTTGTCGTCCTACTTTCATTCATTTTAGAGCACGGTTTCATGCTTAATTGTTAAAATATCTCTATTTTCTACGAGAGGTGGTAGATTTGAATTCTCTTGAATTGATGTGATATTATATTCTAAAGTGAAAGTAACTAATTTATGAATAAATATTGGTTTCTTCATTTAAAAAAATTATATTTACAAGAAGTTATTTTCCAACTTGGAAAAACCTTTTTATTTTATTAATTTTTTTTTGTACAAAACGGAACTATTTTCAGGTTATTTTCTCTCTTATATGTATACTATTAGAAACAATTTTGAAGTTGTATTTTACGTAGAACATGTGAATACATATAGGTTAAGTTGTTAATGTTAACTAAAAAGGAGATTCGTCATCGGTCGTCACGCTCCTCCTCCTTTGTCGGCCATCACGTCTACAATTTCTCCATGGGAACGGGGCCCCGCATGGCCCTGTCCCGAACAGGGCGGGGATTCCCCGATTAGGTGGAAAATGGGAGAGAGAGTGTGGGAAGAAAATTCCCCGTGAGCTAAACGGGCATGGGACGGGGAATGCATTTTCCGTCTCCGCCCTCGCCTCATTCTCCATCCCCGCCTAATTAGCTTTTACATATTTATTTAGTATAGTTATCTAATGTTATGTTATTAATATTATTATATAAATATTACATTTAAATTTCAATGATTCTTTATTGGAAAAGATAATGAATATGTTTAAATTGAATATTTGAATTTAGATTATATATGTGAATAATTTGATTTATATTTATTTCTTTCCATTAAAAAATAATTAGCTTTTTTGGATAAAATTTGAATAATTTAACTTTAAATTTAAATTGAACCCTAATAACCAATTTAGTGAAAAAAATTAATCATTTAATTAAAATTTATTTGATTTAAATTAATTGACTTTTTAAAAATATATATATAACATAGAAAAATTGGGAAAAATTCCCCACGAAAATCTATCTCCTTGGAGAATTGTATTGGAATGAGGAATGAAATGAGTAGATGGAAAATGGCATCCCAAAATCACCCCATCACCGTAGACATCTCTAGTCACATCCCTAAACTCTAAGGTACGCTTTTTTTCCCTTTTGATTTTTCTTCATCGCCTCACTATTCTTTCAACAATACTCTGATCTCTATTTTCCCCTTGATTTTGCGAATGTTCAATCTAATTTTGATGCATGTTTGTGCTGGTGAGTTGATTTTGCGAATGTTCGACCTAATTTTGATGCATCTTTCCCATTGATTTTGCGAATGTTTCTCAGTCACGCTCGCCAAACCGCCCACCTTCCTCTTTTCCCAATACCCAATTGGTATAGACCCTTACATGTCGTGCTATAGAGACTTTTTTAATTTTCTTTTATTTGTTTATTTGTAGATCTTTTTTTCCCTCAGCTTAGTTTTTAATGAAAATTCTGCGATCAATTAGGAGCGTTGATTTTAGTTCTCAATCTATGATTTCTATAGCCAATCCGACTGCATTAGTTATCAGGAAATTGAATCAGATTGGATTGCGTAACTGAAGTTTGAAGCTTTGTTGCTAAGCTTGGTAAATCTCAGTCCAACTTTCTGTTTGTGTGGTTCCAATTTTTCCTTATATTTGTCTAAAAGATTAACTATCAGAGATATTGTTTAATTAATTAGCTAGTTATGTTTCATCGCTTCATAAATGGGATTGATTGGATGGTAGAGTTTGATCATAGGTATTGTTAATTCATTCTTTGGGCCGGATGATTTAACAGTATTCTCACAATGTATGATGCAATCTACAGATGTTTGCATTAGTTGTCCTTTATAGTTTGTTAACTTTATTTGAGCGTGGATAGATTGCCGAGGATTTCTTTTACTAGGGATAGATTAAGTTTTATATGAACTACTGGATTAAGAAGTCATTTGGAACACAAATTTTTGAAGGATAAGAGAAGCTACTGTTTTGAAAACATTAAGGTTAGGAAGATTGCCTATAAATCAATGTGGGTATTTGTAAATGGTAGTTCTATGACGTTCTATCAAAGTTAATTTATGGCATAGTAGGTGGTTGGTGGATAAGAATTCGTTATAGTTTTTAGAATTTGGCTCATAAGTCAAATTTGATGGAGAGAGATTTGTAAAGAAAGTGGAGAAAAAAACAACAATTTTCAAGTTATCAGAAGGGGGGTTGTATCATTCTTTTATATGATTAAACTAATGATTTCACTAGTTTATATTTGATTTTCTTACTCTGACTCCATTTCTTATATATTTGTGAGTGTCCCGACCAGATTGCACGCATCTCATAGGACAATAAAAAGTAATTGGTAGAATATATGTTAGAATCACTTCCTTTTTTTTATTTCTTTGTCTCCAATCATGCATCATAGGAGTATTTTCTGTAACTTCTTTTTATGTTGTTGAGCCTGTTATGGATGCATGTTTTCTTTTTTCTGTTTGAAGTTGAACAATTGTGGGTGGAATTGAACCATCGACAGATTGGTGCAACTTCTTTTTAGTTTTTACATATTGGTATGATCAAACTGATTTTGGATGGTACTTTTATGCTAGTTTCTTTGTAGGTACTCTGTTTTGGGTTCTTTCTTCAACCTTTTGGTGTTTTTCTTTTTTTAATCTCTCTCTCTGATTGTAGCTATATCAAATTTGTAAAGACAAAATGAATGAGTACCAAATTTGTCTCTATTGTTGGGGCATTTTCAATGATATTGTTAGCTTTCAATGTTGATTTTTGTATTTGGTTGCTTCTTTAAATACTTTGCTTGTGAGATTCTTGTTGTTTCGAATTGGGTTATCTGTGATTGAGGTTTGTTCATCATCATCATCATCTTCTTCTTCTTCCATGTTTATGTTTGGTGATTAGCCTCATACAAGACTCAGCAGGATAATTCAGCTGATGAGGTTTGCAGATTATTTTGATCGCATTCTCGGGCTTGAGTGCTACTCAATTTTCATGGGTGAAATTGTTTAGGGAGTCTTCGGTAGCTAAGATTGTTGATGTAATTATTGTTTGTGCTTAATCCTTTAGGTCCTTTGTAGTGGTGAAGAATAATCTTTACGCTAATTATTCTATTTCTATATCATATAGATGTATATTTGGTGTTATATGGATTTTCATGCTCTTATTGTTTTTGTTTTTTCAATAATTATTCATGGTTTTGATTGGATTGGTGGTCAGAATTTTAGGGGTAATTGTTTGTGCTTAATCCTTTAGGTCCCTTGGAGTGGTAAATGTTTCATAAGTTTCATTACCTCGTTGAGTTTATTTCTTTTTGTAAGTTTAATTTATGTTATGTATAAGATCTCATTCTATATATTAATTTCAAAATAAGTTGTCTTTAATATGATATTGGAACATGTGGCTTGTAAATAGTTTTGTTGGTGATAAGTTCATGGCTTTGTATTTTTAGTTTTGTCTTTGGTTTTGATATAAAATTTTTATTTCCATGCTTGGATTGTTAAAATGTTAAATTGCTTGTGGCTTAAATTGTTAAACTGTTCATAGCTACTATAGCCCAATTTTGTACTAGTGTCTTTTCTCTTATATTTGACAAGTTTAATTGTTTGGTTTCATAGGTTTCATGAAGTTGTTTGTGTTTATAAGTTTATAAATTTTCCTAAAGAAATGTAGAAGAAAATTTAAAATTTCTTTATTGGTAAAACATCATATTAAATCATCTATCCAACTTTTGCAGTAATGAAGAAAATGCACGTGTTTTTTGTAGGGAAAACCTCTCGTTGGTATGATGAGATTCAGTTGTGCGATTATTTTAATTTAGTTATGCGATTATTTTAGTTTTGATTTTCTTTTTGTTGGATGTATCTATGACCCTTCAAAGTAGACAATCAACTCTCTTGATCTTTAGACTTTAGAGCTTTATGTATATATTGGTCAATATAACTTATTGATAGGTTAGTTAAACAATTTGTCACTTTCTTTGTTGTGAATTAGTTAATTTTTGTGTTTGTTTAAAGTTGAGTTGTATATATAATAGCAATTAAGATTTTATTTTGTGCATGTACTGATAAAAGAAAAATATTATTGATTTGTCACGTGCGTAAACACAAAAATTGTATATGTTTTTTATTTTTTCAATAACAAAAACATAATAGACATTTATTAATGGAGAGTTATTGATAAAAAGTAGATGAAAACCAACATTAAAGATGATATTCAATGTCGATTGAAAACGGACATTGAAGATAGTATTCAATGTTGTTTGAAAGCTGACATTGAAGATAAGCAGCATTGAAATCTTGGTCATCTATAATATCAGCTTTAAATCGACATTAAAGACCTTTTATAACACGATCTTCAATGTCGGTTTTCAACTGGCATTGTACCCCTATAATGTCTGTTTTAAATTGACATTAAAGCTTAGTTTGTAGAAGTGTTCGCTTCACAAATGATTCCAATTGTTGTTTAAAAATTTTGAATAGGGAAAAATATTTGACCTACACGTGACAACAATAATAAATTTATTTGAGAAAGGAAAGAACATGGCCTACAAGGAAGAAAAAGAAAACCTATGCACAGTGTGGTACTTGCTACATGCACATCTATGCTTATGTTAGAGTAAAAGAGCATGGAGGCTTTAGAGTTTTAGAGTGAGAATTAGTTTACCTCACTTGAAACCATCATATTGTAGTGGTAGAGGGCTTAGATCACTCCAAATAGGGTTTCAAAGTTAAATTACGTTAACCTTAAAACTAGGGGTGTACATAGTCTGGGTTGGGTCGGGGAGAATTTTGTGGACCAACTCAAAAATTCGGATTAGCTAATAATGAATCCTATTAGTTCATTTTTGGAGGGTCAACCCAACCCAACCCAAAATTTTCGGGTTGGGCCGGTTCTATTACACGATGCGTGAAAAACAAAATGCTATACGATCGCTTACCCAAGGTATATGATCATCTACCCAATGCTATACGATCGCCTACCAAATGCTATACGATCGCTTACCAAATGTTACACGATCGCTGAGCTCGGCTACACGATCGCTTAGTGATTGTTTACCCAATGCTGTATGATCGTTTACCAAATGCTACACGATCGCTGAGTAACAAAATGCTATACGATCGCCTACCCAATACTATACGATCGCTTACCAAATGCTACACGATTGCTGAGCTCGGCTACACGATCGCTGAGCTCTGCTAGACGATCGTTGAGAAACAAAATGCTATACAATTGCATATCCAATGCTATATGATCGCCTACCCAATGCTATACGATCGTTGAGTAACAAAATGTTATACGATCGTCTACCCAATGCTATATGATCGCTTATCAAATGCTACACGATCGCTGAGCTCTACTACACGATCGCTAAGTAACAAAATGTTATACGATTGCCTACCCAAATGGCCCCTTAATCATTCTCTAATGAAGGATTTGATTTTATGTGGATCAATAAACCTTCATATTTAAAAAAGTAAACTAATTCTAAATATATTATATCAAATTAATTAATAAAAATTTAGTAATAAAGAACATGTAATCTATGTGAAGTTTTAGCATTGACATTAAAATACAACCACCATGAATTCAATATAAACTTCAAAAGAAACTTTCTCAAATAATACAATTCAAATGTTCAAGTTCAAAGTCTCTACTCAAACACACAAAGTTCAATAATAATCATCCCAAGTTCAATAAAAAGTCCAAATTTAATAATAACTATTGGTTTATTACATAAAATTCCAAATCATTCAAAAGCACCATGAGCATGAAGAATGACTTGAGTGAGTTTTATTCTTCATCTTTGATTCTTCGGTCTCTTCACTTCTCAATTCCTCAAAAAATTACAAATACATTAAACCAAGAAGTTCATTTATAAGTAATAATAATATTTGATTTTATGGTAGTAAAACTTACCACTAAAATCATCATTATACTCCAAATTCAATTCCTTATATCAAAACAACAGAGGAGGATGGACTCTGTACAAAACAAATCATGCAAAATTACGATTATATGGGTACTTTTCCATCATTTAAAGGTACGAGAATTAGGTGGTTTGTCCTTTTTCTTCTTCTTTATATGGGTACTTTTTACATTGATTTCTTAAGTGCTTTCATAAAGTACTAGTTCCACAAGTATTACTATCACATGCGTAATCTTTACCATAATAGTTACACTTGCACCTAGCTCCATCATTACTATTAGCACTTGCTTCCATTTTTGTGAAATGATCCCACACAGATGAGGTTGGTTTATTAGGTCTCTTTCGATTGGACTTGGGAGGTAGAGGTGGTATATTTTTAGGAGTTTGGCTAACATTAGGAAGGGGAGGAGGCATTTCATTATTACCGGTTCCACTTGCATTACCACTACTGCTGTCCATCTATAAAATAAATGAAACTAGTAAACAACTAATTACACCTATCTATACAATTAAAAAAAAAACAAACACTAACTTCTCAATTAACTCATAACAATAAACAAACAACTCATGTATAAAGATTAATCATTAATCAATCACACATAAACAAAAAAGTATATGTACACACTACACAATAAAAATTAAATTAGTTTACTCACAGGGAAGTTTGAAAATGGTGATTCAACAATGTCTGATTCCGTGTCCGTTGTGACGACTTTGAAGAATCTATCTAACTATTCTCAAGACACTACGAGATTAAAAAATTAATGTATTAATCTATCACAGTTAAACGGATGGCGTAAAGCTTGTAATTAAGGCTATATAACGTTTTGTATACATAAGTATCTGATTTGAAATGTCAACAAAATGTTATCTTTTCAAATGTCAACAAAATGATATTTGAACAAAATATATACAAAATAATAAAATGTAACAAATGTTATAAATTTACTTGCTTTATTGAAGAAAATACCCTTAATAATGTTGATGAGTCGTTCGTGAAGCTTGGAGTTGGAGCAGTAGGCAAGACGGAGACCGGATCTAATCTGACGAGGTGGAGACGTGAGGCGTGGGAGTCGAGCTACACGATTGTACTGCTACACGATAAGGACTTGGTGGGGTTACCAAATGCCTTATCATAGGTTTGAACGATAGCTTAAGGTTACCAAATGTCTTATCGTACTGCTACACGATCGCTGAGTCGACTGGTGATGGCATGGGAGCAGTGATGGCGAGGGGAGCGACGATGGAAGCAGCGAGGATTTCGTTTCAAGTGCAGCGAGGGTTTCGTTTTGTTTCAACTTTCAAGTGCGATCTGTTTCAACTTCAGGTGCGGCGAGGGTTTCGTTTCAATTTCAAGAGCGGGGCGGTTTTTTTTATATATGTTTTATTTCATTATATATATATACATACATATATATATATATTTGGGTCCGATCGGGTTCGGTCGACCCGACCCTGAAATGGGGTAATCCGAGACTCGACCTGAATTTAATATTTTTTAAAATTTTTAACCCAACCCTTGCGGTTTGGGTTGGGTAGTCCGGGTTGGTCAGTTTACCGGATTTTTTGAACACCCCTACTTAAAACTCATTGGCTAAAAAATACACAGAGCATGCCCCATTAGGTACTTTGCTGGTCGACCTTAGTGGACCCAAGCTCTCCCTCCCTCTCGGTCCATAATTTTGGTTTTAGGACGTTATCTTTGACCCAAGTCTCGTTAATTTCTTGTCTCTATAACTTTTGGTCCTATTTGAGGCTAATTATGTACCTCTTGATCCAAAATAAGCAATAACATTAGTTAATTACATAATAATATAAGACTTGATGAAACTAACCACCGATTAATTCACATAATGTGAGAATAAATGCGGTCACAAGAGAGTTGGCCACCCAAATAAGATGAAAGCAAAATACCAATAAAGAAAATGGTCTAAAATGTATTTTATCCACCGTCATCAAATTTTTTAAAGATAGAAATCGAATAATCTTTTCAAAACCATCATTATAAAGGCTGAAGGTCATGAATTTATGGAGTGGCCAATGTCAAACACTATACATGGTATTATTATTTTACAATAGGATGAGGACTTTGATCATAAATAATGGTTGCATTTACTCATTTTATAGGCCTTTTTTTGTGTGGGTAAGCATTCATTATAATGTTATAGTATACATTCTCGCAAGTACGTGCTATGATGGATTGTTTTAATCTCCCACTTTCTTCTCTTAAACGGAAGATTGTGAAGCCTCTCGAAATTCTATTTACCATAGTTAGATGTCCTCTATGCTTCCTAAAAATTTTTTATTATGGTTAATTCGTAGTTTAATAAAAAAAAAAAATAAAAAAAAAAATTTAAGGTTTTATATCAATATTATTTAGTACAAGAAGCAAGTAGTAACCAACCACGTGGGTTGAGCTTTAAATTCTTCGAAATTTGCAGTATTTTAAGGGTCAAATGTCGGGGTTGACCGAGTGAGCGTTTACTCATCAAAATATCTCAAATTCATTCAACCATCTCAATTTCCTCCAATCATAATCAAAACTTGGATCTCATCCACAAGCTCTAAAGTCCAACCCTATACAATTTTATAATAAATAAAAGAAAATTGTTTATTTGGATTAAACTACACTTTTTCTTCAATTATTGTAGTTTGTGTGGGGTTTCTTCATCAAACTTTAAACCTACGGGTATTAGGTTTCTTTTATGCTTTTATTTTATTTATTTCCATTTTAAAATGGACGAGGGTTTTGAGTGTGAGTTGGGGAAAAAATTCAAGTTTCACAAATATGTAAAGTCAGGTTTATGACTATTTAGATCTCATTTAGTAACTATTTAATTTTTTATTATTTGTTTTTGAAATTAAGATTATTATTCAACTATATCTTCATGTATTAGTTTCTATGTTTTGTTGGGTTCATTTTAGGAATATTGTCAAAACCAATGTCAAAATTTGAAAACTAGATGAAGTTTTCAAAAATTTATTTTTCTTTTTTTAAAAAAAAATTGTTAAGAATTCATATGTTATACGTAGGAAATTAAAACCGTGAGAAAGAAATTATGAGAAAACGAGTACAATTTTCATAAATTCAGCTTCTACCGATGCTTTTCAAAAACCAACTTGTTTTTTAATTAAAAATAGTTGTTTCTAAAGTTTTTTTTTTTTTTTTTTTTTTTTTTTTTTTTTTTTGAATGTAGCTAAGAGTTCGGATGTTTCTTTAAGAAATGTAAAAATTAAAGTATAATTGAAGAATATATTTTTTAAATAGAAAACTAAAAATAAAATTGTTACAAAAGAGCCTAAATTTTTACACAAATTGGTTTGTTTCTATTTTAGAGTTTGATATGTAGTCTAAATAATATAAACCGAAAACTTTTGTCCGATAATCATTTGCTATTTTATTTTTTAAATTACATTTATAAACAATACTTTTATTTATGGGTTTCTTTATTTTGTTATAGGGTTGTTTTAAAATCAAGTTTTGAAATCTAAAACATATTACATCTAACAAAAAAAAAAAAAAAATGGAATGGTTTAATTGTAAATTTCTCAACTTTGATATTTTTTTTATTTGGTTCCTAAACTTTTAAAACTAAAAATTTAGCCTATGAGCTTTTAAATTTTTTTAGATTAAACATTATATCTATCTATTAGACACAAAATTGAAAGTTTATAATTTTGATTTGACATAAAATCTAAATTTATATCTAATAGAAAAATTACTTTTTTTAAAATAAAAATTGAGTTTGTTAGGGTTCTATTAGATGCAATGAAACTTTCAAAGGTTTATTAGACATAAAAGTTAGATGTTTACATGTAATAAAAGAAAAAAATGTTAGATGCTTAGGAGCTAACTAGAACACTTTGAAAGTTGAGGGACTAAATAATTAAATATACAAACTTCAACTTTTTTTTTTTTTTTTTTTTTAAGTAAAGACCAATTAGGACAAACTTCAATTTTTTTTTTTTTGGTCAACGTGTGTGAAGGTGAAAATTTGATCGATCATGTGATTAGAGGTTCAAATTCTCACCTTCACATTGTTGACAAATCAAAAGCAAAACAAAAATATTATAAACCTTTTTAAGAGGTGATGTCAAAATTTTCATAGGAGATCAGAAAAATTTTAGATTTTATTCTTTTTGAAATATATAGGGCAAGCTATCTTTTTAACATACTTTTGTTAGTTTTTGAGTTTTTAAAAATAAGTGCATAAGTTTTCAAAATATGTCTTTTTAGTCCCAAATTTTTAGAATAGGTTTAAAAGGTTTATCAATATTTTTTATTTTCATTTTATATAATTATTTAAAATTTTAAATTATAAAAATATGTTTAAAAATAATTTTAGAAAGAAGAAGTAATTCAAAAAGAATCTAACTTAAAATGACGCTAACAAATTACTCCATGAACCTTTTAAACATATTTTAAAAAATTCAGGGACTAAATAGGTACATTTCGAAAACTTAAGAACCAAATGAACATATTATTAAAAACTCGAGATTAGACATGTATGTTTTGACAACCCAAGAATGGAACAGACATTTTTTTCAAATCTCGAGACTAAAAAGGTAATTTTTCCAATTATATATTGGTTAAATTACAAATTTAAAACTTCATTACTAAGCTTTCAAATTTGTGACTATTTAGTCCTTAAATTTTCACATTTGTGTTTATTTAGTCTCTAAACTTTCAATAATTTTGGGTCTAGTAGGTATCTAGTTTTAAAAGTATCTTTGTCAATAAACTTTCAATTATCTGTCCAACAAAATCCTCAATTTTTAATTTCATATCAATACATCATGGACCTATTCAACCTTTTTTAAATTCATAGTCACAAAACTAAAGCTCCAAAAATTATTAAGTACAAAATAATATGTCTACAACGGATTTTGTAAATGATTGAATTTTATGTTATATGATATTCGAAAAATTAATGTGTCAAAAACTAAAATATTTGTGTAAACACTTTTTTACACAAAATTTACGGTCTTATCTTGAGAAATTAAACTCAAGCCTTTTAAAACATGGATACCAACATAGAGTTTAGGATGCCTTTTTAAATCTATATTAAAATGAATCATTATTCTTATAAGGACCTTGAAAGAATTTAATTTATTGATGGCAAAATTTGAATAGAGGGAAACGCTCCTAACCTTTATCTGACTTGACGATGAATTCATATTTTGAAAAAAAAAAAGGTGGCATGCAAAATCATGAAAACCTACACAATAGCAACACATACTTCGATAGTTAAGTCATAGAAAACAAAAAATGCAAGAAGCAAAGAATCTTCTATAAGAGTTATAATAGTATATTTATAAGAGGGTTTGACCTAAATCTCTTCTCATTTTTTCCATGGACAAAGATAATAGTAGAACCAAACCGAACTCATCATGAATAATCTAGGCATGCCCCATTAGAAAAATTGGGCACCTCAACCTTGGCCGATCGAGATGGGGATTAGGCCACAACCCAACTTCCTTCTTTTTATGGCTCTACTCTTTTTCATTTGTCTATTTTGTCTAAAATTTCTCATAATAAAATTAGTCTGAGTATTTTTTTTAAAAAAAAAACGTCTTCTATTTGAAGTCGAAGAGTTTAAATTTTAACCAAATACCATTAATTTTCTTGCATAAAGATTAAAATAGGTAATTACAATGGATAACATTCTTAGAGATAATAAATAAGTGTATAACAACATTTTTAAAAAAATTACAAATATAGTAAAGTCTATAGCAATATACTTCTATCGACGATAGACTCTTACCAATAATATGATTTATCACTGATAGACTATCTAAATTTTATTATATTTATAATTTTTTTACATTATATTACATCTACTACTATTATATTTATATTTATAACTGTCTCTAAAAAAAATAAAGTAAAACAGAAATAAAATTATTAAAGTTGGAACAAGAAATCAAAAGATGAAATAATTGGCGGGAAGAGGTGTCGGGCGTTAGGAAAGTGAAGAGAATCAAATAACTGATGTATAAAAAAAAACGTGTGAAACAAAAACTTAAATCAAATTATTCCGTTAAGGGCCAACGGGATTTTGATGGGGTTAAGACCTAAAAATTCGTATTGAACACGCTGGTGAAACGGGAGCACACGCCGCTGACGTGGCGCTCTGTTTAAAAAGGCTTACGGTCCACCCTGTCATTTTGCCGACATAACTTGCTCTTCCTTCTACTATTATTATTGCAACTAATTTATTAAATGCCCACCACTTCCCTCTTCAAATCTTTCCCCATCCCCCTTGCTTTTATTTCAACTTATTTTTCAATCTTTTATTATAGTGCTCCAGTTTAAAATTTAAATTTAAATTTCTTATATTTTTTTTAAAAATCATACATCGTGTAAATATCAAATTAGAATAACATCAACTAGAGTATACATCAAATCAACCAAAACCAACCGAATTAAGGTCGGTTTCGGTTGGTTGATTTTCGATTTTTCTAAAAAAAATATTGAAAACCGACCGATCGATGGACGTGTATATATATAATTTTTTTTAAAAAAATAAGTATAAAAACAAGCCATTTCCACCAACCCAAGCTCAGGCCTACTATTTTAGTATTGATTTATCATTATTTTTTATGTTGCCTAATTTTCAAACCCATTATGATTTATTTAAATTTTTCATAAAAAAAAGATTGATTTAAAATTAAAGAAATTGCTAATTTTATTAACCTAACAATAACACATTATCAATTCATCTTTCCGACCGGCCGACCCGATCGATGGTCAGGCGAATTTCACACTCTTTTTTTGATCGATTTTCAGTGTTGGTTTTCTTCCAAAATCGACACCGACCGGTCGATGTACACTCCTAACATCGAGTGACTCATGAAATGAGAAAGAAAAATTCTTATAAATAGAAAAATCTTAAAAATATTTACATTCTATAGCAAAAAATTTCAAAAGTACTTTATATTTTTAGAACTTTTTACTATAAAATGTAAATATTTTTAAATATTTTTTATATTTAAAAAGATTTCAATGAGAAATCTATTTTGAGTATTTAACTTGATTGTATTTAATGAAATGATTCTAATGATTAAGTTAGGTGAAGAAAGACAAATTTAGAATGGAAATTAAAATTGGGTAAGTGTCTTTATTGTAAATACTATTGAAGTAGTGACCATGTATGTTGGGAACCAAAAAGACTCAAATAGCATACTATATAAGACAATATAATTTCATGAGTGTATGTATATAGGTTGATCTTAGGGTTATTTATATACATTCTTAAGATTAAGAGGGTGTTTTTTTTTTCAATGGGCTGTTTTACAAAATGGAAAGTCATGGTTCCATAATTAATACTTGCTCTCAATATATCTATTAAGCAACTCAAATATAACTATTCTTTAGTTTTTTACTTACATATAATTCTTTTTAAGAGTATAAGGTGAACATAATTCAACGATCATATGAGAATATTTGATCAAGAGATTTGTAGTTCGAATTCTTAATCTCTATTGTACTAGAAAAAAGTAAGAGGACGAGAATTGAATCTTTGACTACAAGAAAAGGAATAATGCGTTATCACTAAACAATACTCACTTTGAAATTAATTATTAAACTTATTCCATCTAGATTTTTTTAAAAAAGATGATGGAATGCTATGAAGCACAGACACAGATACGGTTACACAATACGGATACGATCGGATACAGCGATTCGTCAATTTATAAAAAAAACTAAGATACGAATACGTCTAAGGATGCATCATTTTATATATATATATTTTTTAATATATATATTTCTAAAAAACAAGGATATTAATATGTTGAAGATATATTTTCTTTTTCTTTAAAAAAATCTAAGATATAGATAAATTTTATACAAGTTAATAACAATAACAGAAAATAGAATACAAACACTGAAATACAATATAAAAAAAGTAACATCTAAGATGTTAAAGTACAACAGTTAATAAAAATGCAATAGAAAAGTAACTCATATTGCGAAGAAGAAGAATGAGAAGATTAGAGGGAGAAAGTATGAAGATAAACGAAGAACTTCTTCATTAAATTGTTGAAGATATCCAAATATATTTTGGTTGACTTTGTGGGGACACAAATGTGAAGATGGAGATTAAATGATTCTAGTCTAAGAATTGGTCCGTTATCTATTTTTTTTCCTTTTAGTTTTAAACTCGAGGAGTGAGCTTTTTAAATAGGTTGTCTAGTTTTAGATTGGGAAAAATTAGATGAGTTGCTTGTCTTATTTCTTTAAAAAAAGAAATAAGCGTAGAAATAGATATGTCAAATCGCATGTCAGATACGTATCTAGGAAGTATCGATATCTGATACGTGTTTGATACGGATTATTTGTCTTACATGAAATATCTATACTTCATAGATGGAATGTTAAAGATTTTGAATATATAAAGGAGGGATCAGTTGTGAAAAGTTGTGAATTAAAAAATTGGGGGAGGAATTAAAACTTGGTCAAGCCAAGGGATTGCCTCTGGTTGTAGTGGGTGATATGAATTGATGTTGGCATTTATTGGCTTTTTGTGAGGACTAGACTTGGTCATGGAGATGACACTTAACAATCAGATGTTGATGTTTAGGAAAGGATACCACTTTATTATTGATTTCTTGAGATTTAATCAAAATTAAAGAAAGATAAGATTTGATTACCAAATGATTCTGTATTTACTCGGAGTTTTTGTAATTTGTCTTTATGATTTTCACTTTTCTTAAATAAATATGTCAATTCATTGTTGAATTTTAAATTTTAAATTGTATTCCTAAAAACTACTTTTTTTAGGTCTAATATGATGATAACCCATTCTATTTGTTGTGTTTGGCTTTTGAAAACTAATTACTAGAAAATACTACTTATATTTATTGGTTTCCTTATTTCGTGTTGTCTACTTTCTAGGAGTGTTTTGAAAAATAAGTCAATTTTTTAAGACTAAAAAAAATAATTTTTAAAATCGTTTGATAATCATTTAGGCTTTGTGTGGTATCATATCGTTTTTTATTTTTTATTTTTGAAAATTAGTCTTATGACCCCTCCTTCCACTTTTAAATTACATGCTTTGTTATATACTTTTTATCAATATTTCGAAAACCAATTAAATTTTGAAAGCTATATATATAAATAAAAAAAAAAGTTTTTAAAAACTTGTTTTTGAATTTATAAATAGCTGAGAATTCAACTCTTATGTCTTATTCTTAAAAGGATGCAAATCAGTGTAAGAAATTTAGAGAAAATAAGCTTAGTTTCAAAAAAACCAAAAAGAAATTCAGAGAAAATAAGCTTAGTTTCAAAAAAACCAAAAACTAAAAACGAAATGTTTACCAAATGGGACCTTGATTTTTAGTTTCTGATTCTTTAAAGTTGTGTTTGTTTCCTCCTACTTTCTTACTCATATTGTTTATATTTCTTATGTAAATATTTAAATTGTTAACTTTCAAATTTTGAAAACTACTTCATTTAGTTTTTAAATTTTGATTTAAAAATCACTTCTAATAGGTAAACAACAAATCATAGAAACCAACGGATATAAGTAATGTTTATAGACTTAATATTTAAATTCAATTTTTTTTGTTTATTGTAGGATGTGATAAAAAAAAAACAAGTGGATGTATTATTATGAAATTAATTATATATATAAAACAAAAAAGTAGTTAACTCAACTTAAATGTGTAATTTAATAAAGGAAAGGTGTGAATTGAAATCTATAATATACATTCTCCCATGCATTCATTCTATAAAAACATAAACCTACAACCATCCAATTTTGATTTAAAAATGTTCACAATTGTTAAATAATTAAAATAAAAAAAAAATGAGAATGCCACGTACTGAAATTTCAAGACAATTTAATAAGATTGGCCATCCAAAAATATTATCTTAAATTTCCTTTAAACACACGACTTTGTACCAACCAAACTTTTATGACACACAACCATTCTTCAAAACCTTCATTTTATTCACAAATTACTAATAAAATTATTCTGTTCTTCCTTTGTGAAATTGTACCATCCATGTTTTTAAAAATTAAAAATTAAAAAAAAATGGAAATCCATGGATGCATATTTTCCTTTTAAGTACAAATTGGAGTTTGGTCAACAATACGTATAGATGTCAGTTGAGTTAAGTTTTTGTTGGTCATCGATATATCTATTCATCTGCATTTTGTCCTTCATGGAAGTAAGTTTACATTGAATAAATAAAAAGTACTTTGATGAATTTGTTTTCATTGTTTCCGTGAGACAATTTTTTTTCTTTATAAGATGTTAGAAAATAGTGAAAGTGAATGCACATATATATGTCAACCAAGAGAAATTGTTAAGGTTCCCTTTCTACAATAATTTTGATGACCTAAAATTTCAACATGTCTTTTTTTGAGATATATTGATTCTCATACAACGACTACTAACATACAATCTTATTAAAATACATGTATGTTCTAAGGTACATTGATGCTTCCATTATTCTCGTTTTCCTTCTTATTATAGCTTATACACCTTGAATGAAAGGGATAATTTTAGAGATTCAGGAAAATAAGAGAGTATCTAAAGAAGAAAGGGGAAAAAAAAGGAAAATAAGGAAGTGTTAGGTCATCGATTGAAGGAGAGAAGAGAGAGGAAATGAAAGCTAATGGAGGTGAAATTTCATGTAGATAAACCATATTTTGGTCCATACTAACCTCCATGTCATTTTTAATTTTTTATGGTTAAGGATACTATGTAAGTTGTAAACGTTCACAGACGATGTTCTTCAAGCAAAATACTTATCAATTCCATATATATACCGACGATCAAGGTATTTTTGAAACTTCTTAAAAAATGTATGTATCTTTCGAAAGTTAAACAAATTTTTTTAAATAAAGTACAAGGTTCAAAGACATATTTTTTTATAATTTTGTTTGTTTTAACGTTGACCGACAATGAGAAAAATTTTAAAAAATATTAATATATAAAGAAACTTAAATGGAGACTTTTTAAAAAATAGCAATTAAAATGGTAGGTTTTGTTGAAAAAATATTTGGATGCATTCCATGCTACACCCATCGTTTTTGCAGCTCATTTAATTATCCAATTATTGTTAGTCAAATAACAAACTTTAAGGGAAAAAAAAAGAAGAAAAACAGAGAGAAACTTTCTGAACATTTTTCTACTAGGATGGTTGTGCACAATTATTGGTCTATTTTGCTACATAAAAACATGAAAATTCAACCATAGTTTATTGTAAACCTATATATTGAATTTGAATATTGTTTAATGAAAATCTCTTGCAACACATCAAGTCTACAAGTGCTACTCACATGCATCTTCCTAGAATCATGGGGTATATCTGTCTTGCACTATAGTGTCCAAATACATGTAATTACCAACATTTAGGGGTCATTTGTTTTTTAAAATGTAGATAATCGTAATCTTAGATGTCTAAAATTATATATATTAGAATATAGATGTCTGACATCATTTGAGAATATTTTGATAACTTTGTTTGTTTCG
This sequence comes from Benincasa hispida, assembly GCF_027475165.1. Taxonomy (NCBI): domain Eukaryota; kingdom Viridiplantae; phylum Streptophyta; class Magnoliopsida; order Cucurbitales; family Cucurbitaceae; genus Benincasa; species Benincasa hispida. The sequence continues at coordinate 28,340,371 of NC_143482.1, read as the reverse complement.
TACGATTTCTACTCGAGAATGTATTAAAATTACATAAATTTTCAAGAATGCTCTTATGACTATTTGGTATTTTATAATTAATTTGATATAATTTGAACTTATATAACATGTTTGTTTTTATCAATTTGAATTTATTTTAAAATTAATACAATTTATATTCTTTTTATATGTTATTTTTCTCAACAAAATAATATATCATAATTTAAGATTTTTTATAAAATAAATATTAATTTAAATTTAAATTTGAATATATTGCTAAAAAGTAATAAGAATTATGATATAACTAAAAATATATGATATACATGGTTGATAGTATTTATTTTAATTATATAATGTAAATTAAGATTAATATATATATAGAATTAAATAAAAAGGAATGACAAAAAAGTAAAATAGAAATTCCCTCAAATCGGGAATCCAGAAAATCCATGTTTCAAGAAGGCATCCAAAACTCTCTAAATGCTCTCCATTCGAGCATCCTAGGATGCCCATAAATCTTTAGATGTCGGGGCATATCACAATACTGCAAAACAAATATGATAATCCAGATGCACATTTCATGGGAATCTTGGATGCATATCACAAGACCGCAAAACAAATGGCTCTTTAACGTTTAAATTCTATTTTAGTTCTTGAACTTTGAATCTTATTCTATATTAGTATCTAAATTTTTTTTAAAAAAATCTTTTTAGTTCCTAGACTTTTAAAAAGTGTATTTTAATCTCTACTATTAAAATTATATTAACTCTTCAACTGAATTGTGAGGGAGCTTGTATTTTTAGATGATTATGCTCTAGATGTATTCAGCACAATGAAGTTGAAGTAAAATGCCAACAACCAACACGCCAAAATACAAGGACCAAAACGTTGAACTAAAAACGCCTTTTAAATTCTCTTTCTTTGTCACCTTATTCAAAATTGAAACTCTAAATTTTTTAGCGTAATTAACTTATTTGGTAGCCTAGTTATCCAAAAATAAAAATCACTTTGCCATTTTGTTAAAGAATTAATAAAATTTTAATATAGCAAGGACAAAAAAAAATAGTAATTTTTAAAAGTCCAGGGACTAAAGCGAACAATTTTAGAAGTTAGAGACCAAAATAAAATGATATTCAAAATTCAAGGATTAAAACGAATATTTTTAAAAGTTTAGAGACTAAAATAGAACATTTTAGGTCAAAATAAGATTTAACCCTATATTTAAACCTAAATTTTAAAATGGAGTTTTTTCTTTAAAAAAAAAACAATGCTCCTCTATTCTAATAATTAATACGTATATAAAAGGCCATATAACTATTCAATCAATCAACAAGATATAAGTGGTTTACATTTAACATAGAGTTAATAGAAACGTCAACTAAACTTAGCTCAATCTATTTAAATATCAGAGATCCAAATCTCTAGTCTAATATATATGTGTACCTTTATTTTAATATATAATTTGAAGTTGAAAGGAGACTCTCTAGAGGTGTTCAAAAAATTCGATGACTCGAAAAAACCGATCAATCCAATCCAACCCGTGCGGTTTGAGTTGGATTATCAACTCATTTGAATTGAATTGGGTTCAAATAAATGAAATTTTTTTGGGTTTGGTTAATATAGCCCAAACTAACCCGAACCAACCCAAATTTATTATTAACTTTAAAATATATTTTTTCATTACTTATAATGCAATTATTTATACATATATTGATTTTATTTTTATTTAATGTCAATATATTTTTTTAATAATTTATTCTTCAACAACTTTTAAAAGTAGTTCTTTAGAAAGAAAACTTTCACTATATAAATTAAAATTGAATTGTTAATCTTAATTCAATATATTATAAAATAATTAAATTAGATTTTTACATATTTACATTTTACTTCTTTTTAGAACAAAATTTTAAATAAATGACTCGATTAATCCGAACCAACCTAATCCAAATATTTCATGATTGGGTTGGATTGAGTTCATTTTTTAATAAGGGTTATTTGGGTTGAAAAACTTTACAATCCGAATAATTGAGTTAGATCTCAAAAGTCTTTCAATTCAACCCAACCCAGGAACACCCTATTCTCCGTAGAAGGTTATGCATCTCAACAGTTGGATTTTTTGTTTTTTTTTTTAAAACATCAAAATCCAAGACTTTTTCTTATAAAATATTTGAGTTGGGTTATAATTTCAAGTAATCAAATAATGAAGGTGTGATGTGATATGTAACAAAAACATTGGCTTAATTATTTCATTTATTCTTATAAAATCAATATCTCTTTTGCTTTAAAGTGATGATTTTGACAAATGCTTTTAAAGTGATTTGATAAATGGAAAGGAATGTGTGGCCATAATGTGTTAATGGCATTTATTTATTAGTGTAAAGTTTGGCTAAATTATTAAAATGATGAAAAGTTGTGTTGATTGAGTTTGTGGAACTCTATCCAAATGGTCGGTTAGTGTAAATTGTTGATATTCTAGCTCTCTATAATAATGGTTGCTAATCACATAATTAGTTCAACATGACTTCAATATTCTTGTTTTATAGTGCATATTTATAAAATGTAACAACTATATTTCAATTTATGTTTTGATTTTTGAATTTTTTTTTATATTTCATTTCATTTTTTGCTTTTTAAGTTTTAGAATATGATTTTTTTTTTTTTTAATGAAAAGTAAAATTTAAAAGTTTTATGAGAGATAAACTTATTGTTTGTTTTTTGAAATATAACTTTTTTGAGTTATCTACATCTCATGAGGGTATAGTCTCTAATGATAAGAACATTGGGTAAAGCTTCAACCAAGAATGGAAAAAGAATGCTATCTGATAAGTACTTGGAGTGCTTATAGTAAATGCTCCATTTTTAGAACAATAATGAAGGAAAGGGTTTCAAAGACTCTTCAATGCCTAGAGGAGAATTTAATTTACTATAAACATTTTGGACGAGGAACAAGAGTCCACACCTTCATCAGACAGAGTTAAAACATGATTTTTATTTTATCATTTGAGATAATTTAGACATTTAGACTGCTAACCATATTCTTCACATTTCCTGCAACGAAAAGATTTACTTTTACTTTGACCAAAACTACCAGACTTATCAACATCCTTCTTCCGACTTTAGGGTATGTACAGCTTGGAAGATGTTATTTTGCTTTCTTTAATATGTTGTGGCACATAACTCTCATACCTCTTTTCCAAACACTTCAAGACTTTATTAAATTGTTTGGAGTAATCCATGGCGAGCCTTCGATCTGATCTGCCCCTAGCTCTATAATCCACTCGTCTTCCCTAATCCTATCAAGAGAGAAAATTAAAGAAATAACCTTAAATCTTAGTGTCTTGCAATGATATTTAGTCTATAAGAGATTCTTCTGACTTTCCAAATTTACTATCAGACTAATAATTCATTGAGAATTGTAGAGCAATCCCTTTATTCCGCTCTTGTCTAGTTTGCCATTAAGAGTCATCTAAAAAGTGAGTAGAGAGACAAATAGTTCATTAATGTTCATGGTTGCAATATCATGTGCTTCTTCTAGGGTAATCACATTCATATCAAGTAAACAAACATTAAAACTAGCTATTGTTTCGTCTTCGAGCATTTTTAAACTTTCAAACTTGCAAGTTAACAACTTGATTCTAGACATTTTGACTTTTGAAGTTCCCTTACGAGCTACAACTAAAATGTTCCATGCTTCCTTTGCAGAAACATATATGTTAATCACTGAAAAATATTATTGTCGATACCATTAAAGATAGCATTGAGAGCACGAGATTTCTTAGAGATACTTCATCCTCAGCTTCAGTACATTCAATTTTTTGTTTGGGAGTATTTTTACCATTTTCACCCGCAGTCTGCGGAGGAGTCCATCTAGTTACAACTGATTTCCAAGCCTTGTTGTCAATAGACATCAAGAAGGATGTCATTCTAGTCTTCTTTCATTCCTTCTATTTGATGAAGTATGGATCGAAACACTAGAAGTAATGGTGACCCACTTTCATCCCAATTGAAAGAAGGATTATATGACACACAATATAATTTGTTCCGCACAATGCTATAGCTATCTAAAGAACAAATAAAAATACTAAAAGACATAACACAAGGTTTGGTTATCCAATTTGCTATATTTATAAATATTTTCAACAGTTTTGCTATATAAAATGACTTTTGAATAAATAATTAGACATGAATTATTTAAAAATGACTTTAAAGTGGCTAACAAAAGACCTTTCAAATATAATATGCTTAAACACTTAAGAATCGTTTGATAATGTTCTTGTTGCCTGTTTCTTATTTCATGATCTCGTATCTCATTTCTTAAGTAGCAATTTTATTTGACAAACATTCACGTTTTTTGTTTCTAAATTTTAAGAAATATTTTTTTTTAAAAAAATCAAATTTGAGAAACAATAAAATAATTGGTTTGTCATTATTTTTTTCTCATTTTCATACATATGTACCCATATTTCTATCCCTACACTGATTCCCTCTTCCAAGCCTATCGTTTTTCTCCCTCATCTCTCCTTTTTCTCTCTCTTCTATCTCTCTCATATTCTAACTTTTTTTACTTTTAATACTCCATTATGCTTTTCATGTTTTCCTTCATTTTTTCCCTTTTTTTTTATCTCCTTTCTTTTCTTTTTAATATTTCTAATATTTTTTATTTTCATCAACGAGTCTTTGGTTATTATTTACTTTTGAAATCTCTATTATTTGTCCTCAATTTTGGTAGAATTTTGATTCCTTTTATTAAATAAGTTAATTAAGTGATATTTATGTGTATCATTAATTTTTTTCTTTCTCATTTTTTAGATTTTAGTTATGTGTATGATTAGCTAATGAAAAATACATATTAATTAATGATCATTGGAAATTTAATTTAAGCAATTTGTCAGATAATCTATAGATTAGTATAATTTGAACTAACTCATGTTATTGGACATCATTTAATATGAATTGATTGAAGTTAGAGATTACATTATGGATCAAATTTGAACAATATCCAAATGATAGATTTAATGATAATATATTTTTTTTTGCTTTGGGTCTAAACTTTTATTAAATACTTGAACTTTTTTAATAGTTTTATGTTTGCTTTGTATTGTGTGAACACTAACCGACCTACTCGAGTAAGAAAGAGAAAACAAAGTCATATAACCCAATTATTAATTATTATTAATGAAAGCAATCTGAAGATAATTTAATGGTTTTATAAATTTTTACCTTCTAAAATAACGAGAGAAAAGAATTAAATGCAAAATTAACATAATATTAGAAAGAGAAATACTGAAATCGAATGAATAGTAACATTTTTTTTTTTTAATTAATATGAGTGGTTTTCATGTTTTCTTCTTCATCTACTTTTCTCTATCTTAGGAAGAATTATGTGATAAATTTATTTTTTACATTATATAAAATTTTGATAGATAGGAAAAATGTTAAAACTATTTACAGAAATAGCAAAGAAAAAAAACACGGATAGACATTGATAAACTTCTATCAACCTCTATCAATGATAGACTTGTATCAATTTTTATCATTGATGGTATCAATGATAGACTTCTATCAGTTTCTATAACTGATAGACATTGATAGACTTCCATCAGCCTCTATCAATGATAGACTTCTATTTGTTTCTATCACTGATAGAAACTGAGAGAATTCTATGAGCATCTATTAGTGATAGACTTGTATTAGTTTATATCACTAGTAGATGTTGATATACTTCTATCAGCATCTAAGCATCTATGTGTGATAGACTTGTATGAGTTTCTAGCACTGATAGATGCTGATTACAATGTCTATCACAACTATAATTAAATTTTGCTAAATAATTTTCCTTATTTTTCTATTTTTGAAAATCCATATATATAAGGTACACAATGGGTTTTGGTAGTCAGATTTAAGGAGTCCCCACATAAAAATAGGAAACCCGATTGTATACGATTACAAAGTTGTATATAGTATGTAGGAAATTTCAATACACCATCGATTCAAGATTTGTTCACTGTAAAATTAAATCTGAACTAAGAATCCCAAACAGTACACAACACAACTAGCAAAATAAATTGAAAGCGATAAAAACAAACGAACACAAGGATATATAGTGGTTTGACCAATTTGGTCTATATCTATTTTGAGAACCAACTTGGAATAATTTTATTAAGAGCAATGAAGATTGCAAATTACAGAAAATCAACAAAATCAACAATTTGTAATTTTAGAATGAAAACACGATTAATCTGCCTCTTCACCGAGACTAATTGCTGAGCAAAACATCGCCAAACCCAACTATACTGCCAACCAAAAACATCCACTGATACCGAGAGATTCGCAGACAATATCGCCTCTGAAATCGAGACCCATCCGCTGAAAACAGTACCTGAAACTAGAATCAATCTTCCTGAAATTAACCACACTGGAAACTCACTCATCGAACACGAATCGGAACCGATGCGCCTGCACTAGACCGGACCAGATAGTACCTCCACGACTTCGAACCCCAATGTCTTCAACTTTTAATCTGCGAGCAAGACCATCGATGCCAATCTCTCTCTCTTACACGACTGCAATTATAAGTTCTTTTTTTTTCCTCAAATAGTGTTCTCATATGCAGTTGCTCAATGTCTTCCCTCTCTATGGATTTTACACAATGGAACCCTAATAAGAAGAATATTCAATTAATTACAAAAATGCCATCAGCCCATATTTACAAAACTGCCATTGGGTCTTTAATTCCACCAATTACTAGTAAAAGGCCACTTAATGTTGCTTGGTATTTTCTACAAATCTCCCTTATAACAAGAATATTTAAGTGCCAAGTTGATTCTCCAATCACCCTATCATCTGGATTTAACATTCAACTCATCTAACAGGTATTTAAACCTATGAACTTGAAGAACTTTGGTTAACATATCTGATAAATTTTCAACTATATGAACCTTGACCAGTTCAACATCTTTTTTAGCAACAAATTCTCTAATAAAATGAAATTTGACATCGATATGCTTAGACCGTTCGTGATGAGATGGATTCTTCGCAAGATGAATAGCATTCTGGTTATCACAACAGACAATAGGAATAAACTCCTGCGACAACAACTCACCAACTATTCTTTTCAATCACACCGCCTCTTTAACAATTTCACTCCCTGAAATATATTCTGACTCGGTAGTAAACAAAGCAACAACTGACTGTAGAGCAACCTTCCAACTGACCACATTACCAAACAAACGAAAAATGTGACCTGATAATGACCTTCTTTTGTCAAGGTCTGCAGCATAATCTGCATCTGTAAAGCCTTCCAATAGTGCTGATTATCACAATCCCTGCTAAAATACATTGATACATTTGCACTACCTTTTAAATACCGAAGCACCTATTTAACTGCATTCCAGTGCTCTTTCCCAAGATTTAACATAAACCTACTTATCATACTTATAGCATATCCCAAGTTAGGCATAGTACAAATCATCAGATACATAATACTTCCAAAAACATTACAATAGGAAATATTAGATATCTTTAACCTTTCTTATTTAGTAACAAGACACTGAGATGAATAAAGTCTAAAATGAGATGCTAAGGGTGTCGAAACTACCTTACAACCAGATATATTATACTTCTCAACCAGTTTATGCACATAACTCTCCTGCGAAATGGTTAACAAACCTTTCTCCCTATCTCTTTTCACATTCATGTCTAAGATCCTTTTTAGTTCACCTAAATCTTTAATCTCAAACTCACTACTCAACTGTCTCTTGAGTTCATAAATTTCAGAATAATCCTTAGACATCAGGATCATATCATCTATATACAATAGTAGATAAACATACATACCTTTCTGAGATAGCTTCCAATAAATGCAGGCATCATAAGAGCTCCTATGAAACCCCTGCTTTAGAATAAAGGTGTCAAACCTAATATGCCAATGTCTCGGTAATTGTTTCATTCCATAGATGGACTTGTGAAGACGACATTCCATGTCTTCCTTTCCCTTCATCTTATAGCCCTTAGGTTGAGCCATGTAGTCATTTCCTCCAATTCTCCATGAAGGAATGTTGTGGTGACGTCTATGTGTTCAATAAACATATCAAAGTGAACAGAATCAAATGAACGAACACCTCACCACCGAAGAGGAAATCTCATGAAAGTCAACTCCCTCCTTCTGAGTGTAGCCCTTGGCTACCAACCTAGCCTTATACCTAGGCTTACTGTCACCTCCTGTACCTGGCTTGATCTTATAAATCCACTTTGACTGAATCGGTTTCTGATTAAGAGGCCTTAGAACTAATGACCATATCTGATTCTTCTGCAACGAGAACATCTCAGCTTCCATAGCATCCTTCCATTGTTCCTTCAAAACAAATACAATTGCCTCCTTAAAAGTAAGAGGTTATGCTTCAATAGTGTCAGTTGCACAAGTAAGAGCATAAGCAACTAAATCAGCATAACCATACCTCATAGGAGCCTGTCACACCCTCTGAATTCTGTCACATGTAAGCTGATAATTTTGTAGGTCATTGCTACTTGAACTTTCTTCACCAAAAGCTCCCTCATCAATTAAAGTTCTATGCAGTTGAGGTTGTCCACCATCATAACTGAATTGCTGTGAAGATTCATTTTGTAAAACCAGTGGTGACTAATCACCGGATTCATTTGAGCTAACTGATGGTCGTGATTTAGAATTAATTCTATCAGTTGCCTCAACCTGATCAATTGTTTACTATTTTTGCTGCTCTCTAATACAAAATGACATCTCTGTTTCATTAAAAATCACATCTCTACTAATTATACATTTATTTCTACCCTCTTCCAAGCACCAAAGCTCGTTTAACACCCTGAGGATAGCCAATAAACATATATTTCAGTGCCTCTTATTTAGCTTTCCTTCCTTAACATGAGCATAAGCTGAACATCCAAACACTCTGAGATGATCCAAACTTGGAGCTTTTCTTGCCAATATCTCTTTAGGAGTCTTTAAGCCTAAAACAGTAGACGGACTTCTATTAATGAGATAACAAGCTGTTTGGGAAACTTTTCCCTAAAACTTCAAGGGTAATGAAGCATTTGTCAAGAGACATCTTGTACACTCCACAATTATTCTGTTAAACCTCTTATCTAAACCATTTTGTTGTGAAGTGTACGTAACAGTAAAATGCCTTGTAGTTCCTTCAGATTTGCAAAACTTATCAAATTTTTGATTCACAAATTCTAAACTGTTATCTGTCCTTAGTTACTTTACCTTCTTGCCCCTTTGTTTCTCAACTTGCTTCTTCTATTCAAGGAATTTCTCAAATGCCCCATCGTTCTGTTTCAGTGGATACATCCATACCTTCCTTGAAAAGTCATCAATAATTGGCATGAAGTATCTCAAACCTCTCATAAAAAGTACCTTAGTAGGACCTCACAAATCTGAATGAACATAATCCAATATATCTGTAGTAGAATGCTTCCTTTTCCCAAATTTCACTCTGGTAGACTTTCCCATTATACAATGTTCATAAAATGGGAGTTCAATGTCTTTAACTCCTTCAAGCAAGCCTTGTTGTTAAAGAGCTTGAAGACCTCTTTCACTCACATGAGCTAGCCTTTTGTGCTACAACATAGACATATCTGTCTCTTTGCCATATGGAACAACAACACTACTTAAAACTTTAGTACCCTCTAACACATATAAGTCATTCTTCAAGATCCCTTTCAGCTTAACCAGAGAACCCTTGTTAACCTTCAGAACTCCCTTCTCAGATTTATAAGAATAATCTACTCTATCTAATTTACCAAGAGAAATTAATCGTTTGAGTTCTGGAACATACTTTACGTTAGTAAGCATTCTGACCAACCCATCATGTGTCACTAGACGAATTGTGCCAGTTTCTTTTACATCATAGTTACCGTCATCACCAAGCAAGTCTTTTCCCTTGTCATTTTCTTGAAAGTCAATAAAAAAAATCTCGATTACAAGTCGTGTGAAACGTGTACCCTGAATCCATGATCCAAGCATCTTGAATATCCCTGTTGGACATCATTAAGAACTCTACTGAATCATATCCATCAGTAACATTTGTTGCACTAGATTCCTCAGCATGTTTGCTATCTGATGCTTCATTGCTCTTATTCAAAGGGCAATTTTTCTTGAAATGTCCTTCCTTATGACATAAGAAACATTTCCTAACTCTCTTTGGACTTTGACCTGGATCTCGTTTCTTTTCCTTTTCCCTTCTTTTTCTCACTTCTGCCATGAGTAACTCTCCATCTTTACGTTCCTTTTTAATTTCAAGATTTCTAGTTCTCAAGGCATCCAACACTATATCATGGATAATGAATCCAATCTGTATTTAGTAGTTGCCTTAACTTCTCGATACGATTCGGACAATGAATTCAGAAGAATAACAACTTGATTCTCATCCAACATCTTTTCACCGATGTTATTGAGATCAACTATAATCATTTGGAATTCATTAGAGTTCTCTTCTAATCCTTTACTCGAGTCCATCTTATATCCAAAAATTTCTCTTTTAGATATAATTTATTTGGCAGGGACTTAGTCAAATAAGAACTTTCTAACTTCTTCCATAATTTCGCTGTAGTAGTAGCCTCATCTACTAGCCTAAGCACTCCATCTGAAAGATACAGAATTATCATCGAATAGGCTATCTCATCCATATCCTTTTTCTCAGCTTCCGTAATTGTTGGTGAAAGGTCATTTTTGTCTAAGATTTTAGCTACCTTTTGTTGTACCAAAAGAGCTCTAATCTTTTTTCTCCATAACCCAAAATCACCCTTCCCATCAAACATAACAACTTCGAACCATGTAGTCAACGAAGCCATCTGTCAAATTTACCTCAACATAAATTAACCTGAACAAACAATATAACAACTGTTGGGTTGTATGTCATAAACCTTGTAATTTGTAAGATTAAACATATTCTATTTGCAATAAATATATTATTGAAGTTTTGATCAATAAAATTGTTATTGAATGTGTAAATTGCATAAATTCAATAAACTAAGATCCACGACTGTTACATGAGTACTTAGACTTTATGTGGGGACATAAGAGTAGATCAAGTTCGAGTAGATAGCCAAAACGGTCAATAAGTATACGAATAAGGTTGAGTACCTTATTCTGGTAACACTATTGGATGCGACCCACTTTGTGCTTTACAAACAATGTGATTCTGAATCGTTAATGTGGAGACATGCAAATGGGGGTGTCCTATACAAAGAGTTTATATAAGATCGGACCAAAAAATAAGTCACTCTTACTTTATAATGTTGTTTAATATTTAAGACTAACTAATTTAAAGTGATGACCTAGGTAACTTGACCTTAATCCTGAGCTAACTATGAACTCCTATTTATTCAGGAATATCCTTACATTTGCATGGGTGAGGGTTGGCTCAACAGTGTCGGCTCAATAAGTCTCCCAATTTAGGGGTAAGACCGGGTAGATAGCTGGGGACATAGGATGCAAGATGGAATTTATTCCTACTCGTTTGAGGGATAAAGAGAGATTGTTCCCTTAAGTGTTGACTCCGGGTCTTGAGCAAGAGCCCCTACCCTCTCATTGGTCTGAGAGGGACTTGGTTTGATGATTGGATCACAAACCAATTGTTCATTAGAGGATCAAGACTTAAGGAACAAGATGTAATCTCGGGGGTGAAACAACTTTTGACCTAACCGTTATTATAAACAACTTGTGAAGGGTTGACTTATTGATTATGGTTATATCGAGTGAATAGAAATGTTGGGATTGATGTCCTAATTCTCCTGGTGTCTTGTTGTTTGTAATATATACACATTATTATGAATAAAATAAGCATTATTTCATTCTGGCATTTACTCATATCCAATAAACAAAGCTCTATGGTTATCGTATGTAAAGTTAAACATGTATATGAGATATAAAGTGGATCATGCCCTAAGTGATAACCTAAATAGGTCTGTAGTATAAGGATTAAAGTGGGATACCTGATCCTGGTGACACTATGGATACGGCTCAGTTTGTAGAGGTTTGCAAATGTTGTGAACTACTACAGATGGTAGATCCTGACCATTCATGTGGAGACATGTGAGTGGGGTGTCCTATACAAAGAGTTTGTATAAGACCTGACCACAAGATGATTCATCTATGTATATAACGCCGTTGATACTGGAGACTTACATCTTACCTAAACAACCATAGGTGACATGATCTCAATCCTGAGTGTTTTAGAAACTCCTACCTTTGAGGGCGGTCCTTTGATTAGTATGGGTGAGAGTGGCCAGATTGCCAACTCAACATGCCTACTTTTTGGGGACTTGTCTGATTTGAAGGCTGGAAACTCAGTTACACAAGATGGAATTGACTCCTTCTCCAAAGCATGGGTAAGTAGATAGATTTCTCTCTTAAGGACTGATTCCGGGGCTTGAGCATTGTGACCACAGCTTCTCTTTGGAAGAGAGAACTCAGTCATAGTAGAACTATGACTTATGTTCATTAGAGGGAACAGTTGTACTTAAGGAGTTAGATGTAACTATAGAGGCAAATGGTTATTGGCCAAGCTGTATTTACGAACGATCTGTGAAGGGTTATCACACTGTTAATTGGTTAAGATGGACACATAATATATCTGTAGTAAGGAGAGTACTACTGTCAGTCTTTAGTGGAATGCCTGGTAGTTAACGGATGGTGGATCCCCTGACTAAAGATTTTAGTCAGTTATTCATGTACCATTGGAGCTTCGAGCTATAGGTTCATAAGGTCCCCTTAGTAGCTCAATAGATTCAAGTTGAGAATCAGTTCTTGGTGTTGATTTGAAATGTTCAAATTGACAAGAGGTAATTCGATTATATATGATATGATCGACACGATGTATGAGATATATCTAGTGGAGGATTAATATAAATGAGATTTACATTAAGGACCATCGAATAGAAAAATAACTATGATTTATACGTTTCATGAAATGAAATATTAAAACTATAGGTTATAAATATAGTATGGTAAGTTAGTTATCATTTATATTTATAATAATATTAATTATTGAATAATTATCTCTTTTTCTCTAATAACCAATTGAGTGGGAGGTTATTGGTGGTTTCATGATAATCGTGAAATAAAAGGAAAAATGTTTTCCTAAATTTAGAAGAGGTTGTATTGAGATTTCTATTCTTGAAAATTGCTCACGGAAAGATTGTCAAGTAAATAAGATTTACTAAACGACAGCTTGAAGAGACTAGATGATCATGAAGTGTTTCTATACGTGGCCGATGAGCTAAACGATCGTGCAACTTTTGTTAAACGATCACATAACTTTTATTAAACGATTGGGCATCGTCTATATAATAGACACTGTCATCTCCCACTTGCTCAATCATTTACACGATTGTTCTCCTCTGTCTTATCCTCTAACAAGTCCACACAGAGCCCACACTTTTGGATTCTCACACCGAGAATACCAAGATAGCCATTGTGGTGGTGTCATACTCAACTCGACATAGTCGAGGTTTTTGGAGGCAGTTCGTGGTGTTCGTGTGGAGTTTTCTGTGTTCATGATCGTAGAGATCACGGGGTTTGAGTTTGTTGTGGATCGTGCAGTATAGCAGTCGAAGTGTACGAGCGTTCGAGGGTTGTAGTCTTGCAGATTGTTCAAGCGTTCGTGATCAAGGATGTTGAAGATTAGTCTTCAAAGGTATGTTAATTTCTATCCCTTGATCTGTAGAAAAGCATATTGTAATTTCATTGTATGCATAACTTGTTGTCTCCGTTTGTGTACTGTAATTGTTAATGTTCATATAAGATTGACAGTTGGAACGATCCTTCCACTACTCATGGAAACCCTCATGTTCCGATTTTCTTCAAGAAATATATCTACAGTGAGGGGAGTGCAACTATTGGGCTTTAGTGGAGTGACCCAGTAGTTAACAAATGTTGATTAATTCAGTTTAAAGAGTTTAGCTAATTAATCTCGGATCATTGGAGCCACAATTTGTAGGTTCATTAGGTCCCCCTACTAGCTCACAAATAGATTAAACCTTAGAATAGCGTGATGAGTAAATTTGAAACGTTCAAATATGAATTAAGGGAATCAATAATTATGTACAATATAATTACACATTTAATTATCGAAATAAACGAAATTGGAGAATGGATAATGTTTAAATTTGATTTAAATATTAATTACATGAATAAAGATTCATAATTGTGGAATTGGTGATTTAATAATTTAATATTGGATATTAATTATTTGTTAATTAATTAATTAATGATTTAAATATATTTTATTTAAAATTAATTGCTTGAATTAGTTTTTTTTTTAAATTGATTTTTTGAATTTTATGAAAATTCAAATATTTAACATCAATTTTGCTTTAATTTTATTTTTAAAAATTAAATTAAAATATTAAAATTGATATAATTGTTGGGATTGATGTCCTAAATCTTGTAGGGTCCTATTGTTTGTAATTGCAATGTTTATACATTTTATTTATATAATAAAATATGTGATATTTTATTTCAAAAAATTAGTTGCATTAACCACAAACCAATAAACTTACATCCGAGGTTATCTTGTAGCTTAAACATGTATGTAGAGACATACAGGTGGATCATGTTTAAGTGATAACCGAAATGGTCTGTAGTAGATGGATAAGGCTGAATACCTTATCCTGGTGACACTACGAGTATGACCCGCTTTGTAAATGTTACAATTGTTGTAACCTGTTACAAATGATCTAATCCTGATCATTCATGTGGAGACATGTGAGCAAGGATATTCTACAGAAAGGAGTTTGTATAAGACCGGACCATGAAATTTTTAGTCTCATTATATAACGCCATTCATAATAGAGACTTACATTTCACTAGGATGACCATAGGTAACATGACCTGAATCCTGAGTAAGTTGTGAACTCCTGCCTATGAAGTCGATTCTTTGATTTGTATGGGTGAGAGTGGCTAGATTGTCGACTCAACAAGCCTACCATTTTGAGAATTCGTCTGATTAGAGAGTTGGTCAACGACACAATAAGGAATTTACTCATTCCCCAATGTCGGGGCAAGTAGATAAATTGCTCCCTTAAGGGCTGATTCCGAGGCTTGAACAATGTGGTGCCACACCCTCTCTTAGTCCAGAGAGGTTTGGTCATAGTTGGACTATGATTTATTGTTCATTAGAGGGATCAGTGGTACATAAGGAGTTAGATGTAAAATAGGGGCAAAATGGTAATTTTGGTATAGCTGTACTTATGTGCAATTTGTGAAGGGTTGTTGTACTGTTGATTGGTTATATCTAATGGACATAAAGATATATCTGTAGTGTGCAAAGTGCAGCAGTCGGTCTTTAGTGGAGTGCCCGATAGTTACGGTGGTGAATATTTTAATTAAAGAGTTTAATTAATTATTCACGTATCGTTGGAGCTTCAAGCTAAAGGTCCATGAAGTCTCATCGATAGCTCAACGAGAATAAATGAGAATCGATTTTTGGATTAATTTTGAATTGTTCAAATTAATTGAAGGAATTAATTATATATGATATAATTAATTAAATTTTAGTTATATGTGATATAATTACTATAATGTATTTGATATATTATAATATTAATTATTTATGAGAGGAAATAAATATTTGAATGTGATTCAAATATTAATTATATGAATTAGATTCATATGATTAAATTTAATATAAATGTGATTTATATTAAAAGCCATTAGTGAGAGAAAAGAAACTATAAGTTATAATACAATATTAAAACTGTAGGTTTTATGTTATATTTGATATAACATATAGTTCAATATATATTATATGATAAAATAGTTATCATATTAATATATATTAAATTATTTATTGAATTGATTAATTAATTATATTTAATTTATTTAATTAATTTTTGAATTAATTTATGGGAAGAGAGTTACAACTCCCTCCCTTTTTTTCTCTCCATAATGTGCAGGAGCGGGGACGTTGCTTTGGTCTTCTTCTTTCTGAAAAAGACATTGCAAAGTTCTGTGTGTCTCTCTGAGAAATTCCATCATCTCTTCTTTCAATTACTATTCTCCCTCTCAATCCAAAATAGTTAGAGCCCACTCCTCATGGGTTCTCACCTGAGAATATCGAGGTTTTCTAGTGGTAGTGACCATTTGGCCTTTCGACTCTGTTCATGTTTTTCACAGAGAAGAGGATTTTACGTGAAGATTGAATTCTTCAAAGGTAAGAGTTCCAATAACCCAAATTCTCTTTTCTTTTATTTCATTTAAGCATGCTGAATATTATGGAGTAAATGCATAATAGTTTTCTTCTTTTGTAAAATTATGAATTCCACAGAATTGGGGATTTGAGAAGATCCGCTTCTACTTAGGACCCTTCAAACGGATCCTTCAATAATTTCTTTTGATTAAGTGAGATTTTTCCACTTAATCCAACAATTCCACTCAAAACTCACATACTTGGTGTCATTCATTGATGCAATCTGAGTTGCATGATAATTTTGACAAAAACCAAGAGAGTTGACTAAGTTTTGGGGACATACAATTTGGTTTTGAGTAGAAAACAAAGGTTATTCTCATGTTCTTCTCCTAACACCAGAAATCCTCTCCTATCTTCCTTAATTCAACTTCATTTCGGGTTCCACCACCCAATCTAAGGTCCAAGAGAATAGTAGGGAAGATCAAGTGGTGGTCTACAAGCATTTGGAGTGAAGATTCAAGTTGGATTTGAAGATTGAAGAGTTCTTCAAAGGTAAATCTTCAAAACCCTATTTTCAGTTCATGAACATGCTTACTTAATTACTAAAATTGATTGAATTAGAGTGCTTAACGATTCTGTTTGCTTCCACTAATTGCATGCTAACTCTAATAACAACACACTACCACACACACCCTCATTTGGATCGAATGAAGCTTTGATACCACTTATAAAATTAATTCTGAACTAATAATGCCAAAACAAAACACAACATAACCAGCAGAATAAATCAAAAGCGACAAAAACATAACGAACACAAGGATATATAGTGATTCGACCAATTTGGTCTACATCCACTTTAAGAACCAACTTAGAGTAATTTTATTAAGAACAATGGAGATTGCAAATTAAAGAAAATAAAAAATCAATAATATGTAATTTCAGAATGAAAACACAATTAATCCGCCTCTTTACCGAGACTAATGCCAAGCAAAAAACCACCAAACCCGACTATATTGCTGGCTAAAAACACCTACTGATACCGAGAGATCCGCGGACAATATCGTCTCTGAAACCGAGACCCACCCATGGAAAACAGCCCCTGAAACCAGAATTAATCTGCTCGAAATTAACCACACTAGAACCCACTCGTCGAACACGAACCGAAACCCACACGCATGCACTAAACCGGACCGGATAGTACCTCCATGGCTTTGAACTCCGGCGTCGACGGCTTTTGATCTACGAGCAAGACCATTGACGTCAATCTCTCTCTCTCACGGCTGCAACAGTAAGTTTTTTTTTTCTCTCAAATGGTGTTCTCATATGCGACTGCTCAATTTCTTCCCTCTCTATGGCTTACATGATGGAGTCCTAATAAGAAGAAGATGCGATTAATTACAAAAATGCCATCAACCCATATTTACATGACTGCCATTAGGCCTTTGATTCCACCCATTTCTAATAAAAGCCCACTTAATATTGCTTGTTATTTTCTATATTCACCTTTAATTTTGGCTCTCATTTTAAAATTTTCTCACGATGATATAATATCTTTCAATAAATAAAGAGATATTTGTATATATCAAAATATCAGTTCAAAAATCATAGGAAAATTCCTGGATCACCTGGTAAGAATGTGGAGAAGAATTGAAATAGAATGATTCTACCTACTCAAAACGAGGAAGGAACGATAGTTGCATTCTTCTATGCAAGAAGAAGACTTGGAAAGAATAGAGTCTGGAAGCAGAAGACAAACAAGAGGAAAATAATAGGAAGGATGGAAAGAACTAAAAAGGAAAATGTCGAAAATAGCCTATTAACCTAGGGGCATTTTTGTAATTTCTTGTACACATAGGACTTTCCATTGTCTATTTATTTGGTCTGTTCCCTTGTACTTTGTGTATCAAATCAATAATAAAAAATAAGTCTCAATCGTGGTTTTTTCTCCCTATTCTAGGATTTTCCACGTAAACTATGTGTTCATTTCTCATTTTCTCTTTTCATTAGAAAATTTATATATACAAGCACCATTTTGACCCGATACTCCAAGGTTGCTAAAAACTTTGATCCATTCATGCCCTACTCTCCAAAGTTGTACATACTATATACAATTTTGTAATCGCATACAAGCGAGTTTCTTTTTCTTGGTTTTATGTTGGAGGCCCTTGAATTTGACTGTCAAAATCTATTGTATACTTTTTTAGTTGTATATAATATGTAGGGAATTTCGATGCTTATATATATATTATACAATAAATAACTATGAGGATAAAAGATCGAAACTTCAACTTCTAAGGAGAAAGACCATGTCAATTATCATTGAATTAAACTCTATTTATATATAACCAAATTAGTATTGGGATTTAAATTGATTTAACTATTATTTTGGTCGTGTTTTAATTGATACACTTCTAAAATTTAAGGGATAAATTATTCCCAAACTTTATTATTAAACACAATATGTGCTGCACTTACCTATGGCTACTTTTCAAGGCATTAATTTTCTTTTTTTTTAAAATAATAATAAAGAAGGAAATTGCGATAGCTTAAAAAAGGATTTGATGCATGAATGGAGGTAAGAGTGTTGCAAGAATTGACAAAAAGAAAAAGATTACACGAGGAAAAAAAAGGTTCACTCGTGAGACGAGGTTGTCCAAAATTTCAAACAACAGGTTGGTTTCTTTGAATTGTTGCTTTCACAAATACTTTATTGGGTGTTTTGAATATTTCACATTATAAATAGTCAATCTGTCCCATAGGAAAAATATATGTTTTCTATAAGTTACATAATCATTTTGTTAATTGACACTTTTTTTTACGTGATTAGGTAGAATAAGATATGAAAATTTGAACTCTCTGATTTGAAAGAAACGGTCGGGTACATGTATCAGCTATCATCAAATTATGTCTACTTTAGCTCACTCCACTAGGGGAGTAAGTGGTTCACGTCGAATTGATTTTTGTTTATCTTGTTTTTATTCTGATACCATGGGTGTTAAAAAAGCAGGCCACGGTGTCTCAAATCCCCACTGAAGCTGAGTATATAGGGCGCTTGTTGCTGAGATTTCTTGACTTTAACAGGTTCTTGAGGATTTGTTTATTTTCTTGCCAAAAATTCTCATACTTTGTGAACTAGGCCAAACTGATTAACCAGTGAAGAAAATCTAGAAACCTAAACCGAACCGTGCTAAATAAGAAATCAAGCCGATTGAACTATTTAGACGGATGGTTTATCGATTAGGTTCTCAACTCGCTAATTACATGTGCGCAGATATGGGTCAATTGGGAAGGTGGGAACAGTTTCACATGTTATCTCTATTTCCTCAAGTAAAACTAAAATGTAGCATTCTCCCATAAGGGAATTCACAACGCTCGAAGGTTATCTGGGTACTTTCTCACCAACTTGACCAACACACCCCTTTAAGTTAGATTCGACGTTTATTATTTGTTATCGGTCGACTTGCTTTTCAATTTTGTTTGTTTTCTTTTGTTGTTTTTTCTTTCTAAACCCAAGCATAAGTGGTTTTTTTTTCTCGCTATATTCTATCATTAAACTTTAAAAATGTAAATTATATATGCTGAAACTTTTATATAGTTTCTAACGAAAGGATTACAAGTAACACCTTATTTGAAATAAAAATTAATGTTTCACCAATTTATATAGGTGATGATTATGTGCCGTTTTGAGTGGGTAGATAATAGATATGCGAATAGAGGATACAGAAATTTTCCCACTATGGAAGGGTGTGATTACACTTCTAAATAATGATATCTCTAAACTATATCATTATTCTTTGATTTATCTATTTGATTGAACGATTGTATTAATGATACCTCTAAATTAATCCCTTCGTACGCATCTTTTAATCGATGAAGGTCGTTAATCCTTTTTTCTTACAATACGTGGGATAGAGAATTGAATCTCCGACTTCGTCGTTGATAATATAAATACTATATAGTAAGGTTCATTTGGCTTTTCTTCCCATCTTTCAAGTTTGTTACTAATAAATATGGTTGTCTAATTTCTTTAAAATGCCAAGAAAATTAAATGCATTTAAGGAAATTTGAAAATTTAATGTGAAAATCAACTAGTTAGAAAGATAGGATGTGTTTGGTTTAATTTTGAACAATAAAAGTCATTTTGGAGAAAATTGGAGTGTTTGATAATACTTCAAAATAGCTTTAAAAAATGAGTTTATGAAATTAGTTTGTTTAATATAAAAATTTGAAAATCAACTTTTAGAAAAATAATTTTTAGTGTGTCTAATGATTAGTCTCTTCCTAATTTATATAATTCTTAAAATTACCAAAATATTCTCAAAGCTATCTACCTCACATCCACTATGTTGTCTTGGCCATTGACCACAATTGCTGTCGAACAACTCTGGCTACCACCTCCAACCATGACTGTTGGCCACCTCTGGCCATCGATGCTGCCAGCCAACTCTAGCTCTAAATTAAAGTTTAGGGATATTTTGTATAATTTAATCTAATTATCGATCAAGCTACAATGTTAGAAAAAAATATCAAATTTATAGCCCTATAATTTTTTATGTTGTATCCATTAAAATTCTAAACTAATAATTTTATCAATTTAAATAATCAACCTTTGTGGTGTAATGATTTAATTATTCTCTTCATTACATTTTTTTAATAAACACAATGTGAGTCCCATAGTTTTATTAATTAAACTCCTGGATTGTCATAAACAAATCACAATCTTGACCAATTTTTTTTAATCATCCATGTATCAATTTTAATTGTCCATTTTGTTAATATGATATTTGAGGAAGTCTACATATATGTAAGAACTAATACGCGAACAGTTTTCAAACATAATCTTATTAAAAAGGTTTAAATTCATTCACTTAAGAAGTTTAAATGATAAAAGTCTTATATGGTGCTTGTCCAAATGGAAAATATTGTAATTGAGAGTTCATATTTTCGAAGGTTTTTTTAATCATAAAGACTATTTATGAGATTTTTTTTTTTTCAAATGGTAAGAACTAGATTCTAAATTTCTCTTAACTAATTACCAAATTTATTATTATTATTAGTAGTAGTACAATTGACATAGGGGATTCGAACCAAAGATCTTATAGTTTCTAGCATACCCATATGAAAATCAAACTATACTCGATTTGACACCAAATTTATTATTTAATCTATAAATATTACTTATTTTCTAAAAAGTGATTTAATATCATACTTAAGT
This sequence comes from Benincasa hispida, assembly GCF_027475165.1. Lineage (NCBI taxonomy): Eukaryota > Viridiplantae > Streptophyta > Magnoliopsida > Cucurbitales > Cucurbitaceae > Benincasa > Benincasa hispida. Next base: position 28,319,011 of record NC_143482.1, on the reverse strand, counting down.
AACTTCAACTTTAATTTAGAATCTCATGAGGGCCTCTATCTTATATATTAAACATTTTTTGAAAAGTCAAAATATTAAATTAAAACGACCATTAAGAAAAAAGTGAAAATATTATTTTAATCAAATACGTAAAAATTTCTTCTATTTTGGTCTCTAATTCAATAGATGTTAAACTTAATCCTAGTGTTTAGTTTCTTGTTTATTTCTGTCAAGTAAAAATTATCTACATGGCTCCCCATTTTATAAATTATAAGAATATAAATACATAATGCATTTTCTTGCATGAATTTAAAGATATATCATTAAACCAACATAATATCTTTGTGATTACATGGAGAAGCAACCCAATTGGGGAAAACAGGCTGCAAGAAAGAGGAGCCTTCATCATCTTCCACAGAAGAAAATGAGGTATGCACACCAAAAAGCGAAGTAAGCCAAAGCCTCTCTCGTGATACCATGAGAAACCTCGTTGCATGAATGGTACAAAAGGAAAGGTAATCGACACATATCTATGTTTATCAACAACAATACTAACCTTAATAAGATCGAAGAGACATTGTTAAGTATGTTGGCTCACATCATATGCATCCGACCCAACAACAAAAAGAGTAAGGGCGAGTAGCATAATAGAGAAACCACATTATGCAAGCCCACCTTCACAACCAATGCTTCTAGGTATTTGATTGATTTTTGTTAATATGTTCTTTTGAACACACAACATAGATATGACATCCATTTGAGTCATGGACCACCCGACAAATACCGTTACTATTGTTATAATGTTTGAAACACGCAACGTTCACATTTACTTCCAAGATTCTAGAGAGAAAGGAAGACCACAAGTTCTTACCCAAGTGGCTCTGATTATTCGTTACCAATGTTGATACTAATATTGTTACAGATTATCGATACTAATGATAATGTTATATATATGGATATGAAAAACGAGTAAATGATAGAAAGCTAGGAGAAAAGATGGTGTGTGTTATTGGTGATTTTGGACTAAAGGGCAGACAACATTTGGTGAGAATATGAGCAACAAAGTCGAGAAGATAACATGATTTGGGTCGAGGGTAACAACTTAGAATCAAAATGGGCTTGGGAGAAGAGGCTAACTTCGACCTTGGCTAAAGTCAGTATGCTCAGACCGCTGTTGAGCCTCACCAAATACTTAATGAGGCATGCTTGGCATGGCTCAACCCAAAAGACCATTGTCGGCCTAAAATATAACTAAAATGAGGTGTTTAACCTCAACTTTGGTCGATCCTAGGAAAATTTTAAACACGATGCACCTTAGCCTAATAAGTCAAAGGATAAACTTAAAACAACTTGAGAACCCTAATGGAAGGATTGCTAGGTCAACTACACTTATAAATACATCAAGATAGAAGTAAGTCCATTCTAATATTCAAACTTTCTACATGCTACATGGTTATACATCCCATGATTTAATCATTGGAGTCTGTGTAGCAAATCACACAAGTGTACAGATTCTTCTACCTTGCAAGTTATGTTCTTCTCAAATTACAAATTTATCGTTGTTATCACAAGAAGATCGGATACGTTTTTCTTTATTCAAATTTTGATATCAACAATGAAATGGATGACCTGTTCACAGTAAACAAAGTAGAATTATAGCGATAATGGTAATTTTCTTTGGAAAAGAAAATCAATAAACTCTTTTCTCCATGATATGAGCAAAAAAATAGAGCGAATGAAGAGAGAAACAAAAGAAAAAGGTTTTTTTTCTTCCCTACTTAACAACCCTCGAAGTTGATAGTAGGTCCCACGCCACCCAAAACAATCCATGCAAAATGATAAAAAAAGAAATAATAAATATATTTTTCCACACACACAAACCAACAAACAAATAGAGGTTGGGGTCCACAGAAAAGCTGTTGAGGAAAGTGTTAAAGAAAGGCTAAAAGGGGAAAAAAGAAAAAAGAAAAAAGAAAAAAGAAAAAAAGAAAAAAAGAAAATCGTGTCCCATAACTCATTCTGGTCTGTAATTATATTTTTTTATATTTTAACAACTTGTTCAACTCCCAACATCGTCCTTCAAACAACAGCCATTCCATACCCTTTTTTTCTCTTCCCTTCTCTACGCTTCCTCCGGATCTCCCTTTTCTTCCCCCACCCCTTCTTCTTCCTTTTCCTTTCATGATACCCTTTCCCTCCATCTTCCTTCTCGGCATCGAGAGCTTTCCTCCATTTCCCTCTTCCTTCAAGCTCTCGATCCGTCCCCCAATCCCCATTCCCCCTTTCCTATGGATAATATCACTGCCCAATTAAAGAGGGGAATCTCCCGCCAATTCTCCACCGGCTCCTTACGCCGAACCCTCAGTCGCCAATTCACCCGCCAATCCTCTCTTGATCCCAGGCGGAACAATTTGAGGTTTAGCTTTGGCAGACAATCTTCTTTGGACCCTATTCGTCGTTGCCCTGATGATGATAATGAACTTTCTGTTCCTGACAATTTGGATTCCACCATGCACCTTTTGTTTATGGCTTGCCGTGGCGATGTTAGAGCCGTCGAGGATTTGCTTAATGATGGTACTGATGTTAATAGTATTGATTTGGATGGCCGTACTGCTTTGCATATTGCTGCCTGTGAAGGTCATACTGAAGTCGTTAAGCTTTTGCTTAGTCGTAAGGCCAATATTGATGCTCGTGATCGTTGGGGGAGTACGGTATTTTCTCCGTTTTCCCTTTCTTTTATTACCTTTTTTTTTTTCCTTTTTGCTTTTATTAAACTCCTGTTTAATTGGGTCCTTCTCTTCAGGCAGCTGCAGATGCTAAATATTATGGAAATACAGAGATTTACAATATTCTCAAAGCGCGTGGAGCGAAAGTTCCGGTATAATATTCCATTCTCTATCCTTATATGCAACTGAGAATTTATGGATTAATACAACGTTACAACCAACCCCTTTTTTATTTCATCTTCTCTGTTTTAGAAATTTAGGAAGACACCAATGACTGTTGCAAATCCTAGGGAAGTTCCTGAGTATGAGCTTAATCCATTGGAGCTTCAGATTCGAAGGAGTGATGGTATATCAAAGGCATGTCCCCTTCACCATTTCTTTTCTTTTATCATTTTCTTTCAGTCATAAATTATGTAGATTGTTTCTGCCTACCTCTTAGAACATGTTGTAGAAAGTGCTTTTGTTCTACCCTACTTGTTTGAGGCACTGTATTTCCAAATTTGTACCCTTGTGGAAATAAGAAACAAGTGTTTATTCCACAGTTTTAAAAAGTGATTTTAAGATTCATCAGATTACTAAAATTTTCTTTCCATATAATGGTTATTTTTCTAAGTGATTGACTGGAATACATATAAAGTGATTTTTACCACAAAACTGGTATGGTTTCTGTTCCTTCGCTTAAAAAAAAAAAAAAAAAAAAAAAGCTAAAACTGGGTATTATACTGTTTATTCAATCACTAATATCTTTAAGTATCAAATATTACCGAGTCGATCTATTTGTTTGTTGGTTACATTTCATGTTCTTCATGTGTTCAATCTACATCTACAATTCAGGAATAACTTTTCTCACAAGTTTTTACTTGTGTTTCTTTGCAGGGGGCATATCAAGTTGCCAAATGGAATGGTACAAAAGTCGCAGTGAAAATTCTTGATAAAGATTGTTATTGTAACCCAGATTCTATGTATGTATTCACTTGAATCCTATTATGTTTGATTCAATTTGAATGATGCAATTATGTATTTCTGTGTAATAATTCTACTTCTAGCACCAAAATTTAGAAAGCCTACTAATTTTGCACCTAATTTATATAATTAATCCCCTGCTTTTTGCTCTCCCCTTCCCACCTACTGTCAACCAATGTATTAATTTCATTCATTTGTTTGTTTATTTACTTGCTTATTTATTATTATTATTATTGCAACAATACTCTTCTTTTTTTCTTTTCTTTTTTGGGTTTAACAAATGTGTGGGTGGGAATTTGAGCCTCCAACCTTGAAACGAAGTAATGCGTTAACCGTTGAGCTGTGGAACATTCTACTCTTTTCCGGAGGAGTAGCCTGCTTTTCGGTGGCTAGATAGTTGGAACCAAATAAATCTCTTTCACCTTCATGTTTGAAACTATTTACTGCTGTTTTAATAGTTTAAATTTCGTATATCTCATATATATTGTGAGTTTTCTTATTTTATTGAATTTCTCACAGAAATGCATTCAAACATGAGTTGACATTATTGGAAAAGGTGCGACATCCCAATGTAGTTCAGTTTGTTGGTGCCGTCACCCAGAATTTGCCAATGATGATTGTTTCCGAATATCATCCAAAGGTATGGATAAATTTTCTTGCGCTTTATTTTATTCCTGTGAACAATTATTTCATCATGTTCCATAGCTAGCATTTCGTTTCATATTTCGTTCATATATGAAGAATGAAGATGAGCTTTTATATCAACTAATTCTCTCTTACATTTACATTTCATCTTCCAGGGTGATTTAGGTTGCTATCTTCAAAAGAAAGGTCGTTTATCTCCATCCAAAGCCTTAAGATTCGCCCTCGATATAGCTAGGCAAGTTCTGTTTTTCTCATATTGCATTTTTAGCATTTAAATTGTACGCTAGTACTACTTTATTTTATCACATCTCATAGTGAGCCGAATCTTTGTAGCAAGCTACTGTTATTTCTTTTATCACATCTCATATTGAGCTGTCAGCTGAGTCTTTATAGCAAACTACTGTTATTACTTTTCCTGTAATCTTTCAACTTTTGCTGCATTTTATTTGAGCCTCAAATGGCTTTCTTATCAACAAGCATTTTGATATTCTATACGTTTGTAATTTATAATACATTTCCTTTCTACGTTTGAACCTTCTAGCAATATTCTGTCTCCTAGCTGGAGACTTAATCTTCTATATTGTAAAATTATGTAAATCTTTTTATTATCAGGGGAATGAACTATCTTCACGAATGCAAACCGGATCCGATTATCCACTGTGATTTAAAGCCAAAGTAAGGCAACCATATTCAAAAGTCAGTCTCGGGATGATAGTTGCTTTAATTTGAGATTTAGTTTGCACCATAGACGTATTCTTTTTTAATATTGGAAGTTTTTGTAAGGTGCCAGAAATATTTTGCTGGATAATGGAGGACAACTTAAAGTTGCTGGGTTTGGCTTGATTAGATTGTCAAAAATGTCACCTGACAAAGCAAAACTAGCTCATCCAGTGGTTATTGACTATTCGAGTAAGTCCATATTCAATGATTGGATAAACTACCTCTTGGCTCTTATTGGATTTTATTATCCAGCATTTTGAAGTTCACAACATATTTCAGAAGTGATTTGTACTTTATATGTGAAAATGGCATTTCTTTTGCAATCTCGACTATTTATGTGTTCATATTGTGCCTCCTTGTAGACTCATACTTAGCACCCGAGATTTACAACGATGAAATATTTGACAGGAGCGTCGATGCATTTTCATTCGGTCTCATTTTATACGAGGTATCTACAGTTCAATTGTTTTTCACATTTTATTAATCTTTTTATATCACTAAGAGTTGAAAAGAAATTCATGGCAGCTTTGGATTTGCATTTGGAAGCAAATTTTTTATCACTTAATGACATTTTTTGTTTTTTTTTTTCTGCATTTGTATTTGGTTTTCATGGCCAGATGGTTGAGGGTCTTCAGCCATTCCATCCCAAGCCTCCAGAAGAGGTTTCCAAAGCTATTTGTGCAGAAGGAAAGAGACCTCCATTTAAGATCAAATCGAAAAGTTATCCACCTGATCTAAAAGAGTAAGTGTCATTATCAAATGTTTTACTATTACTGAGTAGCTTATAGTATAAATGTTTAATGATCTTATGCAAGTGTATTGTGACACAAAACATTATTTAAGCATCTTGATAATTAAAATCCCCAATAAAAAGCCGCTTCAAGACGAAACGAAAAAACAGAGAATAAGATGCATGTAAACAGTCAAGTGTGCTTTGGTTTTTATTTCAAACAATGCATCATTAGAGAGAGAAGCAAGAGAAAGGTTTTCTTCTTTTCTTTACTTTTTGAAAGACACTGCGGAGAATTTGGCTCTCGAATGGTAATTGCTGGCATTACATATTAACTTCAAGTCGATCAGCAATCTTTAAAAGCACCGTAAACACAATTCTATATCAATTATATGCTTGAATAGAGAATAAGATGTTTGATGTGGTTTCTGCGTTATGCTCATTTATAAACTGCCATAAAATGCAGATTGATTGAGGAATGCTGGGATCCAGAACCTGTTGTGAGGCCTACTTTCTCTGAAATCATTGTAAGGTTGGATAAAATAGTTGCCAACTGCTCAAAACAAGGGTGGTGGAAAGACACATTTAAACTTCCCTGGTATGTTCTTTTCACTATAAAATGGGTCTGTCTTGATCATGTTTCCTATGTTTTCTATTTTTGTTTCTCAAGGAAAAAAATGTTGTTGCCAATTATTTTTTATTGCTTCTGAAGTGTACAATTCTGAAAGCATTTCTTACAAATGAGAATATACATGTTTTTCTAAAAACTAGATTATAAAACGATTTGGATTATGTGCAGGAAATAAGAAGTTAGGGAACTCAACCCACTGTCTTCAGGAGGAGGCAAAGTGATTATGGATGAAGGACACTTCTCAGAACACCATTAATGAGCTTCATTGTTGAGTTTGAGAACACCATTAATGATATTCAAAGCCTTTGTTTTTCCTAAAATTATGTCTCTCATTCATTTTCAAATTGTATTGTCTCAATGGACTGGAGGGCTTCCTGTGTAAAATGTGTGGAAAAGCAGTATCGTGTTCTTTTTCTTTTTTCTCTCTTCCGATATGAAAGGAAAATTCCATTTGTTCCGAATTAGTTTTGCATTCTACTGTTAGTGAGAGAACATTTTCATGCAGTTCAACCAGTTCAATATGGTTTGGAGCAAGGATGAAAAGGATGAAAATATTCGTGGGTATGTCGATTTCAAATATCTATGGATATCTCCAACATCTTTTATAAATACTCGTAAAACATTACAAAAATGTCTATCTATAACTTAGTTTTGAAATAAAAACAACTTAATTATTAATCGAAATAAATTTTATAAATTTTGTGACTAACATAAATATTCGTTATCAATATTTTATCGACATATTAAAAAAATTGACATCTTGATTTTGGTATCGATATTGATATTTTGATCATTGGTTTGGAGACACCAACAATGGCATTGGCCCACTTATATTGAGATGAGGATGATTAAAGGTATGTTTTAGTGATTTTGAAATGATTAAATCGCTTTTATCATTTTCAAAATCACTTCAAAACATATTTTTAATCATTCAATACCAATTCTGATAATACACAAATTGCATTTAAAAGTGTTAATAAAATATTAAATTAATTTTGAGTGATTAAAGACGTGTTTTGGAGTGATTTTCAATCTTATTAAGTGATTTTAACAACTTAAAATTCACTTCCAAACAAGCATTAAGAAGCATCGATGCAGAAAAAGACACAAAGTAATACGTTAATTTCTAAATCAACTAGGACAAACACATTGAAGATATATTTTGTTTTCATAATTTATTTTTTTTAGTAAATATATATATATGGATCTACTTGATACTTCAGATCCCAAACTGAATTGAATTACATAGACTCCATTTCGAGATCCATAGCTTTGATCCACTCATCTTGTCAACATCCTCCATTGCCTTCTTGTAAGACATTAGTAGGTGAATAGGGGAAGTTGTTCATAGTAAGTGTTGGCCTAATGCCCTAAATCTCGTAGGGTCTTATAGTTTGTAAAAACAAACTCATTGTGTATTTAATAAAATATATGATATTTTATTCATTGTGTACAAAATATATGATATTTTAGTTGCATTAACTACAAACCAATAAACTAACCTTCAAGGTTATTTTTGTAACTCAAACATGTGTGAAAACATACGAATGGATCATGTTTAAGTAATAACCTAAAAGGTATGTAGTAGATGGATAAGGCTAGGTACCTTAACCTAATGACACTACGAGTATGACCCACTTTGTAGGTGTTATAATTATTGTAAAGTGCTACAAATGATCTGATCCTGATCATTCATGTATAGACATGCGAGCGGGAATATTCTATACAAAGGAGTTTGTATAAGACCGGACCACGAAATGTTTAGTCTCATTATATAACGTCGTTCATAATAGAGACTTACATTTCACCACGATGACCATAGGTAATATGACCTATATGCTTTCTAATAATTCAAATTATTGACCTTAAACTTGCTATGTTGTGTTAGTTTGGACCAATTCCATCCATTTTAACCATAAACTTAAATAAATGTTGAAATTTTATTTCAAAAAAAATTTTGAAATTTTAATAATCTAATAAGTTCTAGTTGCAATTACAAAAAATTTCTCTTATAAATTGTAGAACCTATATTCTATATAAAATTGTTTTTTTAAAAAAAAAAAAAAAAGAAAAAAAGAAAAAACAACATTGTTTAATTTTATAAATGTTATTTAATGATTAATTTAATTGTCCATCAAACTTATTTTTTGCACATGTTTATTTTTATTAAAATTAATAAGATAATGAAGATTTTTTTTTATTTTATTAAATTTATTAGTGAATTAGTTGAAATTGAATCCAATGTTAAAATTGTAATATTTAAACTTAAAATGGATGAAATTAAAATTTTAAATCTAAATGGATTAAAAAAGAAAAATTTGTAGTCAATATTTGATTTATCCCATGAGCACTAAAATTAATTATAATCAAAGTATTATCAAATCAGTAATTTTTTCTTGGATAAATTCTATAGTAAAGGATAGTTATTTTTTTTTTTTTTTAATGAGAAAAATGATATGATCATTTACTATTATAATTATTATTATATAAAAAGCTAATAAGCTGAGAATTACAACACACTCCTTAACTCATTCCACCAATTCATAATTAAGAAATACCACTTTTCCTAATTTACACTATGATTATGATTATGATTTTGATTTTGAAAATGTCTTTAGTTCAACTAGCTCTCGTTTTGTTTTTCTTAATATCTCTAATTCTCCTGTTTGTAGCATTATTTTGTTTAATGCTACCGTGTCATTGAGTGGTATTGGAGATTTCAGAAGTATCAATACTGCAATAGCCATGGCACCAAGTAATAGCAATTCGAGATTTTACATCAATGTAAAGCCGGGAAGATATAACGAACATGTTGAAATTCCAAGTGACAAAACTTTCATAACACTAATCGGAAATGATGCAACGAGTACTGTTATTGTTGATAGTAGGAGCAATAGACGCGGTTTTGGAACTTCCAAATCAGCCACTTTCAATAAGCAGCTCTAATTATTTTTATTATTTTTTTTTTTTGTTTCCTCCTCCATGATTAATTTCACTTAGTTTTTTAAATTACAAAGATACACATATTTATGTGGTTCTGTCCTTAGTAGCAATTGCAAGCTATTATTGGATGTAACAAACTCTAGAGGAAGATTAATTATTGTATGTTGATGAATTGGTTTATTTGTCTATTTTTCTTTTTCCTTCAGTTGTGAATGGTAATAATTTCATGGCAATATCCATTACTTTTGAAAATTCTGCCGGAGCAGAGAATGGTCAAGCAGTTGCATTTTATAATAATGCAAATGAAACCGCGTATTACAAGTCAAGATTCCTGGGATTTCAAATGTATCTTAGAAAAACACAAGGTATTCTTTAAAGATTGTGAAATCTACAGGACAGTGGATTTCATATTCGGGGGCGGACTTGTGGTATTTCAAGATTGTCAAATATACGCACGATTGCCAAATAGAACTATTACAATTACTGCCCAATCTAAAGAATTACAAAACCAAGAGAGTGGGTTTTGCTTTTAGAATTGTAGTGTGATGGCTTCTCCAGAGCTTGGGCCAACGAAGGAACCTCGTGATTTTGAAGTTTACCTTGGGTGGCCATGGAGAGATTATGCAAAGGTAATTTTCATGCAGTCATTTCTAGATTCTGTGGTGAATACAGTGGGATGGTCAACATGGTCACCAGAGAGGCCTCTTGATTTACTGTTTTATGGGGAGTATAACAACAGGGTCCAGGAGCTAATTTAGCTGGAAGAGTAAAATGGTCCGGTTTCCATATCATAACTAATCTCACAGAAGCCACTAGCTTTACCATAGGAGTTTTTATTGATGGAAACACATGGTTACCCGAAACCAGTATACCATCTAGACTAGGACTTTAGTTTTAAATATAAATTAATGCGTGCTGAATATATTTCTTGATATATTTATGTGGTTAGTAAACTTTTTAAGTATTTTGGTGAATCTGTAATATCATTATGAATTATGATATAAATATTTCAAATTTGTCTTTCTTTGTATTTTCTTTCTCATAAAATTTGAATTGATCCAAATATTGAATATTTTAAACTAAACAAAGTTATTTTCAATTTAAACTATCATTTTCTTAAAAAAGTAATTATCTTATAATAAACTGACAATAATGATCAATTTTAAAACCCGATATCAAATATGAATAAAAAATAATTAAAATAATGTCTAATTTCATTATGCAACTGTACAATATAATAAACACATTTTTGAAACTCGATTCCTTTCCATAATTGATGGGGTTTTTTTTTTTTTTTTTTTTTTTCTTTTTCTTTGAAAGGTGTAGAGTCTTATTTTCATGGGTTTGAATTTCTCGAAAAATATTAAAAGCTATTTCCCAGAAATGGAGAAATCTTCGTTAAAATTGGAAAGAATCGCAATATAAATTCACCAAAGTAATATTGTAATAAAAATATCTTTTTATTTTTGGAAACTACAAAATAAGTAAAAAAAATTTTATATTTTTTTCTTTTTAATTAGTTAAAGCTTAAATAATTATGTTTTAAATTAATATATTTAAATTATGTCTCTATAATTTTTTTATAACTAAAAAAAGTATTGAATATAATATTCATAATTAAAAGTTATTGTTATATGTTAAAAATTACATTATTCAATAAGAACAACAAGATATAATATCATAAGTAGTGCATGCATTTTGTTTCTAAATTAAAGTTAAACCGTATTTATCAGAATATATATTTTTTTTTTGGAAACATGTTTATCATAATATAATACACCAAATTTTGTAATCTAAAAATTAAAAGTAAAAATATTTATTTGATAGCTAAAATCGGAATCAAATATTAAATGAACCAAATTATAATTAAATATTAAAGGAGGGAAAATAGAAAAATCACAAAAGGATTGGAAAATGCGATTTATACACTTGAGTCACAATTATCGATAGCTTTCTTAAAAAAATATATATTTGTTCGCATGAGGTTTCTGGAGAAACGTGTTTCGTGGAGTTGAACTTAAGTTGGTGTTGATGTTGAAGTTGATTTGATGCGATGTGGTTCGATCTCTAATATTTGATCCTCTGATTCTCTCTCAGTTGGGTGAATATGCTTGACTTGGAGAAGGAAAGCACCGAACGTTCTTGAAGTAGAAGTCTTGGAAGCTTGAAGTAGAAGTCTTGGAAGAGTATTTGTGTCTTCAAAGGTCTTCTGCCTTATAGGAATGCAACTTCAGGAGTCTTGGAAGCTTGAAGTAGAAGTCTTGGAAGAGTATTTGTGTCTTCAAATGTCTTCTGTCTTATAGGAGTGCAGCTTCAGGAGTCTTGGAAGCTTGAAGTAGAAGTCTTGGAAGAGTATTTGTGTCTTAAAAGGTCTTCTTCCATATAGGAGTGCAACTTTAGGAGTTTTGGAAGCTTGAAGTAGAAGTCTTGGAAGAGTATTTGTGTCTTCAAAGGTCTTCTGCCTTATAGGAGTGCAGCTTCAGGAGTCTTGGAAGCTTGAAGTAGAAGTCTTGGAAGAGTATTTGTGTCTTAAAAGGTCTTCTGCCTTATAGGAGTGCAACTTTAAGAGTCTTGGAAGCTTGAAGTAGAAGTCTTGGAAGAGTATTTGTGTCTTCAAAGGTCTTCTGCCTTATAGGAGTGCAGCTTTAGGAGTCTTGGAAGCTTGGAGTAGAGATCTTGGAAGAGTATTTGTGTCTTCAAAGGTCTTCTGCCTTATAGGAGTGCAGCTTCAGGAGTCTTGGAAGCTTGGAGTAGAAGTCTTGGACGAGTATTTGTGTCTTCAAAGGTCTTCTACCTTATAGGAGTGCAACTTCAAGAGTCTTGGAAGCTTGGTCTTCTGTCTTATAGGAGAGCAGCTTTAGGAATTTTGGAAGTTTGAAGTAGAAGTCTTGGAAGAGTATTTGTGTCTTCAAAGTTCTACTGCCTTATAGGAGTGCAGCTTTAGGAGTCTTTAAAGCTTGGAGTAGAAGTCTTGGAAGAGTATTTGTGTCTTCAAAGGTCTTCTGTCTTATAGGAATGCAGCTTCAGGAGTCTTCAGGAGTCCTCTGCTTGTTAGTGAATTCTCTCTGGGTCTTTTGAGTGTAGAAAATGCTACCTTATAGGAGTGTAGCTTCAGGAGTCTTCAGGAGTCCTCTGCTTGTTAATGAATTCTCTCTGGGTCTTTTGAGTGTAGAAAATGCTACCTTATAGGAGTGCAACTTCAGGAGTCTTGGCAGCTTGAAGTAGAAGTCTTGGAAGAGTATTTTTGTCTTCAAAGGTCTTCTGTCTTATAAGAGTGCAGCTTCAGGAGTCTTGGAAGCTTGAAGTAGAAGTCTTGGAAGAGTATTTGTGTCTTCAAAGGTCTTCTGCCTTATAAGAGTGCACCTTGGAAGAGTATTTTTGTCTTCAAAGGTCTTTTGTCTTATAAGAGTGCAGCTTCAGGAGTCTTGGAAGCTTGAAGTAGAAGTCTTGGAAGAGTATTTGTGTCTTCAAAGGTCTTCTGCCTTATAAGAGTGCAGCTTCAGGAGTCTTGGAAGCCTTGAGCAACTTCAGAAGTCTTCAAGAGTCCTCTGCTTGTTAGTGAATTCTATCTGGGTCTTCTGAGTGTAGAAAATGTTGCCTTTACAAATGAAGAGAACTTTTCTATTTATAGAGTTCTCAGGTGGGCTTCGTGGGCTTGGTTGGTCCATGGGCCTGATCCTTGGGCCCAATTAGTTGGTTTTGGGCCTGATCTGGAATTCAGGTCCAATTCAACTTTTTTGTAGTTTGGACTTTAAGCCTAAATAATAATATCAAATTGAATTTGATCTCATCTGATTCATCCACGTGACGTCATCGAAACTTGTCTTTAATTCAATTCGGGACGTGTCAACTTCTAATTGGACCTAAAGTCAATGATTTAGAAATTCGTCGTTAATTTAGCAAACGACATGGTGACTTGTGATTGGTCCAAAATTTCTCATTCAACAAATGCCTCCTTTTCGAGATTTATGCACGTATATGGGTGGATGAATCTCAAAAAAATGTAATTTGTGATCAAAGTATGATTTTTTTACTCTTTTAATTTGGTACATCATTATGATCAAAATATGAGAATTTAGCTCAAAATTTTGATTTGAAATCTTGTTCGTTTGACACACTTTCGCTAAGTAAACTTTAATTTGAACTAAAGTAGGATTTATGTTCCACTTTAATGCAAATTTAATTTAACTTAATTCGAATTCGAAATAGAATTTGGGGTGAAATTGAATCTTGATCAATTTTGGTTTGAGATAAAAATTTGGGATATGCTCAATTTTACTTGGAACTGAGTATAGAAACTAAGATTGATTTAAATTTGAGATAAAATTTGGAATATAGCCAAATTTTGACTCGGCATTTTATTCATAACTCAATATCAAAGTTAACCATTCGAATATTGATAAAATTTGGCTCTAAGTCTGTGTACCAGTAAAAAACATTCACTATGCTCTGTTTCTTTCTCAAGTCAATTTTTAAAGTTCATAAACCACTATATGGGTTTTGAGAAAAATGGAGAACTTTGAATTTTTACTTCAAATTTTGGTAGATCGATTTAGGTTTTTGTATTTTCAATTCTTCTCTTTTTATCCATTCATTTTGGTCTTTATATCCTCAACTTTGATTCATTTGAACCTTGTAAAAGTAATCCTTTTGCTAAAGTTTAAAAACAATGAATTTTGGTCTTATGCTTGCATCACCAATACATGAAATTACTACTTTTGACCCAAGATGTGTCAAGATTTTCGCCTCGCATGCACACACACCCACACACACGTCCATACATTTTTTCGCTCCCCACTTATTGTATCCTCTTTTTCAATTGGCTTTTTCTATAGTTCGTTTTTATGCGGTTAGAAATTTTCTTAGTCCTTGCTTCTTACTTTTTGTTCCTTGCTCCTTCTATCTTCATCCTCAATTCGATTTTTATGGTTAGAATTTTTCTTGCTCTCATTGTATCCTCCTTCTCAATATGCTTTTCCTATAGTAAGAAATCCTCTCGCTCTTCTTATTTCTAAACAAAATCCAGATTGAGCCAACAAAGATATGAAGAATAATCGAAGGAATCGATTGAAGAAGAATAAGAAAAAGAATCGGTTAAAGAAGAAGCAGTAGATTGAAGAAAGTAATGATTAGATTTTTCTTAAAAAATTGCATATTAGATTTTTTTTAAAAAAAAAAAGAAAAGAAAAAAGAAAATCGTGAATCACATCCGCATCATTCAATTACATAAAACACGTTTCTCTTAAAATTTCGTGCAAACCTTTTTTATTATTCTTAAACTTGTTTTATTATTTTATTATTAAATTGCCACGTGTTGCAATCTTATTGGATCACTTGTCACCACTTTTAACCATTAGAAAATTGTCATGTCATCTACCACGTCATCATGTTGACCTTTGGCCACCTACGTATCAAGTGCCATGTACCACGTTTCTCTTGATTTTTGTTTCGACTATTACTTTTTGAGCTCTAATTTGAGTTATTTAAATTGCTTTGGATTCTGTATTTAAAGCGTTATACAATGGTCTTTTCAAGTCACTAAAATTGATTGTTAAGTGAATAAAAGTAGATTTGTTATCATCAAAATATTAATTTGATACTTTTATTAAATAAAAAAATAAAGATTGATATGATAATGAAGTTGAAAAGAAGAAAATATTTTCGAGGTTATTAATCATTCAATTTCATATAAAAGAGTGAATTTCTTAACATGTTAAAAAAAAATTTTCAAATTGAAAAAACATACAACTCAAATTAATAATATCAGAAAAGACGTTTTAATTACAATATCTTTTCAAAAAAAAAAACATATAACTCAAATCGATAACATCAGAAATCAAATTGAGTTTCATTTCTCCCACTCCACATTTTAATTACAATATCTTTTAAAAAAAAAACGTTTTTTAGAACAAATTTAAAAAGTTAGTGATAAAGTAGAAAAAATAAACCATGGGTAAATAAAATATCTGTAACTTTAATTTTTTTAAAAAAAAAATCAGAAAAGTCAAAAACATAATGGATCGGATATGAAACTGAATACTTTTTTAGTTTTTAAAACTTAGGTTAATTTTTGAAACCATTAATAGATAGTGGATAACAAAGGAAAAAAAAATATATGTATAAATTAGTATTTATAAGCCTAATTTTTAAAAATCAAATAGTTATCATAGTAGATGTACTATAAAAGAGTTGATAATGTAACAACATTATCAAATGAGATCCATACTTC
The DNA here is from genome assembly GCF_027475165.1 of Benincasa hispida. Lineage (NCBI taxonomy): Eukaryota > Viridiplantae > Streptophyta > Magnoliopsida > Cucurbitales > Cucurbitaceae > Benincasa > Benincasa hispida. The sequence continues at coordinate 28,303,445 of NC_143482.1, read as the reverse complement.
CATATTCCATTAGAAAAATAGATGTGTACGTGTTAGCTATTAATTAATTTGGTTCTTAAATACGAAGAACCACTCTCTTACAATATATGATGGGTTATTCATAAACAAAGAAACATGATATGCCAACATATTATTCTTGAATATGTGGAGGTTAATCAACATGTTTAGCTCTGCTGGATGAATTTTAATTTTAAACTACAGAAATTGTATAAAATGGCTAAAAGAAGAATTTCATTTGAACAAATGACTATTCTGAAATTGAGGAGCACAACAGGAACACGGATATGAAGAAAATATAATATAGTAATATATTTATATAATAATAAATAAATAAATAAATAAATAAAATAACTAAAAACATAAAATAACTAAAATTATAAAATTCGATAATATGTAAATTGAAGTGGAATTCTCACCAATGTATATATAATTTTAAGATCCACCAAATGCCACTATTTATAGGCAAAGTGGTAAGTAGGATGTGAACTTACATGGACACCAAGTATGAATAATTACAAGGCATATGGACAACATGAAAGGTGACACATGGCCTTGGCAGTAGAAGTCACCTCGAGCTAAAAGAGAAAAGCAAACTAGAGAGCTTCAGAGCCTCAACAGAAAAGCCAAAACACAAACAGACTACTGGGACATATCAAGCAGCAAGCTTCTAATCCATGAGGAGTCTGGAAGAACAGGCAGAAGCCAAGAAGACAAAAGAGCATCACATCACCAAAAAGGGTAGTAATTAGAAAGGAACGGAGAAAAAGAAGAAGGCTGCAAGGAAAAAGCGGCCAAAGAAATATGAAGATGAAGAGGGAACCACGTCAACAAAAGAAAAAGGAGAGGGAAGCAAGGTATTTACTCGCCTTGATGAGAGAAGAAAGGATAAGGGCAAAGCTGTAGGATCTAAAGGCAACACTGGGGGGGGGGTGAATAGGGTTGACTACCAATTTTTTTTTTAACCCACTAATTTGATTAAAGAAAATTTATACAAGACAAAACTTAAATCATGCAAGCTATGATAACTTCAAATTTAAAGACAATTTAATCAAGGATAAATTTAAATAACACACTAAAAATTAAATCATGCAATTTGGAAAGATTAAAAAAAATAACTAAGACAAGAAGCAAAAAATTTGAAAACAATAAATAAAATAGAGAGAGGAAGAGAAAATACCGGGAATTATAGTGGTTGCCTACTCCACTCTCCAAGACTTCTTCTTGGGTATTTCACTAAGTGATCCTCTTGCAGGTAAGGACCAAACCGACACACGACCCTCTTTTTCCTAGGTTAAAGAGAAACCCAAGATTCTTTTTACTGGTTCAGGATCAAACCAATTTATTTTCTCACAACCCAAGGTGTACCCACACCTTAATATAGTTCCCAAAAAATTAAAAGAAAACCTCACAATATTACCTCTTGAAGGCTAAATACACAAGTTGAGCACTAAAAAAAAACTCACAAAAATAACTCTAGGCCAATTTAGGAGCAAGGAGGACAAGAATTTGAGAGTAGAGAGAATTGAGAGCTTAAAACTTGATAGCTTTTTGGTGTGTCCATGAAGAGTAAAATCAAGTCGAATTTATAAGCGAGGGGGATAAATTTTGGCCATTGGATATGATTGGAAATGAAGGGTGGAGATTGAATAAAAATAGAAACGGAAAGGATTTGAAAAGGAATTTTGAAAGAGTGGAATTATTGAGATTTGGAAAATAAAAAGGATTTAAAGGATGAAAATTTAGGAAGAAAATCAAATTTGAAAAGGCTGAAATTTGGTGAGAAGTTCGAGAAAATTGGATTTGGAAATTAAAGAAAAATAAGAAAATGAAAATGAAAATAAAAAATAGCCGGATGATATGAGCACCGCGCGCACAGGGGAGGAGATTGAGTGTCACACGCCGCATTCTGTGAAGAAACCGCAGGCACGTGCCGCGCACGCGCGTGTCCGCGCGTGAAGCTGGGTGACCACCACTTGTCATTATCTCATTCGTCCACGGTCGCCACGTCACTGCCACATCATGTGCCACGTCAGCAAAAAGTGACTGATTGGAGCGTCACGTCATCCACCATGCCAGCTGCCACATCATTAATATTGACCGTTGTGTGCCACGTCAGCCGCCATGTCGGATGCCACGTCAGCAAGGTGCCACGTGTTACTACCACATTCGATTTTCTCTCCAATCTTCTTTTGCTTATAACTTTCTTGTTTGAACTCCGATTTGAGCGATTCAAATTGCGTTGGAATCGTCTTTTCGGGCTCTACAAGATATTGACTCTGAAACACTGAAAATATTAGTAAAAAAATCTGAGTTTGTTATCATCAAAATATTTGATTTGATTGAAGCTCTAAAGCTAACAAACGTCCACTCATTTTTATCAACATCCTCCATTGCTTACTTATAAGACAATGGATCTTCAATCCCATCATCAAATATGATGTTTTGGCCTTCTGTCAAACCCATATAGCATTCCGGTGGGTTCACAACCCTTCCATGTCGAGGCAAGTTCAACTCTTGAGATTGCTGACTAGATTAATCGACATCAACAACTCTTACTGATCTATTAGTCTGTGCAACAACTCTTGTTGAACTCTCAGTAGTCTCATTATAAATCTCATTTAAAATAAGCTTACTTCATGATGCGTGTTGAAACTGGACACGTCGTCTCAGCTGTGGCAGTGGGAGGACTCCGACTTACTTTATAGAATAGATATATTTTATTTGAAAATGTATTTGTTGTTTCTTATTTAAAGAGGAACTTAATTTTTGTAAATTGTTTAATTGAACAACAATATTCTGTACATTTTTTTTGTGAATAAAGCATTTATGTAACCCCCTAGGACTCAAGTTAGGCCGTTACTAAACATATACATGCATGGAACTTAAAACGATATCATTTTATAGTGAATTAAATGCTAAATAAATAAGGTAAATTCAAAAGAAATTCATTAAATTCAAATATTAAAAACAGACAATAGGGTACCCATAAATCATAAATCATAATAAATAGGTCTGAAAACAAATCTTAATAGTAAGTTTCAAACATCAAAACGGAATGTTGAAAAACATGAAAAGAAATCTAAATATCATAAGTAGAAGCATAAAACTGGTCCTAGTGGCTCGATCATAGATTTCGCTTGTCAATCGTTGGTGCATCTCTACCTTTACCTGAAACAACAACATGAGAAATGATGAGCATAAAATACTCAGTAAGTAACCCCACTATTGGGGTCAGGCTAGGCATCTATGTCCTCTAGATGCCTAACTCTGGTGGAAACATATAAACTTCTCCAGTCCTCATGGGACACATACATACATGAAAAACTGATTTTTATCCTACTGAAATTAAGTATGCACACTACCTCTAGTAAGTCTCGTAGGACTCATAATCTCTGGTGAATCTCGAAGGAAACACAACTTCTGGTGAATTCCGAAGGAAACACGACCCCTGGTGAATCTCGAAAGAAACACAACCCCTAGTGAATCTCGAAGGAAACACAATCTTGGATGAATCCGAATGAAACACAATCTCGAATGAATCCTGAAGGAAACACAACCTCTGGTGAATCTCGAAGAAAACACAACATCTAGTGGGCATCTAACTAATCAGTGAGGATACTATCACAATCTCAACATCACAAGCATCACAGCATGGTTCTATAACATACATATACACCTCAACATCATGGCTCTACAACATACATATATCTCTGGTCATCCTAGTCTCATAACACACATATACATCTCATCATCATGGTTCTCCAAGAATAATAATATACTCAAATCATTGTAGCATTCAAACATCTTTATGCGCATCTAGTCTTTTAAACCCTCATGCCAGCAAGGCATACATAAACATTACACTATTAATATATCCTCAGTAAATAATAATTATCAATAACTGACTCTAGTCCTTTCAAACCACAGTCAATGAAGGCATATATGGATATCATGTTAACTAATGATCCTCTATAAATCATAATTATCATTACCTAGCACTTGGGCAACTCCAGTAGTAAGATTACTTACCTCGATACTAGATTCAGATATCGATCCAAGCGCTAATCTTCAATAATCAATCTTTGAATTCAGTCTAAGTAACAACCACCTTCAAGATTCCAATCTACAAAATCTTCCTTCAATTAGATCCTGCTTCGAACTTTTAATCCCTTTCTCTCTTAAAATTTTCAATTCACAAAGAATTTATCTAACCCTCTTCCACAATGAAATTAATTCTTGACATTAATTTCAAATTAAATTTGTGTGACATTAAAAGTCCAATTTCCATAATTTTCCTCTGATGGAAAACGAGACATACGCAACGGAATAAGGATCTAATTATACTCTAATTGCTTTTAATTTAAAGAAAATTAGCATGCAATTGAAGGAAAAAACAGAAAATTAATATGGATAAGATACAATCTTTGTAGCTCCTGAAACGCTTTTCCTTGCTGAATCTCGACCCGAACTCTTTTGAACCACCACTAGAGTTGACCTACTATCCTCTGGACTCAGAACAGGGTTGTGGGACCTGATGGATGAAGAAAACTGAGAGAAAGAAAGAGATGGAAAATAAAAGATGGATTTTTCTTTTGGGTTGAGTTTTTATTTTTCTAGCCCAATTTTAGAAACTAAAATTTGCAAAAAGTAAAAAGTTTTTTAATCCAAATTGAAAGCCCAATTTATAGAAAAAAAATCATGCAACAATTGCATGAAACAAATCCATAAAAAATCCAACACCTAGAATCCACTATCTATGTGGGCTTAATGTCTCCACTATAAGCCAACACCTACCCCACTATTTATGTTAGTGGAATTATCCAACAAAAGTTTGGATTTTCCCACTAACTAGAGTCAAAGGGCAAAATAGTCATTTTGTCAAAGTCAAACTTTGACCAAAAGTCAACATTTTGACTTTTTATGATTTTTTTCGTGTTGACTAATTTTGACCTCCTGAGCATGAATCCGCATTCATTTTCTCGAAATTCAAATGACGTTTGAATATAAGGTCGGTCAAAGTTTGACTTTTCAAAGTCAAAAGTTAACTCTTTGACTTTTTACTTCTTTGACCATTTCCATTATTTCCGAGCTTCCGAATATGAACGTGTTCATATTCTTGATATTTAAATTACATTTAAATATCAAAGTTGTATCTCTAAACTAAAAAACCGACCACTATATCACATATACTTGTCAGTTTCTCTCTCTTCACCTAATTCAAACAATTCAAATTATTCTATCATATTGTTCTAAGTTTATTCCATATGAGCTAGTAGGGGAACCTAATGGACCTATAGATCATGGGCTCCAACGATCCAAGATTAGCTGGCTAAAGTCTTTAGACAGAACTAATCAACATTGTCAACTAACAGGTCATTCCACTATAGTCCCGTAGTTCCACTCCCCTCACTATAGATATATTTATGTCCATTTGATATAACCATGATTAGTAAGCTAATCCTTCACAGGTTGTTCGTAATCTCGGCTGGGTCATAAAAATCGTTTTACCCCCAATACTACATCTTGTTCCTTAAGTTCCATTGATCCTCTAATGAACAATTGGTTTAAGATCCAACCTATAAACCGAACTCCTATCGGGCTAAGGAGAGGGTGGGGTCCCTTGCTCAAGACCTGGATTCAGTACTAAAGGGAACAACCTATCTACTATCCCTATAACGGGTAGGAGTGAATTCTGTTTTGCACCCTATGTCCCAGCTATCCACCTGACCTTACCCCTAAAATGGGAGGCTAATTGGGCCAGCGATAATGAGCTGTCCTCACCTATACAGATCTAAGGATAATTCCGAGTGAACAGGAGTTCATAGTTAGCTCAGGATTAAGATTAAGTTACCTAGGTCATCAATTAAAGAAACAGTCAGTTTTATACATTATTTCATGGTTCAATCTTATGTAAACTCTTTACATAGGATGCCCCCACTTTCATATCTCTATATGAATGATTCAGGATCACATCGTTTGTACTAACTACAAAATGGGCCGCATTCATAGTGTCTCCAGAATAAGGCACCCAACCTTATTCATATACTATAGACTATTTTGGCTATATATTTGAACTTGATTCACATTTATGTCACTACATAAAGTTCAAACTGCATTAAATAGCCTCAGGACCTTAGTTTATTGGATTCAAGATTACAATTTCAATAACAATTTTATCGAAAAACAAAACAGAATATGTTTATTAATTTACAAACTACGAGTTTTAGGACATAAAATCCAACACCCTCCGATTAAACCATTAAATTAAAACACCCATTCCTTCCAAAATGAAATTAATTCTTAACATTAATTTAAAATTTAATTTGTGTGACATTAAAAGTCCAATTTCCATAACTTCCCTCTGGTTAAACCATTAAATTGAAACACCACTTTCTTAACAATTAAATCACAATAATTACATTTTGACCAGAAGTTTGATCGATAAGTCAGGAAGACTACTTCTTGGATGAATATTCTGGCTTCAACCAAATTCTAATTACTCCAGATGACCAAGAGAAAACGACTTTCACTTGTCCATTTGGAATGTTTGCATTCCGACGCATGCCCTTTAGGCTATGCAACATACTAGGGACGTTTGAAAGATGCATGATTGCTATTTTTTCTAATTTTATTGAATACTCTGTTGAAGTATTCATGGACATCTTTTAAGTCTTTGGAGATTCCTACCTAACCTGCCACAATAACCTTGAAGTCATACTTGCTAGATGTAAGGAAACAAACTTGGTACTTAATTGGGAAAAATGTTACTTTATAGTGACAAAAGGCATTGTTCTTAGACACAAAGTTTCCAAAGTGGGATTGGAAGTGGATGAAGCCAAGATTGATGTAATTGCAAAATTGCCCGTACTTGCGAACGTTAAGGCTCTGAGGAGCTTTCTAGGCCACACAGGCTTTTATAAGAGGTTTGTTAAAGGATTTTGCCAAATCGTGCATCCACTGAAAGCATTATTAGAAGTGACTTATGTATTTGATGACGATTGCCAGCAGGCGTTTGAGACATTAAGATATGCGTTCACAACAACACCAGTATTGGTAGCTCCAGATTGGACGCAACTCTTCATCTTAATGTGTGATGTGAATGATGTGGCAGTTGGAGCGATGCTAGGCCAAAAGAAAGGAAACCTAATACATCCTATTTTTTATGCGTTCAAGACATTCACTGAATCCCAAGAACACTACACAACTACTGAAAAAGGAAATGTTGGTGGTAGTATTTGCGATTGAAAAAATTTAGAGAATATCAGGTTAGTGCATCAACAACCATTTACACTAACCACTGCGCTATTAAGTTCTTGATGGATAAAAAGGACGCAAAGCCTAGACTTATTCGCTGGGTATTACAGCTACAAGAATTCAACCTGGAGATCAAAGATAGAAAAGGAACAGAAAATTAGGTGGCTGACCACCTATCACGATTAGAGAATAAGGAGATACAATTGGATCAGGCTGAAATTGAAGATGCATTCCCTGATGAATGCCTGCTTAAGGTTGGAGATCATGAATTCTGGTATGCTGATATCGTTAATTGCTTGACCACAAAATAGTTTCCAAAAGAGTCCAATGCCCAACAGAGGAAACGACATATGCATGGCAACAACTTCTACTTTTGGGATGAATCGTTGCTCTACAAGCAAGGCTCAGATTTGATTATGTGTCGGTGTGTCCCTGAAGTCGAGGTACAACACATATTATCTTAATGTCATGACTCTCCCTGTGGAAGTCATTTCGAAGGTCAAAGGACAGTTGCAAAGGTTCTTCAAAGTGGATACTTGTGGCCCACTCTATTCAAAGATGCACAGGAATATGTATTAAAGTGTGACCCATGCCAATGCACGGGCAATATTTTAGCAAGGAACACAATGCCCCTCAAGAACATACTCAAAATTGAACTCTTTGATGTTTGGGGCATTGACTTTATAGGGCCTTTTCCTCCATCATGTGGTCAGCAATATATTCTAGTAGTAGTAGACTATGTGTCTAAGTGGGTTGAGGAAGTGACCTATGCAAAGATTGATGCGTAACGGTTTCAAAATTCCTGAAAAAGTATATATTCACACGTTTTGGGTCACCCAACACATTGACAAGTGACGAAGGTACACATTTTATTAACCACATTATTTTTAAATTACTTGCTAAATACAATGTCAGACACAAAGTGGCTACCGCCTACCACCCACAAACGAACGGGCAAGCTAAGATTTCCAATAGAGAGATAAAAAAAAAATCTTGGAAAATGTGGTCAACGCATAAAGAAGGGCTTGGGCACAAAAGCTGGATGAGGCACTTTGGGCATATTCGACTGCATTTAAAATGCTAATAGGTATGTCCCCGTATGCCTTAGTATTTGGAAAAGAATGCCACTTACCATTAAAATCAGAGCACAAGGCATATTAGGTAGTTAGAAAACTGAATTTAGAGCTGGAAGTCGCAGGAGAACATAGAAAGTTGCAACTCAACAAGTTGGATGAATGACAACTAAACACTTACGAGAATGCAAAGATATATAGGGAGAAGACCAAACGTTCACATGACCAACACATTGGTAAGAAAGAACCTTTTGTGGTTAAAAAAGTTTTACTATTTGGTGTCTCAAATAATTTTATCAACAACACATGCAACCAATTCCAAAAAGAGTTCATCAAACCATGCATTGCTGTGATAGATTCAGATCCTCACGAAGACTTGAAATTAAACGTTTCAGGATTTTTAGCCATCTTTATAAATCGTTCTATTCCCAATATGACTGAAAGTCATTCCTACCTTGTGAAGTAACTCAAGAGATCAGAGTTAGACAAGCGTGTGAAAAGCATCTTTGACTTTTGTTTAAAAGAGTATGAGAGAGGCATTGCTACTCTCAGATCATCATTAGAAGCATCGTTGAAGGAACACAAAAAGGATTTGAGCTACAATATGACTTTTGTATTTGACACTGTAGCGGATTGTGAATTTGAATTTGATATTGATAATGTGCCACCACCTCATCTTGGTCGTCTCGTTCTCTAAGCTTGCCAAACCGTTTGGCACTTGCAATGGGGACTGCAAATCTCTTGGAGTGCAATCAAGTTCCTGCTTGTCATTGATCATTTGAGCCTAACGTATGATAATTCATACGATTATAAAATTTTGATAAATATATTTCAATTTTGCATGAGTGTTGATTATATTTCATTATGTTCATCGATCTTATTGGCAAGATGTTTGTTTGGAGATTGTTTTACTAATTTTAATATTTCATACTTCAAATGATGTAAAAAAAAAATAATTATACTGACATTAAACCATTAAATTGAAACACCCTTCCTTCCAAAATGAACTTAATTCTTGAAATTAATTTCAAATTTAATTTGTTTGACATAAAAAGTCCAATTTCTATAACCCTCCGATTAAACCATTAAATTGAAATACCCATTTCTTAGCAATTAAATCATAATAATTACATTTTGAATTTCAAAAAATCAAAAAATGCCCTCTAATACTAGAAAATATTGAAATTACATTAAGAACAAAATTCGGGGTGTTACATTATGCACATAGAAGATTTAGTTAATTATAACATACATCACATGCATAAATAATTAAACATAGACTTATATGGTTTTAGTTTTGACATTATCAAGCAAATAAAAGCCTAATTATTACAAAATTCACCAAAAATCAACTCCAAAATGCTTTTGGATCTCTCGAACAGCCTTGAATCGGACTTGAACCTCTCGAATCGGACCACCAATGCTCAAAATTGGGCTGAGCTGGGCAAAACCATCGAGTACCATCAAGCAACGAGTATGCCATCAAGCATCGACTATGCCCTCAAACATCGAGTATTTCACTACATACCATCGAGTTGCTCATCAAGTACCATCAAGTATGGCATCATGCATCGAGTATTTCACAACATATGTAACATCCCGAAATCTAGGTAAGATTTAATATAATTCGTGCAATTAATCGTTTCTTTTATTTAAAGGCCAAAGTTTTGGATTTTAAATATTTTATTAGTGGTTTGAGTTTTTTTGGGAAAAGAAGTTGGGGGTTGTTATATTTATTTATTTATTTTCTTTATATCTATTTACTTTTGTTTGTTTTACCTTTTCCTAAAAAGAAGTAGGGTTAAGGTTTGGTTATTTTTTTAAATAGGGTGACCTCGGGAAGCATGCAGTCGAGAAGAAAAAGAGAAATCTCCTTCTTCTTCTCCTTCTCCCATCAATGGCGCCCTCTCCAAGCTTCCCAGCTGCTTCTTTTTTTCCTTCTTCTTCTTCTTCCAGTCGCGAGGAGCCCACCACCTAGTCGTAGCCACCATCGATCACGCACAAAAGGTGTCACCATTTTCAGTCCTTCCTCGTTCCACTTCTGTTCACGCCGCTGTGAAGCTCGACTACTGGTGACTCGTAGCTACGCCTCCCCATCGTTCGACGTCCATCGCGCGTCAGATTTCTCCCTCCCCCTCAGTTTCGTGCGTTCCACCGCAAGTCTCAGTCGCACACCTAGCTACCTGTCCGCGCAAGGCAGCGTCGCTCGACTCTACCTCCAGCCAGCTGCATTGCACACTGGCGCCTTCGCCAGGCGTGCCTTGATGAGTTCGCCAGTCGTCGACCTAACCCAAGCGTCGTTCACCAGTTCTGACACGGACAGTTCTGGTTGTCACCGAATGGTGGCTGGTTTCGTCTGATTCTTCTATTTGGGGTAAGTTTCGGGTTCTTTTGGTAGGCTCATTGTCATTAGTTGTATTGGGCCAAAGCTATTTTTACCCATGGAATTTTGTGGTTGGATTTAGGAACTGTGGTGGTGAAGAAAGTTTCCAAGCAAAGTGAAGGTTAGTTTTGGGGTAGTTTGGTATCCTTAGGTAATGGATGCAGTGTCAATGCTTTTGTAGGTGGGTTATGCTACTGTGTTTTGTGTCAAACTCTTGTTATAATTGTGTGGCTAGGTTGGACGGTTCATTTGGAGTACTGGGAGATCGTTCGAGTGTGTGAGTTTTGTTGCTTTCGTGCTTGCATTTAATTTACTCATTGGGTCAAACTTACTAACGATTTTCCCTCGAACTTATGCATACTTACCACTAGTTCTGTTTGGAACGAAATATCTTGATATGTCTGTATATGGATGGATAAATTGTGAACGGTTATGTAGTATTTGTATGTTTTACAATGTGGGATGAATTTTTATGTCTGTATGAGATTTCAGTGACTATTACTGTTGCCATTGGGCTAAGCACATTGCATATTGTGAGCCTTCAGGCCCACACCCTATGCTTATGTATGGTGTCCTTTTGGGACCACCACTTATGTTTATGTTTGTGACCTCTAGGGTCACTACTTATAAAAGTGTGCTTTTGGGTTCGTCTCTTATGCCTATGCCTATGCCTACACCTTTGATGCCCTTGTGCACTTCTATCCCAATGGAAAGACTAACAGATCACTGAGTGGGCCCAATAGTGGGTCGCCTACTGAGTATACTTTTATACTCATCCTTTTCTTAGGTTTCATGTACTAGAGTCTGATTTAGGAGTCAGGCATTTTAAAAATCTTATGAAATATTTCTTGATTTTATTTATTGATTTATTTAATTGTTGTTTATTTTAAAGTTGGGCTAGGGGTACCCTGAACAGTATTTTTAAGTTTTCTCTTCTTTGCATATTTGAGCATTATTTAATTAAATAAAAATATTATCTCTTTTATTTATTTATTCTTTGAGAAAATATATTGCCAAGCGCATGATGCATAAAGTAGCGTCTTAGAAATACACTAGAAATTTGGGTCGTTACAAAATACCATCGAGTTGCATCGAGGGCCATCGAGTATCGCACCGTGCATTGAGTATTTCACAAAATACCATCGAGTATGGCATCGTGCTTCGAGTATTTCATAAAATACCATCGAGTATGAGCATCGAGTACCATCAAGTATGGCATTGTGCACCGAGTATTTCATAAAAGACCATCGAGTTGCTCATGAGTACCATCGAGTATGGGGCATCGAGCATCGAGTATTGGCAGTGGCTAAAAAATCCAGTCCCTACTGCTCAACGTTCTTCATTTCTTTCTTTAATTACATCCTAATTGCAACTCTAATGACTCCAATAGAATTACAAACACTTAAACACACATTAAGGTCCATCAAACAAGAGCCAATTACAAGAACTACAACATAATTGAAGAGAAAACAATGCCAAAACTCAGTAAAACCATATCAGTTCATCATTTTCATACAATTTATGAAAAATACCCACCAAAACTCAAAGTAACGGTAATTGAGTGCTTAAATCACGCTCTGATACCAATTGTAGGATAAAATAACGTGCAACGGAAGCAGATAGAATCAATAAGCACTCTAATTACATTTAATTTGAGTTTTAAAAGCATGCTTAAACAGAAACTTCAGAAGATGGTTTCTAAACTACATACCTTTGATGAATTCTCCCAATTCCAAGCTGGTCTGCACGTGATTCCAGTTCCAATTCAACACTGAACCATCAAGAGATCTTCTCTACTATTTTTAGCCTTGAATTTGAGTTGTGGAACTCCAAATTGGAGTGAATTTTTGAAGGGAAAAGAGTGAGTTTTTGTCAAGAAGAAGAACACTACAGCAAGAACTTTTCCAACTACAAAAAAACTCTCATCACATCTACAAATTGAAGACGTTTTATATTTAATTCACATGCAAGCACTGAAGTTTAGCAATAATGACACTTCAATCACCTGAAATTTAGTGAGCAAGGTGTGTAATTGAAGAGGAAAAACCTCCTACTTCACAAAAGTGGGGTGTTTCCTCTTTCTATTTTCAAATTTCCATTTTCCCTTTTATTTATTTTTAATTTCAATTAATTAAAATCAAAATAAAAATTTCAAATTCTTTGAAATAAAGTGAGAAATTAATTTAATTTTAATTAATTAAACATATTAAATTAATTAAATAATAATTTAATATCAAATATTAAATTAATCACACACCTAATTTAAAAAAATGAATTCTATTAATGTAATTAATATTTAAATCAATATTTAAATATTATAAACTCTCCAATTTCGTTTATTCGATAAATTAAACATTGATTAATTACATTGAATATAATTGTAGAAACCCTAATTTGAATTTGAACTTATTCAAATTCAAACCCTAATTTCAATTTGAAATTCAATTTAAACACTTCAAATTGATATCATTCCAAATTCACTCAATTTATTAATTCAAGGTGTTCATGTTTTACATGCTAATAGAGGGATCGTATGGACCTACAGATCATGAACTCCAACGATTTAAGATTAATTGGCTAAAACTCTTTAGACCAAATTAATTAGTATTCGTTAACTATCAAATCACACCACTATAGCTCATAGTTGCACTCTACACACTGTAGATATATTTGTGTCTACTTGATTTAATTATAATCAATAAGTCAACCCTTCATTGGTTGTTCGTAATAACGGCTAGGTCAATATGTTGTTTTTGTTGGGATTAGTATCCTAATTCTCTCGAAGTCTCGTTGTTTGTAATTATACACATTGTTTATGAATAAAATAATTGTTATTTCATTTTGGCATTTACTCATATCCAATAAACAAAGTTCCATAGTTATCTTATGTAAATTTAAGCATGTATATGAGACATACTAGTGGATCATACCTTAAGTGATAACCTAAATAGGTATGTAGTATAAGGATTAAGGTGTGATACCTAATCCTGGTGACACTACAGATATGATCCGCTTTGTAGAGGTTTGTAAGTGTTGTAAACCACTACAGATGGTAGATCCTAACCATTCATATGAAGACATGCGAGCGGGGGTATCCTATACAAAGAGTTTGTATAAGACTGGACCACGAGATGGTTCGTCTCTGTATATAACACCATTGATACAAGAAACTTACATCTCACCTAAACGACCATAGGTGACATGACCTCAATCTTGGGTGTTTTGGAAACTCTTGCCTTTGAGGGCGATCCTTTGATTAGTATGGGTGAGAGTGGCCAGATTGCCAACTCAACATGCCTACCTTTTTTGGGACTTGTCTGATTTGGAAGCTGGCAACTCAGTTACACAAGATGAAATTCACTCATTCCCTGAAGTTGAGGTAAGTAGATAGATTTCTCCCTTAAGGGCTGATTCCGGGACTTGAACATCGTGGCCACAACTTCTCTTTGGAAGAGAGGACTCAGTCATAGTAGGACTATGACTTATGTTCATTAGAGGGATTAGTGGTACTTAAGGAGTTAGATGTAACTATAGGGGCATAACGGTTATTGGCTGAGCTGTACTTACGAGCGATCTGTGAAGGGTTGTCGCACTGTTGATTAGTTAAGATGGACACATAATATATCTATGGTAAGAAGAGTTCAACTGTCGGGCTTTAGTGGAGTGCCTGGCAGTTAACGGATAGTGGATCCCATGACTAAAGAGTTTAGTAAGTTATTCATGTACCATTGGAGCTTCGAGCTACAGGTCCATAAGGTCCCCTTGGTAGCTCAATGGATTCAAGTTGAGGATCAGTTCTTGGTATTGTTTTGAAATGTTCAAATTAACAAGAGGTATTTCGATTATATATATGATATGATCGGTATGATGTATGAGATACATTTAGTGGAGGATTAATGTAAATGAGATTTATATTAAGTGCCATGTAATAGAAAAAGAGCTATTGTTTATGAAGGATCTCATATCTAAGAGTTCCATGAGCGCGTTCGGATTGCTTCAATCTCATCGTGACTGAAATATAACATATACATTCAACAAATACAATTATGCAAATAAATTCTAATTAACGGCATGCTTAGAACAAGATAAATAACAAGGAAAGAGTTCCATGCCAGTTGAAGACTATCTTCAAACTTCAGAACCCCAACATAGCGGAACCTTCCAAGAGATCTACCAACGCCCGGCGGGAACGTTGACTGCAACAGCATGATCAACGCGAACACGAAGCCGCAGTGGGGACGACACCACCACTAATGAGCCCCGAGTATTCTCAGAGTGAAAACCCAAAGGGTGGACTTTGGTGAATTTGGTAGACGACGGAGGAAAAACGAGTCGTGTAGGCGATAAGCAAGTGGGAGAGAAAACAACGCTTTCATATAGCAGAAGTGTTTAACGCATAGAGAAGCTACACGATCGTGTAGGATTTGCTGAATGATCGTTTAGGAAAAGGTATACGATCGTTTAGCTAAATCTGCACACTATACGATCATTTAGAGAAGCTATCTAACAGTGTGCGGTCGTTTAGGCACGAGGTATACAATCGTTTAGGCAGAGAATGCTATCGTATAGGCTCTCAAGCGATCGTTTTGAATCACCAACGCGCGCTTCACAAATTCCTTTTTTTGGGTGATTGAACGACTACGTAAAAATGAAAACATTTTTCATTTTAACCCATCGGTTAACATAACCAACGCTGCCCACTACCCACTACCCACATCTGAACGTTGAAAAAGGATCAATTATCATATAATTAATCAATTAATTAATTAATTAATATAATCATATTATATTTATATCCTATAGTTTGATATCACATATCTACTATAGTATTTTCTCCTCTACTTGATATAAATCATATTTATATCTAATTTCCTCCATAATAATGTATCTCATACATTTAGCCAATTATATCATATATAATTAACCAGTCCAATTATATCATATATAATTGAACTTCCTCTTGTCAATTTAAACATTTTAAATTAACCCAAACACTGGTTCTCGACTTTATCTAAGTTACTCAAGGGACCTAATGGACCTGTGGCTTGAAGCTTCAACGGTACATGAATAGCTGACTAAACTCTTTAGCCACGAGATCCACCATCCGTTACCTGTCAGGCATTCCACTAAAGACCAACAGTTGAACTCTTCTTACCACAGATATATTTCTGTGTCCATCAGATATAACCAATCATAAGTATGATGACCCTTCACAGATGTTCGTAAGTACAACTGGGCCGAATTACCGTTTTACCCCTGTAGTTGCATCTCACTCCTTAAGTACCACTGATTCCTCTAATGAACAATACAACATAGTCCAACTATGTGTGAACACCTCTCGAGCCAAGAGAAGGTGTGTGGCGCCACATCGTTCAAGCCCTAGAATCAGTCCTTAAGGGAGACATCTATCTACTTACCCCTGCCTCGGGGAAGAAGTGAATTCCATCTTGTGCAGTTGAGTTCCCAGCTCTCAAATCAGATGAATCCTTAAAATGGTAGGTTTGAATCAGCGACCTGGCCACTCACACCCATACAAATCAAAGGACTGCCTCAATGGCAAGAGTTCCTAACTCACTCAGGATTGAGGTCATGTTACCTATGGTCATTCTAATGAAGTGAAGTATCTATCATGAACGGTATTATATAACGAGACGTTAACACTTCGTGGTCAGGTCTTATACAAACTCTTTGTATAGGACGCCCCCGCTCACATGTCCCCAACACGAATGATCAAGATCAAACCATCTGTAACAAGTCACAACACTTGTGACCATTCCACAAAGCGGGTCGCATCCGTAGCGTTACCAGGATAAGGTTTCCCTCCTTTATCCATATACTACAGACCATTTTGGTTATCACTCAAGACATGATCCACTTGTATGTCACCACATACATGCTTGAGTCACATACAGATAACTAGTGATTTTATGTTTATTGGTTTGTAATAAAGCAAATAAAATAAGTAAATGAGCAAAATATAAGATATAAAGTAAATATCATATATTAACAACACAAGCGTTCGTACAAACTATTTACAAACTACAGGACACGAGACTTTAGGGCATCGACCCCAGCAGTTTATATGTTTCATGAGATGAAATATTAAAATATAGGTTATAAATATAGTATGGTAAGTTGGTTATCATTTATATTTATAATAATATTAAATATTGGATAATTATCTATTTTTCTCTAATAACCAATTGAGTTGGAGGTTATTGGAGGTTTTCATGGTAACCGTGAGATAAAAGAAAAAATGTTTTCCTAACTTTGGTAATTTTAATTTTAGATTTCCAATCTCGGAAAGTTCTCACGAAATGTTGTCAAGTAAATTAGATTTACTAAACGACAGCTTAGAGAGACTAGACGATCGTGGAGTGTTCTTATACAGTGGACACTAAGCTGGACAATTAGCTAAACGATCGCATAACTTTTGATAAACGATTGGACATCGACCTATACGATAGGTTTTATCGTCTCCCACTTGCTCAATCATTTACACGATTGTTCTTCTTCCTTTTCATTCTCTAACCAAGTCCATACGGAGTCCACACTCTGGATTCTCACACCGAGAATACCGAGGTAACTTTTTTGTTGGTGTCTTACACAACTCGACACAGTCGAGGTTCTGTGAAGGTCGTTCGTGGTATTCAGGGTGTTCGTGATCTTGGAGATCATTTTTTCAAGTTCGCTGTGATCATGCAGTGTAGAGTTCGTGCTGCGATTGAGCATTCGTGATCAAGGGTCTTGAAGATGAGTCTTCAAATGTATGTTAATTTCTTTCCTTGATCATGTAGTAAAGCATGTTGTAATTTCTGTTTTGCGCATAGCCTATTATTTCCATTTGTGACTATAGTTGTGTATGTTTATATATGTGTTGGATTGTATCAGCACGCAGTGGAAACAACAAGGATCAATAAGCACTCTAATTCATTAATTTTGGCATAAACTAAAGCATGCTATTGCAGAAATAAATGGGTTTCAAGTCATACTTTTGTAGAACTCTTGAAATCTCGATTTCCAACTACAAACTTCTCCAAATCTTGTTGTAGACCCAAGATCTTCCCTACTATTCTCTTGGAGCTCTAGATTGAGTTTTGGGACTCAAAATAAGCTTGAATTAAGGGAACTTGAAGAAGAGCTCACAGTAGTAATGCACTTGAAGAACTCCTTCTTCAACACGAATTTTCAGCAAAATTCTATCGATTGCATTCCTCAAATTCACTCTAATCTTCTCAATATATTGCAGACTATCATGAAAAGAAGATGGTTGCATGAGATGCAGCTCATGCTTAGAGTTATTGAAGCCAAAGAAATGAGTTTTGTGTGAGCTACTTTGAAGGTGTTATTGAAAATATTTACAATTCCATTTTGTGTTGATTTTATCTTTTTCAATTGATTTCAAAAATCAATTTGTTTTCAAAATTGAAAATATTATTAATTTTACAAAATTAATTTGATAAATTAATTTTTCTAATAAAATTAATGAATAATTATTTAAACAATTTAAATAATTCTAATTAATTTAATATCAAATATTAAATTAATTTTGCACCAATCCACCTTCATATATGTAAATCATATTTAAATATTAATCCTCCAATTCCATTTAATTCTTAAAATTAAACTTGTAATTATATCTCATATAATTACTAATTCCTTTAGTTCTAATTTGAACGTTTCAAATTAACTTATCACGCTACTCTAAAGCTGATCCATTTACGAGCTAGTAGGGGGACCTCGCGAACCTACAGATCATGGGCTCCAACGATCCGAGATTAATTGGCTAGACTCATTAGACCGAATTAATCCCCATTCGTTAACTAATGGGTCACTTCACTAAAGCCCATAGTTAAACTCCCCTCATTGTAGATATATTATGTCCACTTGATATAACCATGATTAGTAAGTTAACCCTTCACAGGTTGTTTGTAATAACGGTTGGGTCAAATCTCTATTTTACCCCCGAAATTACCTCTTGTTCCTTAAGTCCCTCTGATCCTCTAATGAACAATTGATTTGTAATCCAATCAACAAACTGAGTCCCTATCGGGCCAATGAAAGGGTGGGGCCCCTTGTTCAAGACCCAGAATCAGCACTTAAGGGAATAACTTCTCTACTATCCCTAACATTGGGTAGGAGTGAATTCCTTCTTGTACCCTATGTCCCCAGCTATCTATCCGGTCTTACCCCTGAAATGGGAGTTTATTGAGTTGGCGTTGTTGAGCCAACCCTCACCTATGCAAATCTAATGATAATCCCAAATAAACAAGAATTCATAGTTTGCTCAGGATTAAGGTCATGTTACCTAGGTCATTGCTTTGAAATAATCAGTCTTAAACAGTAAACAACGTTATAAAGTAAGAGTGACTTATTTCGTGGTCTGATCTTGTACAAACTCTTTTGCATAGGGATGCCCCCACTTCTTATGTCATAACATGTACGAATTAGGATCACTTCATTTGTAGCACTTTACAACTCTCTATAACAACTACAGAGTAGGCCGCATCCAATAGTGTTACCAGAATAAGGCACCAAACCTTAGTCATATATGAAGGAACTCTTATACAAGAGTACTTATAAGCAAAAGCGGATCTTTCTAATTCATTGTGACAGAATTTTCACATATACAATCAAACATACAGATATGCATTGATAATAATTACTGGCATGCTTTAAAAGATAAAAACAAAATATCGAGAGAACATACCAGTTTAATACTTTTCTTCACGTGAACGTACGCCTCTCGCTCTCGCTAGTCCAGCAAGTAAGTGTCCAGCAACACCCTGATCGTCTACACGAACAATAGCAAACGGGGACGACACCACCACTCGGAGCCCTCAGTATCCTCGCAGTGAGAATCCAAAGGGTGGGCTTTGATGGAATTAGTAGAGGGGAGGAGGAAAGGCTATTATGTATTACGAACAAGCTAGTGGAAGAAAAAAAAGACTATCGTATAGTCGGGTGCTTGATCGTTTAGTGCAGGGTACACGATCGTGTAGTAAAAGCTAAGCGATCGTCTAAACGACCCTTTAGTTTAGCTCAAGCGCTAAGCGATCGTTTAGAAAAGGTAAGCGATAATTTAGGAAATCGCAAGCGATCGTTTAGGAAAGCACGAGTGTACAAGTGTGCGATCGTTTCGTGAACGGGCACTATCGTATAGGCTCTCAACACTAAGCGATACAATACTTATCACACCGTGAGCGATTATGCATCTCTTGTACAAAATGAAAAAAAAATCATTTTATTCTTCAGTTACTAGAACTGAATTGAACTTTCCACTAACGCACGAATTCGGAGAAAACGTCGGCCAATTATCTCAAACCGTCAAATTAATAAAATAATGAATATAATCATATTATATTCATAACCTATAATTTGATATCATATATCAACCATAGTTTTCTCCTCTACTTGATATAAATCATATTTATATTCAATTTCCTCCAAAATAATGTATCTCATACATTTAGTCAATCATATCATATATAATTAACCAGTTCAAATATATCATATATAATTAAACTCCCTCTTGTCAATTCGAACATTTCAAATTGACCCAAAAAATGATTCTCTGTATCCAAGCTACCAAGGAGACCTTATGGACCTATGGCTCGAAGATCCAACAGTACATGAATAGCTGATTAAACTCTTTAGCCATGAGATTCACCATTTGTTAACTGCCAGACATTCCATTAAAGACCGATAACTAAACTCTTCTTACCACAGATATATTTCTGTGTCCATCGGATAGAACCAATCATGAGTACGAAAACCCTTTACAGATGCTCGTAAGTACAGTTGGGCCAATTTACCGTTTTGCTCCTATAGTTACATCTCACTCCTTAAGTACCACTTATCCCTCTAATGAATAATACAACATAGTCCAACTATGTGTGAATACCTTTCGGGGCATGAGAAGGTGTGTGGCGCCACATCGTTCAAGTCTTGGGATCAGCCTTTAAGGAAGTTATCTATCTACTTACCCCTGCTTCGGGGAAGGAGTGAATTTCATCTTGTGTAGCTGAGTTCCCAACTCCCAAATCAAACGAATCCCCAAAGTGGTAAGTTTGAGTTAGCGGCCTGGCCCCTCGCACCCATGCAAATCAAAGAACCGCCTTCAATGGCAGAAGTTCCCAATTCACTCAGGATTCAGGTCATGTTACCTATGGTCATCCTAGTGAAGTGAAATCTCTGTTATGAACAGTGTTATATAATGAGACGTTAACACTTCGTAGTCAGGTCTTTTACAAACTCTTTGTATAAGATTCCCCCGCTTACATGTCTCCTACACGAATGATTAGGATCAGACCATCTGTGACAAGGTACAACACTTGTAACTATTCCACAAAGCGGGCTGCATCCATAGCGTTACCAGGATAAAGTTTCCCTCCTATATCCATATACTATAGACCATTTTGGTTATCACTTAAGACATGATCCAATTGTATGTGACCACATACATGCTCAAGTTACATAAACACAACTAGGGATTTTAGTTTATTGGTTTGTGGTATAGCAAATAAAACATTCAAATGAGCAAAATCATGAAGTGAAGTAAATATCATATATTATACATCACAAGCGTTCGTACAAACTGTTTACAAACTATAGGACATGAGACTTTAGGGCATCAACCCCAACAATATACTATAGATCATTTTGACTATTTACTCGAACCTGATCCAATTTTATGTCTCCACATAAAGTTCAAGTACTCATGTAATAGTCAAGGGACTTTTAGGTTTATTGGATTTCTAATAAGTAAAACATATATTCAATAACAACTTATTAAATTTTCAGAATAAGTTTTATTGTTTACAAACCGCAAGTTTTAGGACATATATTACATCTATTAGTTTTACCCCATATATTCAATAACAATTTATTAAAATTTGGAAAAATCCTTCTGCTGCTCATGGAAATCCTCATGTCCGATTTCCTTTAGTTTTACCCCATATATTACATCTTGCTCCTTAAATTCCATTAATCCTCTAATGAATAATTGGTTTGTAATCCAATCACTAAATGGATCCCTCTTGGGCCAATGAGAGAGTGGGGTCCCTTGTTCAAGACCTATATTAAATACTTAAAAGAATAACCTTTCTACTATCCCTAAATCGGGTAGGCGTGAATTCCTTATTGCACCCTATGTCCCCAGCTATCTACCCAGTCTTACCCCTGAAATGGGAGGCTTATTGAGTCGTCGCTGTTGAACCAACTCGCACCTATGCAATCTAAGGATAATCCCGAATAAACAGGAGTTCATAGTTAGCTCAGAATTAAGATCAAGTTACCTAGGTCATCTAAGCGAAATAGTCAGTCTTAAACAGTAAACAACGTTATAAAGTAGGAGTGACTTATTTCTTGGTCTGATCTTATGCAAACTCATTACATCGGACGCCTCCACTCCTTAGGTCAATACATGAACGAATCAGGATCACTTCGTTTCTAGCACCTTACAACCATTTGTAACAACTACAGAGTGAGTCTCATCCAATAGTGCTACCAGAATAAGATACCCGACCTTATTCATATACTATAGATCATTTTAACTATTTACTTGAACTTGATCTACTTTTATGTCTCCACATAAAGTTTAAGTATTCATATAATAGTTAGAGATCTTAATTTATTGGATTTAGACTTTATAAGTGCAATTTATAAATTCAATAACAACTTTATTGAAGTAATGTCGAATAACATCTTTATTGATAATAGAATATGTTTAAATTTACAAACTGCGAGTTTTAGGACATACAACCCAACACTTACATACTAGTAAAGAATTTTCTTCTAACTCACTTAGAAGTTTGTTCTTAACCAATCTCTCAATCCTATGGAGATTAACGTGACCTAATCTTAGGTGTCAAAGACGAGCATTTTCTTTAGGAGAAACTTTTTGTCTTTGATTTTGAGTTACAGCAGTTCTGAACATTTCAGTATTAAAGAAGGCCTTAGATGCTAACGACCTTAGCACATAAAGGTTATCTTCGAGATTAATTGAACAAATAAAGCACCATTCTTGTAAATAAACACTTTATTTACATTAAAATTTAAAGAATAGTTTTGTTCAAGTAAGCATTTTACAGAGATCAAGTTTCTTTTCAAATCAGGAACTACATACACATTATCTAATAACAAGTAAGATTTGTATAAAAGTACACGAAGTCCTCCACTACCATAGCTGAGATGAGACACCCAATTTCAAGTCGTATCGTCATTTCCCCAGTCTCCAACTGCCGTCAAGAACAAATTCCCTAAAAGGAAGAACAAACATGATTAGTGGCGCCTAAATCTATTATCCAGGTTGAATCATCATTCTCCACTAAGCAAGTTTCCAATACGAATAAATCATATTTACCTTGTTTAGCCTTCTTCTTTTCTGTCAAATACTTGGGACAATTCCTCTTGGTTGCAATGGAAATAGATTCCCTTTGTAATCTTAGCGTTCTTACCCTTTTGGGCAGCAACAAGGTTAGCTTTCCTTTGACCTCCCTTCTTCTTCTTCCGCTTTTTTGTGCCGGAAGAAGAAGGTGCAAACTTTTTTCTAGAGATTGAACCCTTATAGAACTTCTTGGAGGACGAGGCAATATTTGCCTCACTCTTCTATTCCTTGACTTTCATCAAGGACTAGTATGTCTGCAGCTCATTGAGCAGGGTGGTCAGGTTGTAGTCAAGCTTGTTCATGACAGTGTTGCTACACAACTGGAGGAAATTCTCAAGTAAAGTTTCAAAATGAAGCTAACCTGATTGGTTTCATTGATGACAAACATGTTCATCTCTGCCACGTTAAGTGGACCATTATGTTCAAAATATGTTTAATAGAGGCCCCTTCTTTCATCTAGGCATTGAAGATGTACTTAAGACCATGATGCCTGAGTTGTGTGGACGGTTGTCCAAACATTCCCCTCAGGGGCTCCATGATCTCACGGGCAGTGAGCATGGGCTCATGTTTCTTGACCAAAACTTCATATAAGCCGGCCAAGATATACCCTCGGGACTTTTCATTCACCTTGACTCATTCACTCATGCCTTCCGAACATTTGGGGTTGTATTGGCAGTTGGGATTTAAAGACACTCCTTAACTAAGACGAATTTTAGTCATTGATAATAAGCACAGTATTAATAGTATTTTTCCAACTAGTGTAATTATTGCCATTAAGCTTATTAGCGGAAAGCAAGTTAAATGTAGTGTTTATCATAATGAAATTGCCAAAATCATATAATTTAGTTATATTAGTTATATATGCAATTTCCAATTAAACAACCAATCAATTTAGCAAAATTCTAATGTACTTTATGTGACAACTATTTTGCAATGATGCTTTAGTGAGTCAAAGTCACTGTACGGTGATCAGTTACTCCTTCATTGAATTGAGACAATCTCAACTAATAAATATACCAGAAGAACACTTATTCCTATTTATTAATCACCATTGTTTGATCCATAAATTTTTAACTTACTTAACATTTTCTTGTAAGTGTAACCCCTTATTTTAGATTCTAGAGTTCTATCCAGTGAGCCAATCGTAGGGAAAAATCGATTGGGGAGAAAACTAAAGCAATCCTATCCATTTCTGGAGTTTGAGTAAAAATCCATGCAAACACCGTCCATAGGGGGACACAAGCAAAAATGTCTTAAGGCCAAGCATGAAAGTTTATTGCAAACTAATGAAGGAGACCATGGGATGTGTTGACACACTTCCTTCTCCCATTTACTATAAACACTCTTTCCATTCACCTTGTTATTGACTTTTGCAAATGTCACACCCCGTTCTAAATTTCTCCTCTAACCTAGAGAAAAACATGAAGACGTTAAATATCACTTCTCTCTGTGACATCTAACGTCCCAACTTCTAACATATCCTGTGCTTAAGATCAAACCCAGACTTCCAAACTAATTTTCAAAAATAGTTTACATTCACTAGTAGAGTTTAAGAACTCAAATCAGTTTAAATCACAACATTATTTAAAAAGATTTACAAATTAATATTAAGGATTATATTTAACAAAACCTCCTTTGACATGTAACTCACAAATTTTAACTATTTTGGAATACTCTTAAATATATGCACAAACAATACAACAGATGTTTAACAGCACTAGTGGTGTTTGACGGCTCAGTAGGCACCAGGAACTTGATCGCTACCTGAGGGGGGACATAAAACATTGAAAACATGAGCTGAAGCATAGTAAGTGGTAATTTAATATGAACGTACATTTATAAATCATTAGCAAAGAATAGAATATTAAGTAACATTTCAAACACGTGCTAGTAAAATATTAGCATGATCAATCTCACTCCATTTCACTCTTCCCATTCCACATTTGGACCCTTTTTAAAAAATAAGTTTTTTTTACCCCCACAATTTTGAAAAATGAATGAAAATTACCCTAATATCCTTCACATTTCAAAACTCACTCAAACCCTCCAAACCCTAACTTTTCTTTTCCATTTTCACTCTTCTCCATTTCAAAAGCTCAATCTCACTCCATTTCACTCTTCCCATTCCACATTTCCTTGTCATTCTCCTTTTCATTAAAGATCATTGAGATTTTTCAACTAAGGTATGGATTTTCATTTTGTTTCACTCAATGTGTTAGTTTATGTTAGGTATTCTTGTGTGAATATTTGAAATATATGTTAGATCTATGTTGAATGTTATTTTTTCTGAATAAGTTTGAGCCTAAAATGCGTTTCCAGAAATCAGTCTTACCCGGTCGGGCTTCATAACATTGTGACCGGGTATGTGACCGGGTGGGCAAGTTTGAGGTTTCTTAAGGATAGATTTGGGGAAGAGGGATTGTGCTCAGTGGTAGACCAGCCAGGCCGTAAGTGATTTCGACTGGGTATGGGCGGGAAAGATAGGAAAGGACGAGGGGGAAGAGGGCAAAACCAGGTAGAAGTAGGTGGCGCCCGGTCTCAGCCCGACCGGGTATTGGACTGGGTAGGGGGAGGGCACCGGGTAGAGAGGAGGCGCCACGGGTATGGGACTAAACGATCGCTTAGCAGTACTAAACGATCGCTTAGAATGTAAAAAATAATTTTTTGTCAATTATTTTTGGATAAATAATTTTTTTGTGAATAAATCTTTGAGGTGGAGAATTTTTTTGAATTAATTTGGTAGGTTAGTTATTGAAATTGAAAGTGAGAATTTAGTAAGGGGTATAAGAGTAATTGTACAGCCAATCTTTTCCATGCTTACATCATTTTCATCATCAAGGGGGTAAAAAAAAACTTGTTTTTCAAAAGTAGGTCAAAAATACAAAACCATACTCCAAATAGGTCATTTTTGTCAATTTTTCAAGAATCAATAATTTGAAACCATTTTTCTTAAATCATTCAACATCATTTATTCCACCATCAAGAGGGTTTCTTACAAAATCGTACAAATCGCAGTAAAGTAAAATTATATTCCAAATTTCATTTTCATAACACCAATTCATATAAAACCAATGATAATTTAGAAATCATGATTCAATGCATTTTTGAAATAATAATCAAGTAAAACAGATCACACCAACACATTTCACAAATCATGTCATACTATAATACTTATATACTTTTCATATCAAAATATTTAAAATAAAACCACTTACAGTTAACCGGCTTCTCCTCGAATTTCTAGTTCCTTCGATTCCCGTATATCCTGAAATTATATTGATAAATCCCTAGTTATCCTCCACATAACTATAATCAAATTATTCGAAAATTGGCCTTCAAATACAGCCCATTTCACTTAACATTTTTCCAAAAACCCTAATTTGATCCTATGTGAGGTTTAATTTGCAAGTTGGTCCTTTAATTACTTTAAAAATTAACTTAAGATACCAAAATCCACTAAGAACTAATTCCACTTCAATTTCTTAAGCCTTAGTCTTGACTCTTTTAGGGTTCTTTTTCAAATTTAACCCTAATTATTTCACTCAATTTAAGGTTTACTCACAATTAAGCCCCTTTTTTAATTACTTAAAACCCCAAATTAATTCAATTCAAACTCAAAGTATCTCAATGATATCAATTAGGACTTAAATCAAGCTTAAGAACGTTTTAATTAGCCTCAATTTCGGCCATTTTTACCAAGTTTTTCATTAACCCTATTAGGATTTTCTTTAAATTGACCCCTTAATCAACTTCAAAATTAAGTTAGGATCTCAATTTCTTCCATTAACCATTGGTCAAACTTCCCAAATCCAATTTCTCTTCCATTCATTGATTACTAAATACATTTTTCTCTTATAACTAAAATTACTCCATCTTCCAAATCTCTTAACATGATATCATTGCACTATTCTGCCAATTTTTCTTTTCTTTCTTATGATTTACCCAAAATTTCACCTCACACACCAACATAAAGCCTGAGCCTCACCTTCCTTATTATAAATATTTTCTATTTATCACACTCAAACACCAACACACCTTTTATGTAATATATGTTTTTTTTTTCAACCCCATCATATTCATTTCCTTCTTCTTCATATTATTCTTACCAACAATAGCACAAAAGCCTCTGTTTTTTTTTTCCTTCAACAATCCATGCTCTATTGTTAAGGAAAATTAAGCTTGAAAGAAAATAACTTACCAATTATGTTTTTGGGCTCAAATCTTTTGAATTCCTTGTTTATTCCTCTTCATTCAAGCCATCTTAATAGCACACCATCCATGAAGGTTGGCTTGAATTTCTTCCTCTTAACAACTTCTACCCTCAAATTTCGGCGTTCACCACCTTCTCCGGCGGCTTCCGGCACTTCGGGTGAGGTGAACTTTCCCTTCATCGTTCTGTCATTGGTTTCTTCTCTTTCTCTCTACAGACTTCTTTTCTTTTTTTCTTTTTTTTTTTCTTTTACAGAGAGGTGAAAACCTCTTATCTCCATTTTTTCTTTTCATTTCCGAAACCTAATATTTTTTTTTCGAACTTCCTAACATTTTTCATTTTAAATTTGTAGTAAGAAAACAAGTTGGGCTTCTTTTTCTCTGTCTGTGCCTTTCTACATGCCACGTTTCTTTGTCCCTCTTTTTCTTCTTCTTCTTATTATTATTTATTATTATTATTTATTATTATTATTTTGATCATCATCATCCATTTGTTTTCCACGAGTTTAATTTTCATTTATCAAAGCTTTTTCAACTAAAGAGAGAAAATACAATGTTACCCTTTGCAGTTGCCGAATTTCCCACTTTTGCTCTTAGTCACCAATTTGATCTCTCTCTTACTCTTTTCTTTTAAGTTAATATCTTAATTTATTTTTTTCTAAAAAAAATCAAGCGGGTTCTTACACCAAACACCATCTATCGAGGAACACAAGCAAAGGTGTATCGAGACTAAGCATAGATCTCCCGGTGTGAATTATATAGGAGAAACGTGAGAGAAAATTGAAGCATCATATGCAACATTTTCCTCCCACTAAGTGTTTTATCTAGGGTTGATTAACTTAGACAAATTCGGTTAATAATTTTTATTAAGTGTTTGTTAATTTTGTCTAATGTAATATTTACAATGGATAGGTTAACAATGTTGATTTATGTTCATTTAATATTTTAATAAATATTAATCACTCATTACATGCTTATAACATATTTATTTAATTCACTTTCTAGGTCAGTTCCTAAGGTAGAGATGTTCCTTTTCCGTCAGTTTAAATACTTCAATCTAGACATAACTGTTCTAGGACAAAGATCTCTTATAGATAAATTTATTATATTTAATCTTTTATTTAAATCCAATTTAATCCTATTAAACAGAGTTAAAAGATTAAACATATTTCCAATCATATTAGAAACTTTATGAACATAGGTCTAATGTGAAACCAATTTTAAACTAGTTTGCATGCAACTCTTTATTATAGATTTTAATTTTAATTTTATTTGACTTATAACAATTATAAAGATTAAATGAAATAATTAAAACCTAACCATGCATCTAATGACATACTTTAAAATTATAATAATTATAATTAACTAAAATGGTGTCATGCATCATGCATTTCCTTTTTCATTATGTAACAATTAAATCATAAGGTAATGAAAAATAAATAACATACATCCATACATCTAACTATATATTATAACATTTATAATGCAATATGATGAATGACAATATTATCTATGCATGCAACCATATTTTATCACTCTTATACAATATGATGCATGAGCATGCTTAATAATCATGCAACTTTATAATATAACAATTATATTAAGATGATGCATGAATAAATGTTTATCTTATAGTGGGATGTTTCTATATGACATATAACAAAAAAAAATAACCATATATCACATGTATAATTAAAAGCAATATTTGGATCGAGATTGGCTTCCTAAAACATTAATTAAATCAATATAACACTTTATACTAATTCAATTAATGAAAATACAATAAAACACTTAATTATTACAAATAATAATAAAAAATACAAAAAAAATCGCTGTTTGAATCACCTTGGAAGCTCGAACCCGCCAGTTTGGACCGGTCCTCGTGCTCGCGCCTCACGTCTAGAGCGTAACGACACTCAAAAGCAGTGTCATTACTTTGACTTTTTGCTTGTCGTAGCGTAACGTTAAGCTGCCTCTAGCATCGTAACGTTATGCTCTCTGCCTTGCAGCATAAGGTGAGCGTCGTTACGCTACAGCCTTACGCTCTAAGGCAAAAAGGTTGCTTTGCCTCGCTCGATCAACCAAAATCCTCCGTTCTTGCTCCATTTTTCAACAAATAATTGAAGTCGAGAAATTCTAACGAACAACTATAACATGAATTACAGACTTGATAGCATCACAATTATGGCCAAAACATCGGGTTCTTACATATCGAATTCAAAATAAACAATGGAATTCTAAAAAGTCAATACTGAAAATATCCAGACATACAAAACCACATTCAACATTCAACAATGTAGAATTTATACCCGCAAAAACTCTTATTAGAGTTCGAAAATAAAAACTGGGACTCAACCACGCTTTGATACCAATTAAAATGAGTAGGTGACTTATAATACCCCGAATTTTCATGTAAATTTTCTTTCAAGTATCTTAAATTGTTTGGGCGTTATTTTATTAAATTGAGGCCAAAATTGAATTTAGGAGGTAAGCTATTTAATTTAAATGATATTGGAGTTACATTTATGGTTGAAATTGGATTATAAAAAGATAATTCAATTTTATTAAGTGGTGGAAGATATAAAATATATTGAAGGGAATATCATATTCAAAAAGGAAACCTAATATATCTACTAATTTAATTAATCTACCACTTTAAGTTATGGAATCCCAAATAATTTAGAATTAGGATTATGTTTTCCTCTATATATATACAACCATCCACTTCATTAACCATTTACTTCATTCCAAAGGGAGGTCAATTAAAAAGAAAAATCCTTGTTACTTTCACATTTTTTTAGCCGTTCGCCATTGTGTGTCTGTCGATCACTGCCGCTCGCCGGATTTTTATTTGGTGAGTTGTTGATGAGTTTTTTTGGATTTTTTGATTGATTCTTTAATACACACTGAATTTTAGGCCAAGCTTGATTTGCCCATAAGGTTTGGAGCATCAATTCAAGTTTTTGAAAGTCGTTAATATACTGTTCAACAAGTTTTGGAGTATTATGACGCATAAGTATTAAGACTATGAAACTTTTTGGATTGGTTATAAATGTTGGAAATTGGATTTTAAATCCTAAATTATGGTTTATATGTAGATCTGAATTTTTGAGTGAAGTTTAGAATAAATTTGGAGCAAACAAGCATTTTGTAAGTTATTCGAGAATTTTGGAATGAATTTAAATTGGTTGATATAAAATTTATGTGTTTGGAGTGAAATTGAAGGTTGTGTTTCTGTATTAGGAACGTTAATTCAAGTTTCTATTGAAGATTGATTTCTTGGATTAATTTTGGAATTTCAATTCGAGATAAATGTCTTACTACTGATTTGCCTTCGAACCAGTCGCCCCAACTTTATGATGATGATAAGACTGTTTAATTTAATGCTATAGACTGTTTTTACTTTAATTTTATGATATGATGACTGAGGACATTTTGGTAATTTTCATGAGTTAAGCAATTGTGATGATGACATAGTATATGTATATGTGGACTGATGTGTGCTAAGTATATAGAGTAACTATAAACCTTCTTATTTGGGTAGTGTAAACCTTACGACTGATTGTGTGTTCCTTCGGGTTCACACCTACGACTGTTATGTGCACCCTCATGTTCATATTTATGATTGTTTTGTGTACCTTCGGGTATACACCTATTGTTGGGGTCGATGTCCTAAATCTCGTAGGGTCCTATAGTTTGTAGTTGTATTGTACAAATATTTGATTTATTTAATAAAATATGAGATGTTTTATTTAACATTTAGTAGCATTAAACCTATAAACCAATAAACTAACATCCAAGGTTATCATCTGTAACTTAAATATGTATGTAAAGACATATGGATGGATCATGTTTAAGTAATAACCTAAATGCTCTATAGTAGATGGATAAGGTAAGGTACCTTATCTTGGTGACACTACGAATACAACCCGCTTTGTAGTTGTTACAATTGTTGTAAGGTGTTATAAATGATCTGATCCTAATTATTCATGTGGAGACATGTGAGTAAGGATATTCTATACAAATGAGTTTGTATAAGATCGATCCACGAAATGACAGTCTCATTATATAACGCCATTCATAATTGAGACTTACATTTCACTAGAATGACCATAGGTAACATGACCAAAGACCTAAGTGAGTTGTGAACATCCAAGGTTAGAGTTTGTTGAGATATTCCAAAAGGTACATATTAACATCCCTTTGCTTAATGTTATTAAGTAAATACCTAGGTATGCTAAATTCTTGAAAGACTTGTGTACTAAGAAAAGAAAAGGGAGAGAAAATGAGAGAGTAATCCTTAGTAAGAATGTTTCTGCTTTATTGAAAAAAAGATATGCCTGAGAAATGTAGGGACTTTGGCATGTTTACCTTGTCATGCAAAATAGGTGATAGAATAATCTCACATGTCATGTTATATTTAGGAGCATCAATAAATGTTATGTCCTATCATGTGTATGAAGACCTAAATTAAATGGCTTGCAAGAAAAATTAATGTTTGTATTCAATTAGCTCATAGGTCATTCATTCAACCACTTGGCATAGTTTAGGATGTTTTATTAAGAGTAGATGACTTGATTTTTCTCTTAGATTTCTATATCTTGAAAATGGATGAGGTTTATTCTACATCTTATTCTACTATCTTGTTAGGAAGATCTTTTATGAAAATTGCTAAAACAAAAATTGATGTAGATTACACTACAGGAAAAGAGACCTACAATAGCTTTAAAAAAACACTATAATAGGTCTTTTATAGCTTTTTTGCAAAGTTGTAACAACCCATATAAGCTTTTAATAGTGTTTTTAAAATGTTATAAAATGTCCAACTTTTTTATAGCATTTAATAATATGCTATAAAACACTTGATTTTTTTATAGCATTTTGCAAACCACATTTTATCTTTGTAACTGTAAGATAGCATTTTGAAAAAGCTACAAAAATGCTTTTATAGCTAAACTTTGAGGTTATTGTTCATCTATTATAGCATTTATTTGAAGCTATAACTATTTATATAATAGAAGCTATAATAAGCCTTCAAATGTTCAAAAAAATTTCTTTACATAACTTCTAAGTTTTTTTTAGGAACTTTTTATAGGTTCTCGATTATGTTCATGTTGCTATTATTGCGTTTTATAACTTGCTACATACTAAAAGTGAAAAAAATATACTAATTAATATCATGCATTTAGAGATGAACAAAACATAAACTTTATAAATTACAAAATGTTGATATAAAAAATTCAATTAACTCCAAGTTAGTTGTGTATATTGTCAAGGTATAGCACTCATTAATAGTTCTTCAGCAACCTAAAAAAAGTTAAGTAAAATTATTGATGTAAAGAAAAAAAAATAATAAATAGATATATATACAAATTAAAACTTTGTATTTCCAATTGTATTTTGGATGTGTGTTTTATGATGACAAAGAAAATAAAGATGGAAGAAACAAAGAATTATCTTGCACAAATAATACACAATTATTAAACCTTTAATTACCTCTAGATTCATGAACTTGTCATTCATTTTAGCTATTCTCAATATAACAATATATTGTTAGGATCTACTAGCATGCAACGGAAGCAAACAGAATCAATTAGCACTTTAATTACATTTAATTTGAGTTCTAAAAGCATGCTTTAATAGAAATTTAAGAAGAGGGTTTTTTAGCAACATACCTTTGATGAATTCTCCCAGTTCTAAGCTGCTTTTTACGTGATTCCAGCTCCAATTCAATAGTGAACCACCAAAAGATCCTCTCTACTATTCTCAGCCTTGAATTTGAGTGGTGGACTCAAATTGGAGTGATTTTGTGAAGGAAAAATTGGGTTTTTAGATGATGAACAAGCTTTCTGTAGAAAACCTATTTCCAACAGCAAGCCTCTCATTCCTCAACCAAATTGGAGTATTTTTATCCACTTTTTTCATGCAGGCACTAAAGAAGATATCTCATGGCCACCTCAATTTCATGTATGTAAATGAGATATGTGTGTGTATATGGGAACAATACCTTAAATTTGTGAAAATGTGGGAAGATCCCACTCAAAACTAATTTCCAATTTTTGTACATTTAAATTCAATTTTAATTAATTTAAAAATTAACCAAAATTTGATTTAATTAATTAAATTTAAAACATCAAAATTCAATTTCTCAAATTGAATTCAAATTGAAAATTAATTTAATTTTTAATTAATTAAATAACAATTTAATATCAAAATATTCAATTGATTAGACACCTACTATTAAATATGAATCATATTCATATAATTAATATTTAAATCAATATTTAAATATTATAGACTCTCCAATTTCGTTTAATTTCGATACATTAAACATTGATTAATTATATCGAATATAATTGTACGAACCTTAATTTGAATTTGAACTTATTCAAATTCAAATCCTAATTTCAATTTGAATATTTAATTTGAATCATTCAAATTGATATCATTCCAAATTCACTCAATTTATTAATTCAAGTCATTCATGTTTTACGAGCTAATAGAGGGACCTTATGGACTTACAGATCATGAGCTCCAACGATTTAAGATTAATTGGCTAAAACTCTTTAGATCAAATTAATCAGTATTTGTTAACTATCGAGTCACACCACTATATAGCTCGATAGTTGCACTCTCTAAGCATTGGTCAAGAAGGATAAGTTGACACTAAATTTCATAGATCATTGAAATAATAAATATCGCTAATTAGGCAATAATAATACAAACAATGGTCATGAACTTCTAAACATATGAAAATAGTAGTAAAATAGAAACAAAGGCACAATGAATAAATATGTTAAAAACAAATTCAAAACAATATGTAAAATATGGAGATGTTTTACAATTTTAATAATAGATTGAAATCAACAATAGAGTAAAGTGTAACTTGTTTACCCATTAGGAAAAAAGCAAAAAATAAGCATGACAAACATGCTAAAATAATACTTTCCTACTTATGGTTCATTGACAAAAAGATTCCAATCTTGTCTATAGTCACAAACTTACAAATAATACTCGTGGTAAAAGTAGAGCAATAAACAATTGAAGGCGAGAAGAGAAATAGTGTAGAACAAGAGAAAAGAAAAGGAAAATATTATCAAAAAAATAAGAAAACAATAATTCAAAATGTTCTAAAAGATGTTTTAAATTGAAATTTGAGCATTTGTATGTTATTACCCGCTTTAAAAGTCTCTCATGTTCTAATCGATGTAGAATGTCTTATCCTTAACCACATTCATTGTCAATCTTACGATGACTTCCTTTTTCACACTATCATCCAATGGAATATTTGACCAAGCGTAAGAGTAGGAATCATGAAAACCATTATCAACAAATTCTTGACTTTTACACCAAAAAATTGCATTATGGATGGATAAATCAAGAACAAAAGTGAATAGAATCAAAATAGGTCATACCTAGAAAGTATCCAATAGTGACGTTTGATTCCACCCTTTATTATCCTTTTGTTAAATCTCACTCTGAAAGAACTCCAATGCAAGTAAAAAAAAAAAAAAAACAGTTCCAAGTCCAACCTCCATAGTAACTCCTGTTATCCAAATCCAACCATTGTCAAGGCGTGCTCGATTTGCATAAGCTTGCATGAAGAACTAAGGAATACCACAAAAAACAACACCATTAGAAGGCATAATCAAAAAAGAGAGAGGGAAGAAGGGGAATTAAGTGAGAGATCCCATTTCCATAGCAGAGGGCATCTATTTCTGTGTGTGCGTGAGTTTGAGGGCAGTGTTATATCGATCTACAGGTTCAATGGAAAAGTGACAAAAACGGTAAAAGCTTCATGGTAATAAACAAAAAAAAAAAAAAAAAAAAAAAAAAAAAAAAAAAAAAAAAAAAAAAAAATTTGCAAAAATGAAAAAACAAATTTAGGTGATTGAAGAGAAACTGTGTGCAAGCAAAAAGTAGAAAAAAGAAACCAGACTTCAATTGAGCGACAATGAGGAGTGCACAAACGATAAGGAAAGGAAAAATGAAATAAAGAAGGGTTTTGGAAGGCGACAGGGGCTTCGTTCTCCTTAAGAAACAATGGAAAGATGAATATTAATGTAAATAAATTAAACAAACTTCAAGATTTTAGTATCTTATTGTCGCCTAAAATGATCTTCCTCTAATGATTTCTTCATGTAACTTTTCTCCTTGTTTCTTGAGGAGAATGAAACTGAAAGAGATGTTCATGAAATTGTGATTACTGCATTTAAAGTGAGGAGTGCTTGAGAAAACATGACTTTAAAAAACATCATATCAAATTACCTGATGAATGGTCATTTCGTCAAGATTAATGTGTATAAGCTCTATCCTTTGAAAAAGGTATTATATCACTGTAAAAAAAATGTAATGATATCACAGATATATATTTTCATTCTCATGAACCTGATTAAAAAGAAGTAAGTTTACCAAATAAAGATGTTACAACAAATAACCTCCGTCAACATACATCCAACAATGAATAGTTGTCAACAACTATGGGTATTGACTTAACTTGAGCTGCAAGTTGCATAATGCCATGTCAAATGAAATTGATAAAAAAAAATCATAAGACATGCACACATCATAATTTCAAATGCAACATCTCACGCCCTGATTATTAGAGTAAAAGCAAGAATCCAAACAGAAAACTAGATTCATAGAAAACTTGTTTCATAAAGTGTTAATAAGCAATCTTAAAAAATAAGAATATTGATATGTGGGAAAAATTGGATGCATAAGCATCTTGAAGAAAGCAAATATCATATTCTCGTCTCCTAGAGAAGTGAAGTGCAGTGAGGAAATGTTGGGTAAAAATTTAACTTTCAAAATAAAGAGGGAACCAACTTTGTTGGTTGGAGAATCCCACGTTGAAAAATTTGGTGTCGGAAGTCTTCTTTATGTACTTCAACCTTGTGTTTTAGGTTTGGGCTTTAAGGGGTATCCATGTTTTGGAGGGAGTGAGGAGATAGACTAGGTTTGGTGGACATGCCCCACGTGTGCCACCGCCTTTCCGGTCAGTTGGGCAAGGGTGTGATGATTATTTTTAATAAAAAATACTATTTTTATTATTATTATTATTTTTTTAAAACGGTACGGTCTGTTTCGATGCTGAAGGCCATAAAAGGTGAGATCTTCAGTAGTTCATGACACAAAGAATTCATTTTCTAAATTCCCACTTCATTTTCCTCTCCTCATCCATCTTAGCTTTCCGAGTAGTGAGTTTAGAAAGGGTATACGTTTCGATCGGTAACGGTGCATTTCCGATTGGTTTTCATTTGGTTGTTTTATCTGGAGACGATGTGACAATTTTCAGACCTGTTTGCACATTTAGGCAGAGCTGCGAAACATCTTAAAGAGAGCGAGGTCCGCAACTCAGCCTATAATGAGTTTCTGTTTTGTAAGTTTTGCTCTTCGCTTGACCGTTATGTCTTGACGACTTACAATTCGTCGTTCTGAGGGTCCTGCTATTTCCAATAGGAAGAAGGAAAAAGGAACTGCTGGCAAGATTCACTAATGCAACCAAAATTCAAGACCAAATTGTGCAAGTAGAAAGAATTGTGGTATTTGATAATACAACCATAAACCTACCTTCTAAACATCCATGTCCTTCAGATGTAATCAAAAGAAACTACCATCGACGACTCTGTTCAAATGAGTCAATATTTCATCAATTTATTAATACCTTTTAGACCTTTCAATTTAAAAAATGTAAATGCTAGATTGAAAATATATGTTCTAATAAGAGAATGAAAACAAACAACCATTCAAACGATGTTAATGGAATAATGGAAGAAAGGGATATATGATGTACCAAACATATGGAAGTAACCCAAATGCATATACACTTTTGAAATGAAACTCCATCAATATATATATATATATATATATATATATCACATATATGACATTTTGGTAAGAAAGGAAAAAGTTACAACAATGCCAATATCAAGAAGAAGAAAAAAAGGTCACTCGTGTTTTGCCTCTTATACCCTATAGTTTGGTTTCAGCCACTCCCTACCAATGCCCTTAACTTTTGATTCTTGTAGGGTAACAAATGTTTAAAAAAAAATTCTATACAATTTATTTAGAGTAAAACGTCCAAATTTGCAAATCAAAGAGCAACAATATATTTCCTCATGTATTGCAAATAAAAAAATAATAATTTCAAGCTTTTCATCTCTCGACAGCAAGCAAGACTCAATTACCAACTTGGCATGTAGTTCTATAAGCAAGAAATAGAGGCACCAAAAAATTTCTAGGAAAAAAATGTATTCAAAATATAGAACTTTCATAACATAAATAGAAGATTGCAACAAATTTTGATTAAGCAATCCAAACAAAGAATTAAACAAATATTTAATTTTACAGGTTGGAAGAACCAATTGTGAGATTTCATATGTGTCATTCCCCACTTAAAAAATTGTAGGAAAGTATTAGCAATAGCGGAAGCACCAAGATCATTTAAGCATTCTAATTCACTAATTTTGGCAAAATATAAAGCATGCTCTTGCAGTAACAAGTGAGTTTCAAGACATACCTCTTATAGAACTTCTTCAGAGTTCAATCTCCAGCGGCAATTTTCTCCAAATCTTATTGCAAACCACCTCAAGATCTTCCCACTATTCTCTTGGTGCTCTAGATTGAGTTGTGGGACTCAAAACAAGCTTGAATCAAGGAATGAAGGAGAATAGCTCACAGCAGCAATCTCGTTGAAGAACCCTTTCTTCAACCCGAATTTTCTCTAAAATTTTCTCTTGATCGTTTGCCCAAATTTCACTCCAAACTCTTCATTATATTGCAGATCAACATGCAAGGGAGAGAGTTGCATGAGTTACAGCTCATGCTTGGAGAAAGATAAGACAAAGTGAATGCTATTTGTGTGGCCAGGTAAAAAGATGGATAATGGAAAACAAGGTTTTTTCCATTTTGTGTTTTTGATTTTCTATTTTCCAATTTTATCAAAAATCAAAAATTGATTTCTTAAAATCTATTTTGATATAAAAACTGAAAAATATAATTAATTTCATAAATTTATTTTTAAATAAAACTAATTATATCAAATATTAAATTAATTTTTACACATATCCATCTTTATACATTTAAATCATATTTAAATATAAATTCTTCTATTCCATTTATTTCTCAAATTAAACACGTAATTATATCTCATATAATTATTAATTCCCTTAATTCTAATTTGAACGATTCAAATTAACTTATCATGTTATTCTAAAGCTAGTCCATTACGAGATAGTAGGGGGACCACGCGGACCTACAGATCATGGGGCTCCAACGATTCGAGATTAATTGGTTAAACTCATTAGACCAGATTAATCTTCGTTCTTAACTAATGGATCACTCCACTAAAGTCCATAATTGCACTCCCCTAGATATATTATGTCCACATGATTTAACCATAATCAGGAAGTCGACCCTTCACAGGTTGTTCATAATAACGGTTGGGTCAGATATCTGTTTTACCCTTGAGATTACGTCTTACTCCTCAAATTCCTACCGATCCTCTAATGAACAATTGGTTTGTGATCCAATCACTAATCCAAACTCTCTCAGCCCAATGAGAAGGTGGGTCCCCTTGTTCAAGACTTGGATTTAGTACTTGAGAGAACAATCTTTCTCCTATCCATAAATCGGGTAGGTGTGAACTCCCTCTTGCACCCTATGTCCCTAGCTATCTATCCGGTCTTACCCTTGAAATGGGAGTTTTATTGAGTCAGTGTTGTTGAGCCAACCTTCACCTATACAAATCTAAGACCAATCCTGAATAAACAGGAGTTCATAATTAGTTCAAGATTAAGATCGAGTTACCTAGTCATCTAGGTTAAATAGTCAGTCTTATATAGTAAACATCGTTATAAAGTAAGAGTTACTTATTTCTTGATCCTGATCTATGCAAACTCATTGCATAGGACGCTCCCACTCCTCATGAAAAAAAAAGTACGAATTAGGATCACATCGTATGTAGTACTTTATAACTTTTTGTAACAACTAGGCCGCATCCAATGGTGTTACCAGAATAAGGTACCCAACCTTATTCATGTATCATAGTTCATTTTGACTATTTACTCGAACCTGATCCACTCTTATGTCTCCACATAAAGTTCAAATACTCATACAATAGTCATGAGTCTTAGTTTATTGGATTTAGACTTTCATACAATTTATGAAATCAATAATAAATAGAAAATGTTTATCACTTTACAAACTGCGAGTTTTAGGACATAAAAACCAATAAAACAAACTACTAATTGAGAAAAAAAATAGAGCAGACGAGTTTCTAGATAAAGAAGTAGTAGGGTTTCAAGTGTCGAAATTTGGGAAAAGAAATCTGAATTTGATAGTTGGTAGTCTTTTGTACTTACTAAACATTGGATGATTCGATTAAGGTTCTCCAATCTCTTACTTTCAATGCTATCCCAGTGCGATAATGAGGAAATGGATCAAAATCACTCATTCGAATCTCCACCTTTGTTGTTGCCTTCCCCATATCTCAAGCACTAGAAATCAATCTCAATGCTTGGATACTCGAGTTTGTTTCAGGTAAGCCTTTTCTTCTTATGACCCAGTATGGATCAAACTCTTCTTTTCCTTCGATTTTATTCAGTTCTCACAAGGACTCTGTCCCCACCGAGCCTTATAAGTTGTTTCATCCTCCATTCTTTGTCGATTGGACCTCCAATGATAGAATCTTTGCTCATGGTTCTCTAAGCCTTTTGGAACCTCAGAAGTCTGAATTTCTTCCATGTCTGCAGGATTCACATCTCATATGTACTGAAGGAGGATATTGGAGGTTTCGATGGAGTTGCAAAGTTAGTTCTGTCAAATGAATTTAAGGAGAAGTTAAAATTCCTTCCCTCACAAGTTTTGTGATAAAAAAAAAAAGTTGAAATTTGGAACTTCAGAGACATAGGGGTAGGGATATGAGAGAAAGAAGAGTTTAGGTTTTGCGAGTAGAGGGGAGGAAATAAGTGAAAAGGGAAAAGAAATAAAAAACGAAGGGTTTTGTGCATTGATGGAGTGAGGCTTATGGCGCTTCACACGAAAATTTTTCACGCCCCTCAAAATTTCATTTTCAACATTTTCCCTTTTTTGTGCGATATTCCATAGCCTATTTTCTAAAGATTATATTCAAAAGCTATTATAAGTCCTATTGTTTTAGTGTAAAGGGTATTTTTCAGTAGAATTTGATGGAGAAGTAAAATCATTATATGATGTCATGAAATTCCCTAAGGAGTACTTGTCTCTCTACTCTATTGATTTGCATGATGAGATAGATGATGTTGTTGATTCTATGTTGTATGAAAATTTTGATTATTTGGTAGTTCCTTCTATGTACTATGACTTTGACTGGACTTCTAAAAACTCTTCTGATGTTTCTCTAAACTTTTGTGAAAAAGTCAATTCTTCTCTTAAAATTTGCAAAGGATGATCAATCTTCTTTAAAAGATGATGATTTCAATGATTCAAACAATTTTAGCAAAAAGAATGATTCTTCTAAAAAAAAAAATTATCACTTCTTTGAAAGATGTTTGTTTGAAAGAAAAACCTTCAATTCATGATTCTAATTCTAAATTTGTTTGTCATAACAAAAACAAAAGGAAAGCTTCTAACTTTTGTTTGTTTTTCAAGTGCAGATAAATGAGATTGAGCCCAAGGCTCCCCCATCTCCTAAGAAGAGCAAGTTTTTGGGTAGTTGTTTTAAGAATCCCAAGAAGAAAAGGCTTAAAAAGACTGAAATTTTTTATATTTCTTAAGATGAGTAAAAAAAAAAAAAAAAATGAATGGGCATAGACTCAAAATCTACAACGAAGAGTAAGTAAACTAAGTTCAATTGAACTTGCGTTTAACTCATCCTGTACACTTGACACCCCTCTTCACCAACGTCGAGCAAACGACGTTAAAAATTTGCAAGAGCAAGACGAATTTTCTTTTATTTTTCTTTTTGATTTTCATCTTTCTTATTTTTCATGTTTTTTTATCTTTGATTTTTAGTATAGTCTAATAAAATATTTTTCTTTTCAGTAAAAATGTCAAATAAAGAATTGCTCTCAAGCAAAGAAAAAAAACCTGCCAAAAACATGGGAAGTTTCTCTGTATCCCTCTCATTTTTGTCTTTTTGCTTTTTATATGCATAGTTGAACATTAAGGACAATGTTTCATTCTAAAGTTGGGGGTAGGGAAACACTACATGTTTTTTTTGTCATTTTTAAGGATAAAAAATTTTCTAAAAAAAATGAGCCATTACTTTTTTTTTTTTTTTTTACTCTATGGTGATATATATATAAGTATGTCTGGAACTCTTGAGTAACTGAGCTTAGGTTAGATTTAGATTTTGTGATATCTTGATTATCTTGACAATTTGTGTATGGCTTAGTTTGGCTTTATTATGAGATTTCAAATCTTTGATTTCTTGATGATAGATGTCTTTCATATTAAAAATTGTTTTTTATGATTTCTTTTTGATACTCCAAAAGACTATTCTTTAACTCTTTACTCATTTTGCTATGAATGAATAAATGCATGATTGACTGAATACATGAAAACACAAAATAAAATAATCACATTCTTTTGGTTTTATATTCTCAATTGATTTTTTACATGATCACTTGATTCTTATCCATGAAATTTTGATGATGCACTCTTTTTATAAGATGCAAGCAAAATTTTAGACATTTTAAAATTTTCAATTTTCAAGTTATTTTCTTTTAAAAAGGAAAAGAACTTTTCTTAAGAAAAATGATTTCAAAATTTTGTTTGAGAACAAAAAGGGCCTAGTGATATTAAAAAAAAAAAGCAAATTAGTTGCTCTAAAAAAAAATATAAAGCAAACGTGCAAAATAAGATTACTTCTTAACACAACTTTTACTAACGTGTGTATGTCCATGGATAGAGGTGAAAAGAGCTACCTACACCATGTCTAGTTAGATCCCGTTAGAAAAGAGTGCTAGGTTCCTAACGGTTTGAGTGTGAAAGGTATCCTTCTAGGTAAAAGATATGGCAATTAAGATTTATGTGTATGAGTATAAAGGCATCCTTGTCTTAAAATTGCTTCTCTACAATGCAAGTTAAGGTATATCTTAGACCAATAACTAAGCCAGTGTAGGGCGAAGAGGAATTGAGAGTTAGATAACACATTTCCACTAGTTTTCGCCTCTTAAATAAACTAAAGCTTTACAATCCTTTCTTTTATGATTTTGCTAGAAAAAGAGTTTTCTTTTCAAAATAAGTTTCAACTCTTTGTTAATAAATTTTAACTTTCAACTCTTTGTTAATAAATTTTAACTTTCTAAATGCTTACTTGTATCACTACTTCTTTGACGATAGAGAATCAATTGATTGTATAGGTTAAATGAGCATATAAACAAAATTTTAAATGACAAGATGAATAAACAAATTAAATGATTCATAATTTTGCTTGAATATATGTTTCTAGTTTTACTTGCTCGAGACGACCAAGAGCCAAGTTGGAGGTATTTTGATAACTCTTGAAAAGAGCTTAGTTTTAGTGCATAAATCCCTTAATTCTATACCACCCATGTGCTTAAAATGATGAATGTACAGGTTAATTCTGTTCCTGGGAGTTTTGCAATGTTTAGAAGAAGTTTGGAGCTAAAAGGAGCAAAAACAAGCCAAGAGTCACCCATTTTGAAAGAAGTCAAAATATTTACCAAAATACCACTAGAAGCAGCATCACAACCCTTTGATTAGCATCAGGCAACGTTGAAAGACAGAAGCATGCTTAAATTGGCCATACAGGGTAGCGTCGCAATGCCACCAAAGAGCATCACAACACTACGAATAT
Source organism: Benincasa hispida (assembly GCF_027475165.1). NCBI lineage: Eukaryota > Viridiplantae > Streptophyta > Magnoliopsida > Cucurbitales > Cucurbitaceae > Benincasa > Benincasa hispida. The sequence continues at coordinate 28,260,333 of NC_143482.1, read as the reverse complement.
TGACGAAAAAAATTGAAAATCTGCGCACGTGCGCCTTCGCAAGTGAGGGTTGCAATGCTCATACCACCGTCCCAATGCTGCGCCATCTGTATAAAAGGAAAATTTCCAGATTTATGGTCTCTATTATTAGTCTCTTACAAAATTTATATCATTTCTCGTTTTAGTTTTACTTTGTTTCTAAAAATCCAACAAACCATCCCCCCACATTTTGGAATTCAAGAGTCAAGTTTGCTAGTTAGAAGAGGTTACTTGAGGATCGATCTCGTGCTTCCACTATTACTGCGTGTTAGTATTGGTAGTTGTGCGTGTTTTAAAATTTTTATTTGTTTTGGGTTAAGCTTGAAACTAATGACATCATTTTTGTCTCGATCGTGATCGTCTATGCTGATGTCAGCAGTCGTATTTGCTGATGTAAGTGATTGCCTATGCTGATGTCATGTCAACACACTTTTTCTATGCAAATGATTGTTTTGTTTTTGTCATATATTTGTTGATACAACTCTATTTTAACTAAATGACTACTTATTTTTATACGATTTTTTTACGTTCTTTCCAACCATGCTTAAAATGTAAGCAAGATGTTAAAACATCTTTAGTTTTAAATGACTTTAAATTTTCGTTTTGTTGTCGTCGAAGGTAAGAGCAAAAGAGATGTAGTTAATACAAGGAAAAATATTTAATATTGAAGATAAAAGTGGTATATCACATCCAAAAAGGAAGTTTTTAGAAAGAGGTCACGGAACGTTTTTGCTTTTTGAGTCATTTTATACAATTTTCCCTCAAACTCGTCCGTTCCACATGAAATCCATACCAGAGCGACATTCAAATACAAGTCCTTCCTGATCCAACGGTTACAATTTGCGGAGAAAATTCATCAGAACTTCAATACAGTGTACCACGCTGCACACGAACATAACAAAAACACTAGACTTCAGCGATTCGGCTCCATAAGCCGTAGCTGTAACAACTATTCTTCAACCTCTCTAAAACCCCATTTCCTTCCTCCGGCAACTCTTCTCTTCCATTGCTCTCTCCCCCTTCCATTCCCTTTACTTTCTCCCTTGCAGGCGCTTTCTGTTGCTACCTCCGGTAGTCTCCATTTACTTTCTCTTGCGCTCTCTTTTTCCCCTTTTGTTTATGCCAAGTTGTATGCTCTCTGTAATTTGAGCTCTGATTGGTGTTAGTCGTTTCTTTATTGCATGTGGAATCCGTGTTCCTTGTTTGATTGAATTTCCACGCGCAATTTCTTTGCCTGAGGATTTATGTTTGTTACATATAGTGCATGGGAAAGCTTGTACTGATTTGAAGACCGCTCAATGCCCTGAGCGCCTATTGCTATGTGATCTTGTCGATTTTATTGGTGGTGTTGATTATGATTTACTTTTTCTTCTAAGTTTATTGGATTGGATGTTTTTTGCTTTGTTGTCGTCTATTTCGTCGCTCAATTGTCTTGTTTGCTCTTTTGATTGTTGTTGTTTTCAATCCTTATTTGCATTCATTTTTTAAAACTGGCATTTTTTCTCCCTGTATGTGTAGTTTTTGTTGAATTTCAGTTCAAGGAAATGGATTGCGAGCGGTTATGGATTTTGTAGACCATTTTTTCATATCCAAAATGTTCTAAGTTTTTTATTTTCCTAAAGGGTTTTAAAAATTTCATTTTCCTTGTATTTGATCTTTCGGAGAGCCTTTTCCTCCAGCTGATTCTCCGAAATCTCTTCTCTCTCCTTCTCTCTCTCTCTCTCCCTCTCTCCCTCTCTTTATTATTATTATTATTATTATTATTTTTAAATTTGTGAAAGTAAAGTGATCTTATAAGTTATAGCTCTAGTTCTCTGAAAAATGTCCTCGATTGTAACTACAGAGTAGACTTGTTAAGTTTGATATCTTCTTCTTATATGGAATTACAAAATTATGTTCAACAAAAATCAATTATTGAACTTGATGGTGAAAACGCGAACTGATGAATCTAGGTTCAACATGAATGCCCTCTTGTTTTGATGTATTATGCTATGCAATGGATCCAAGGCATAAACATAAGAAAACTAAGGAGGCAATTTGTGAAAATTAAACTTTGAAACTTGATCTCTAAAATAGGTTGTAGTTAGAGGGGGGCAAACATGATATTTCGTATTTTTAGAGGGTGAAAATTCATAAATTAGCTCCTTCATCATTTTTGATCAAGTAGTTGATAATTTGTGTAGATATAATTTTGGAACTGCGGTATTCAATTTGTGATTTTACTTTGCTAAAGGAATAAGAATAACACTCGTGCTGCTTGCAGTGGAGTGGAACTACTCTGATGGAAACTATCATCTGAGAAAGTTTATAATGGTTCTTCTTTTTAGTTTATGGTAAACTAATTGAAAGTTCTGGATTTCTTTTGTAGCTGACTCTTAGCCTGCTCAAGAAACGTTCATGCATATATGCTCATAAAGGTAGTATAGTTTGATAATGGCTTTCAATGCAATTTTAAGACGGAAGAGGTTTATTTCTCATTATGAGAACTCGTACATACGCACAATTCAAAGTTTACAGTTGACTGGGGATGCTAGTCAGAATGCTGGCTCACGTGGTTCTGTTTCCAAAAATGATGATCCCTCTGCTATTTCTAATTATGGTATAGAAAATAGAACTGGACCTCTTGCCAAGAAAGGTGAATTGCTTAATTTTACAGGAGTTCAGAAGTTTAGGCAAATATGCTATAGCATTCCAGTACCAGATCATGGAGGTTTCAATGTTTATACTCCTGGCAGAATTGGATTGATATCACAATCCATCCGCAATGCTTCCACTTCTGCGGCTAAACAACCTGATTTGAGCAGTGATGAAGAGGATAACAATGAATTGGTTGCTAAAAAGAGGAAGGAAGCATCTCCAGAGGAATGTGATCAAGCTGTGGAAGGTCTAAGCACCGCCAAAGCCAAAGCAAAGGCTAGACGATTGCAAGAGTCTAAAAGCATAGTTACCAACAGTTTGCAAAAACTATGGGCAATCATCATCGGGATAGGTCCAGCTGTAAGGGCCATTGCTTCAATGAGCAGGTTAACTTTGTTCTTTGTGATTTAATGTAAAAATGGTATTTAAGAGGAAAGATTTAAATATGATTTAAGAACATTGATTTTTTTTTTTTTTTTTCCCCAATTCAGAGAGGACTGGGCAAAGAAGCTCGTTCACTGGAAAGAAGAATTTGTGTCAACCTTACAACATTACTGGTTGGGTTTCAAACTTTTGTGGGCTGATGTGAGGATTAGTTCAAGATTGCTTCTAAAACTTGCTGGTGGGAAGAATCTCTCAAGGCGAGAGAGACAACAGCTCACCCGGACCACAGCTGATATCTTTCGACTGGTTCCTTTTGCCGTTTTTATCATAGTTCCATTCATGGAATTTCTGCTGCCAGTCTTTCTTAAATTATTTCCCAACATGTTACCATCAACTTTTCAAGACAAGATGAAAGAACAGGTAACCCTTTTATGCATGCTGTTTGTATGCCATTTTCTCTATTGTCTGAATTTGATCAACAGTTGGGAATTTATAAAATAGAATGGATAGGACTATTGAGCTTTTATTTATCTTACCAATATGTTTAGATATTCTTCATAGACCTTTGTTATAACCTATAAGATGGATGTTTGTTTGCTTGTTTATTTGTTTGTTTGTTTTTTTTTCCTTTCTTCCTTTTTTCCCCTTTTTCTGTGGATTACTGGCCAACTTCTTGTTGTTTGGTTTCTTACGAGGGGTCCTTCCCTTTAAGGTTTGAGAATATGTGGCTTAATCATTCCTTGTTTAAGGACTCTCTTCTTTGATGGTGGTTTAGAATGAACCGTGGGGGAGGGATGGGATTGCAATTTTATGAGAAAACTCAGCACTGCTTAGGCATGGCTTTAGAGATTGTAATAGGACCCCAATTCAGAAAGCTTTATTGAATTCAGGAAATAACCCTCAGGCTGGTACAATATATGAACTAAAAGAAGAACAGACAAAGACTCTTTGCCTCTCACTATAGAGAGAAGACTCCTTACACAAAATAACCATACGGCATACAGACCACCTACCTACCCTTCCCTCAGATATATTCCCTCCCTTACTCAACTAAATGTGGTCCCCCAACAAACTCTAAACACCGGAAGCAATACTTCCACAAACACGTGCTTTTTCCTTATTGCCCTTCCTACTATATGTCAATATAATTGGTGGTCCCAAATCCACCTTGTCCTCAAGGTGAAAATCGGGAAATTGTTGCTTAAAATCATCAAATATCTCCCAAGTGGCTTCATGACTCGGCAACCCTTTCCATCCCACCAAAACTTCCCAAGCCTTTGTTGTTGGATTCTTTCGGTATCCAAAAATTTCAGCAGGTTCCATAAGCTACTCATGCATCTTAGAAAAATGAGGAAGCAGTGGCTGAACCTCATGATGCTGTCCCAAAGCTCCCTTCAACTGAGGAACATGGAACACCGGGTGAATTGTAACCGAAGGAGGTAACTCCAATTTATAAGCTACTGGCCCAATTCTATCCACCACTCTATAAGGCCCAAAAAACTTGGGTGATAACTTCTCATTTCGCCTCTCCTCAACGAAGACTGTCTATACGGTTGAATTTTTAGAAACATCAAATCACCCACCTGAAACTCCGCAAGGATGCCTCTTTTGATCAGCATATTTCTTCATTTTGTCTTGTGCCACACGCAAATGCTCTTTTAGCACATGCAAGGCCACATCACGCTCCCTCAGTTGCTGGTCTAAAGAGGAATTTGTAGTCAACAAAAAGGTGGTGGCATGTGGTCATACACAACCTGAAATGGGGTCACTCCAATTGAAATTTGGTAAGTAGTATTGTACCAATACTCTGCCCAATGTAACCATGAAATCCATTCTTTTGGTGTTTCTCCACAAAAACATCGCAAATAAGCTTCCACACTTCGATTCACAACCTTCATCTGACAATCCAAATGAGGATGATACGCTGAACTTCTATTGAGCTGAATCCCTGCTAAGTGGAAAAGTTCATGCCAAAAAATGGCTCACAAACAACTTGTCTCGATCCGATACTATCAAAGTAGGATATCCATGTAACTTAACCATCTCCTTGACAAACACATATGCTACAGACTTGGCAGTGAAAGGATGTTTCAAAGCAATAAAATGACCATATTTGCTCAGCCTATCCCAACTACCAAGATCACATCATATCCCCCTGCCTTAGGTGACCCCTCAATAAAATCCATTGAAATATCACTCCAAATAACATCAGAAACCTCCAATGGCATTAATAACCCCGCTGGTGACAAAGCTAATGATTTATTCCTTTGGCAAACTACACATTCTTCTCCATACTTCTTTACATCACCTTTCATTCCTTCCCAGTATAATTCACCCGTCAATCTCTTATATGTTCTCAAATAACCAGAGTATCCTCCAAAAACTGAATCATGGTAAGTATGCAAAACAGTAGGAATTAAAGGAGAATTTTTGGATAATACCATTCTGCCTTTATACTTCAAAATCCCCTGCTGCGAAGAAAACTTGGGAACACTAACAGCATCCACTTGCAATTTAGCTATTATTTCCTGCAGCTTGGTATCATTCTCCACCTCAGATTTAATAACTTGCACATCCAGCAATATGGGAGCTGATAAATGAACTAGCACTATAGGTGGAACACGAGATAAAGCATCAGTTGCTTTGTTTTCAAGTCCTGGCTGATAAACTGCCTCAAAATTGTATCCCAACAATTTTGCTATCCATTTCTGATGTTGGGGTTGTATAACCCTCTGCTCTAAAAGGAACTTCAAAGACTCTCTTCCTCTCACTCGCTGCAGAGAGAAGACTCCTTACACAAAATAACCATACAGACCACCTACCTACCCTTCCCTCGCATATATTCCCTCCCTTACTCCTTAACTAATTGTGGTCCCCCAACAAACTCTAAACACTGGAAGCAATACTTCCACAAACACGTTCTTTTCCCTTATTGCCCTTCCTACTATATGTCAATATAAATGGTGGTCTAACAGATTGTCATTTGCATATTTTAGGTGATCCGTGTCCCAAGAGGAATGAGTGACTCATTTGGGGGGAGAAAGTTCTTGTCCCAATACGAAGTATGAGGAGAAAATATGTAAGTAGGTCAGTTAGAGCCTGAAATGTAGAGGTAAGTGAGTTGAGGAGGGTGATTGCAATCTAGCTTTCTTTCATAGAATTACCAATTCTTGAATATCGAGGATCTCTAGTCTAGACTATAACTACTAAAGGAAGGGGGGAGGGGGAGAGAGAGAGAGAGAGTAGCTTTCTTTCATAGAATTACCAATTCTTGAATATCGAGGATCTCTAGTCTAGACTAGATTAAATATGAACTGATTTATTTTTTCTTGTCCTTCTTTGTGCCTCTTCAAACTTCCAAGTGCTCATTTTCTAATAATTCTGACTGGGGAGGTAAAGAGATCTTTACTTTCCTAGTTGATACATAAATTCTGGGTCTGTCTTATTTAATTTCACCTGCTTAAAATTAATATGGTGTCCTGTTCTTCTCATTCCCTTCAACACCAATTTTCTTCTTAATTTCTCAACATGCAGGAAGCGTTGAAAAGGAAGCTTAATGCAAGAATAGAGTATGCTAAGTTCCTTCAAGACACAGCCAAGGAAATGGCGAAAGAAGTTCAGAACTCAAGAAGTGGAGAAATTAAGAAGACAGCTGAAGATCTCGATGAGTTTTTAACCAGGGTAATTAATTAACAGGCTACTTTTCCTTATTCCCCTTTTCTCAGCATTTTTTGCTACCCCTACTACTTGTGCTTGCAGTTGAGGACTGGTGCTCGTGTTTCTAATGAGGAAATTTTAGGATTTGCGAAGCTGTTCAATGATGAGCTCACATTAGATAATATCAGCAGGTTGTAGCTATGTATAAATTCTCTTGTATGTTAGTTTTAGTTCATTTTAGTTTCATATAGAATTAGTAAGAATAACTTCTCTTTTTGATGTGCAATCTATCCTCCTGTTTTCAGGCCTCGGTTAGTAAATATGTGCAAGTACATGGGCATCAGCCCGTTTGGAACCGATGCATATTTACGATATATGCTCCGTAAAAGATTGCAATGGTATGTTTTTTTCTCGTAATTTGCAGTTTCACAATACACTTGCTCCCTTTCCCCCCTAAAAATATGCAAGATCCAAGAGGTTCAGTACATAATTGGATAGAATAGAATTAATCTTAACGATGGAGTTAAAAACTGTTACAGGGTTGATGAATCATTATTTAGAAATTGTGTTAATTTGGGGAGTGAATTTGTTTTTCTACAGGATAAAGGAAGATGATAAGTTAATACAAGCAGAAGGTGTGGAGACCCTTTCTGAATCTGAGCTTCGTGAAGATTGTCGGGAGAGAGGCATGCTTGGATTACTCTCAGTAGAAGAAATGCGCCAACAGGTTCCTTGGTCTTGACCATTTTGCATAGCAGTTGCTTTTGGTAACTTATTATAAAATGATGGATAAGATTTCATTGATGGCATTTGTTTTTGTAACTTACTTTTCTTTTACATGATCTTTTCTTCCCTTTCCTGGAAGCAGTTGAAACTTGAAAATGGAACATTTGTATGATAGGTTGTAACACCTGTGATTCTCTTAATACACATGTCAATGAGTAGGGATAGACCATAAGGCTAATATCTTGATTTTTTAAAAGCTTCTACTCTTTTATCTTATAAATTGATACAAGAAGTTCCAGACTAGAGTCTGGCGTTCTTATTTGTTGTCAATTCACTTGCAGCTTTGTGATTGGTTGGATCTGTCACTTAACCATTCTGTTCCATCTTCACTGTTGATCCTTTCAAGGTGATTTTAAGTTGGTTGAGTTGTCTCTTCTCTTCAAACTTTCAGCCCAACTGCTTGCTGACATAAGTATGAATTTCTTTTTTTATACCTTTCCCAGAGCGTTCACAGTATCTGGAAAGTTGAAACCAGAGGAAGCTGTCCTGGCTACATTGTCTTCCCTGCCAGATGAGGTTGTGGACACCGTTGGTTTTACTGCTCTGCCATCTGAAGATTCCATATCAGAAAGGAGGAGAAAGTTAGAATTCCTTGAGATGCAGGAAGAAATGATCAAGGTTGGTTTTTTTTTAAAAAATTATTTTTTTAAAGAAAAAGAAAAAAAAGAAAAAAGGAATTGGTTTCCACTTCTGTATTACGAAATATTTGAATCCTCCTAGAATATATTATATCGTCTTGATCCATAATGATTGCTTTTGTTTTTTTTTGTTTTAGCATGTATTATGAATCTTGAGCGTTGCAGAAGAGTTTCTTTGTGAGCTTAGGCAATGCTTTCTAGCTTCTATGGTTTTTTAGCTTATATTTGGATCAAGATAAAGAGTACATTTAGTTTATAGGTTGAAGTCTCAGCAAATGGTTTGTGCATGTAGGAGGAGGAAGAGAAAGAAGAAGAGGAACAAGCTAAATTGAAGGAATCAAAATCCAGCCAAGAAGATATAGCTTTGAAGGAGATAGTCAACCCCATGGCAAGAGAAGCTATAGAACAAGCTAGAGCAAAAGCTTCAGAAAAACAAGAGCACCTCTGTGAAGTCAGTCGTGCATTGGCTGTTTTAGCTTCTGCCTCTGTAAGAAATGAAAACTAAGATCTTGGTCTAATACTTATCTCACTTCTGTTCTGAAAAAAATTTCAAGTGATAGGCCCTGTCTTTGGTCTCATTTCTGTTGCTTATGTACATGCAGTCCGTCAGTAGGGAGCGTGAAGAATTCCTGCAGCTTGTGAATAAGGAGGTATACATCAGTTGCATAACATATGAATGTCTATGGTTGCCTGGTTATTATATAGTTTAGTGAATATTTTAATTAGCCCTCTATGTGTGGAGCAATGGACAGTGGTTTCGGTGCTAAGAGATACGAAGCCGTACACTGCTTGTTCTTTCTTTCCGGTTTCCTTACATTCTTTTGTTTATTTTTTATTTTCATATATTTACTTCCCATTCTTTCATAATTTTTCCTGTGATAGAAAGAATGATGACATTTTTATTTGTTTTTTTGGGTCTCAAAATATTGTGTTTGTTAACTTTGCTTGCTTCTGTTACAGACCTTCCAGACATCTTCGAGAGATATATATTTTTTTACCCTAAGTAGAAACATTTGATGTTTAATATATAACTTCATCTTCAATATATCAAATGGAGGAATGTTGAGAAATCATTTTTGTGAGCATCTTAAGAGGTTGTTTAAGGCGCTGAATTGAGATAGAATGTCTGGAATTCATGTCTGTGGAGTTTATATATCTGTAGAGTTCATATGTCTGTGTTTGGGGTGCAAAGTTATTTGGCCTAAGTTCATGTCTGTGTTTGGGATACAAAGTTGAGTTCATATGTCTGGGATATCTGGTGCAGTTTTTTGAACTCTAAATAATATACTTTTACTATTTTTGTTTTATAACTTTTTTATTTAGTAATTTTACCCATCTTTGTTTGAATAAAATATTGATTGAAATTTTTTTCTTTTAATTGTTAAATTTTTTTTTTCTTTCTTTTTTGAGCAATGAACAACAATTAATTCATTACATTTCTTGTAGAAATATGGTTAACTAAAATGAGAAACCAAAGAGAAATCAAAACTTTTGATTCTTAATTTTTCTCCATGAATTTCATTTTCATCTTCTTCTTTTTCTTCCTGTTGTTGCTCTATAATTTTACTATGTAATGAATTTTTTTTAATTAGATCTCTCTCATCATCTTAGTAACCAATGAAATGTCACTACATTTCTTCAATAATTTCATTTTCAATTCCTCTAAATTTCGAGGATCATCGGAGAACAAATCTCTATTTTTCACTAATTCTTGCTAGAAAATATTTCAGGAAATTTTTTTCATTTTATGTTTTTTTTTTTATATGTTACATACTTTTCAACTATATACTTACTTTTCGTCTAAATATTTTTAACACTCATTTGATATATGAATTTAATTGAATAAAAATATTTTTTTACAATTTTTTACGTATAAATATTGCACTTAATGTAGACAAAATAATATTTTTTTATATAATCAACAATTCTACAACATATTTTAACATCATCAGTCTTATAATAGTCGGAGGTGGTTGTCGAAGTTAATTATCAAAGATGCTTTCACTGGAGTTTGTAGTTGAGGTGGTTGTCAGAGTCTTAAGTTGGTCGCATGAAGGTGGTATTGGAGTTGGTCGTCGAAGTTCGTCGTTGGAAATGGTTTTGCAATCCCGGTGTTGGTCGGGCGAAGGTGGTCGTTGAAGTTGATCATCGAAAATATTTTTGCCGTCGGAAGGGGCTATCGGAGCCCGAATGTTAATCGCATGAATGTAGTATTAGAGTTGGTTGTCAGAGTTTGTCGTCGGAGGTGGTTGTCGAAGCCCCGAGAGGGTTGTTGAAGTTGCTCATTCAAAGGTGGTCATTTAAGATGTTTTTCATTGGAGTTTATTGTCGGAGGTGGTTGTCGAAGACTGAAATTGGTCATCGGAGTTGGTTAGAGTCGAGTCAACGGAGGTGGTTGTTGGAGTTGGCCGTGCGAAGGTTGTCAAAGCCTGGAGTTTGTCGTCGGAACTGTCATCGAAGGTGGTTGTTGGAGCCCGGAGTTGGTTGCCAAAGTTTTCATCGGAGGTAGTTGTCAGAGCCCGGAGTTAGTTCTCGGAATGTGACAGTGGGCAATGGGTGAAGCCATTGAAAACATTGGAAGAAGGGAGAGTTGGGGTGAGTTGGTAAAATATACCAACTCAACTCCACCAACATTTAAAGTTGGTGGGCCAAACAATGAGTTGGTATATTATACCAACTCAACTCAACTCAACTTATGTCGGTGAGCCAAACACCCCATACTGAATGATATTAATTAGATTATTATTTTATTAAAGGTTACAAACTATATTGGAAGCCTTTTGTATGTTAAAATAGTTAGGCTAATGGTCAGATAGCCAAATTTTGTAAATAATTTAGTTAATTTTCTACGTTAGTAGCATATTGAAAAATAAATTCGAAATTACTTTACTATTATTTATTAACATTTTCTTTAATTATAAATATGGTTCTAAATGATAAAAGAAATCTAAAAGAATTATTTTCTATTATTATTAGATTAAACAGAAAATTAAACTACAATACTTGATTACTATACATTTTTATTTAAAAAATATTATACATTTTTAATTGAGACATGACTAGAAGTAATCTTCTTGTATTATTCAAATGCTAATTATTATTTCTACGTCCATGAATTCAAGTTAGACCAAAAGGATCTCAACATTAGTGTTACTCTTTTCTCTATTTGATTATTTGACATCATTTGATATCCTATATTCTTTCTTTAAATTTATGTAATTCTTTAGTAACATGACTACCTGAGGTTATCTGTTACATATCCAAGCTACCTAACCTGCAGAAAATGAACCAAAACACAAGAAAACACAAGATATCTCGAGTAGAACATGGTTATATTGATAGTTTTTCAATATACAGAGTTTCTTATGCAGCGGCAGAAAGATTAGGGATGAAACTAAAAAGGAACAAGTAATCCCCAATCCTTTTCCTCCAGAGAGAGAGCTGGTTCTCTCTACTCTACGACTCACTACTACTCACTCAAAAGCTACCCAACAAGGTCCCCTCCTTCCTGAACAAATACTCTCAGCTAATGGACCACGCTCAAATCCCTTGCCCTTCTCCCAAATTGGCCCACTCTAACCGTTTTCCTCATTCTTCTCGTTATTCCCATTTTACTTCTCGAATGTCTTGATAAAGGAGGACTTACACTATCACATGACACTTTCTCCCTTTCTTTCTCTTCGCCTTTTCTCTCTTGTTGGTGAAAATGATGTCTAAACATGGGGGTCCCATGGATTTCAACAGTTGTCGTAAGATTAAGTTGACGAATCTAGGTGTTTCTTGATTAAGTTAGGGAAATAAATTTTTTGTCATTATATATTAGAATGTAATGGGAGTAAATTTTCTTGGTTTGAGCAAGCAGTTGTGATGGACCAGAGTAATTTACTTATTTATTTATTTTTGGCCAAAGAAAAGTACCTTATTTTCTTTTATATTACTTTCTGTATTGAATTGATATTCTTCTGGTAGTAACTATCATATTATATCATGACATATCTAGATAGAACTCTATAATAGCATGGTGGGAAAAGAAGGCACAGATGGTGAAAAGGAGGTTATGGAGGCATATAGAGCTGCTCGAGAAGAAAGTGATCAATCTACTGAAGCGTCAGAAGGAGATGAGATTTCATCAGCACTTGTTGAAAGAGTGAGACTTCCCACAGAACTTATAAATTTCATAAATTTTTTGAACTTTTTGTATCACATGATATGTAGAATGCTTTTGACTTGATGTATTCAAATTCTTGGTCATCTTCCAGGTTGATGCTATGCTTCAAAAACTAGAAAAGGAAATTGATGATGTGGATGCCAAAATTGGCAATCGTTGGCAATTACTAGACAGGTACTTGTTTCATTCTATTTTCTATCATTCAAGTTCCAGGTTCTTTTTGTACCTTACACATGCAACTACTTCTTGATGTGATCAGGACTTATGATGATCTGAACTATGCTCTTAATGTTCCCTTCATTCTTTGTCCCCATTGAAAATCCCTTTATACTAGCTTGATCGTCGAATTCTTTTTGAGTGGTCTTATTGGTCTGTTCTTTTTATCTCTCAAAGGATTTAGCATTTCCCCCTTTGCTGTTGTACTTAATTAGTGAAAATTGTTATTTTTCCCAGATGGCAGCTGACGGGGAAAATTTTAACAAAAAAGCCTCTAATTGTACATTTTCCCCTGTGACCTCAATCACAGCTTTTCATGTGAATAATCCTCAACATTTCTTAATTAGCATGAATTTGTCTCATTTTTCAATTTCATTGCTTTGTTCATTTTAGTGATGAAGCAAACTAAGCTTGTTAGTGCATTATTCGGAGGTCCTCTGTTGCATATTTCACTTTCAACTCTGTTTGTATTTTCTTGTAGGGATTTTGATGGTAAAGTAACTCCTGAAGAGGTTGCTGCTGCTGCTATGTACTTAAAAGATACATTAGGAAAGGAAGGCATCCAAGAGTTAATCAGCAGTCTTTCCAAAGATAAAGGTATATTGTTTGTTGTTTTCTACAAGTTCTCTGGTTTATTATTGGTATTTTGCATTTTTTCCCAGAACAGTGTATATCTTACTCTCTTTTCCTTATTTATGTTATTTTTCTTAATATTATCATTATTTTTGTTTTTTCTGTCTTAAATCTCCTAAGTAGCGTTATTCAGATTAGAATTAAAAAGATCATGAGAATCCGTGAAACTATGATTTTTTTTTTTTTTTTTTAAAAAAAACTTTCTTGTGTTTGTGTTAGCCATCACTTGCTCCCTGTCAGTTTCTTTTTTGCTAGGTAATTGGTAATTGGGTCCCTTTGCTCTTAGGTAATTGGAAATGAGTAGTATCAGACGATTCAAGAGTGTGAATCGCATGAATCGGATCATCCGATTTAATAATCAGTAAAAACTTAGGGAAAAAAAGAGCCTACAACCTTTCTTAGGGTTTAATGTTACCGGGCGTTAGAGGAAGACTCTGTGGAGCAGTTGGCAACTAGCATGGACAAAAATCGCACACCAATATATTCCTATTCTTTTAACTACACAACTAATATTTAATTATATTAAATTCAAAATAGCAAATATCATTAAATGCAATAATTTCCCTTCACGCTTCACCCATGTAACTTTTCAATTTTTTCGATCCTGACTATTTGTAGTCGTTTTTGATGACTTTTTTTAATTCTTTTTTTCAAATGTAACCCTTCATGAACATGTAGTATTTTAGATTTCAATCACCTTTTGAAGTTATTTAATATGTTGTTATTTGTTTTACTATAATTATTTTTATTTAGATTTTAATTTTATCTATCAAATTGAAACTTACGATACACGATAAGATACGATACACTAAAATGTCATTTAGATACGTAGTTCGTTTCATAATTTAACAACCTTGCTCTATACAACTTTTCCTCAATGCTTAACTAATTCTACTTTGACATCTCATACTTGCTCGTTGCGGATTAACAAGACAAGTTTCAGTTGGACACAATTCAAGAAAGTTAAAATAAAGTACTGTTGTCAATTGTCATAAAATCGAAAATTTCATTTTGATCACATCAAATATATGATAGCAAAAAATCTACATTTGTAAGAAAACTGAGCTTCTAATAGGGTGTTGAATATTATGAACAACTGAAAGCAACCTACAAATCTAAATAATCATGTCTGATTGTTCTTTTCCTAGAATGCATAATAGAGCTGCTGCATATGAAGTTGCAATATTCTATAAACTTAACTTCCTATTAATTTCATTGCAACAGATGGTAAAATTCTGGTAGAAGACATTGTGAGATTGGGCAGTCAAGCAGAAGATGCTAACTCTGAACATTGAAAATATCAACAATTATACAAGGTAAAAGATTCACATTTTTTGATATAGCAGCTTTCTGAACTCTCGTATGGGTAGACTAGTTTAAACCAAAATCCGAGCCATTTCTCTTTTCGGGAAACAGTTAAATCTTCAAACTTGAAGCCGAACATAGGAAATACTTTTAGGAATCGTTCCTGTGCTCATGTAATCAATCTATTGGTTAGCTTCATAAATACGTGCAAACTAAATGATAGGAAAAATTTTACTTTGTATTGGGGAACTCAAAATTTAGAAACTATAAGATGTAATATTGTAGTAATTAATGCCTTATCCATGTTTTGGAGTTGGTGAATAGAAATATTAGCAGAAAAGTTGGTCCCAAGAAGTCCGTAAATGGTGGCTGCTGTCTTCTTCAGTTATGTTTCATATACATGGACAGGTTTCTACTTATTTTATTTATTATTAGTTTTTGCTAAAATTAGAAAGTAAAATTTCAATCTCTCCTTACCGGATTCCTCCTCCCCTTTCATTGTCTCTCTCACCCAGCAAATGGATTTGATTTTGTCCATGGCTTTTTATTGGTGCAAAATTACGCACCCCTTTACTCATTTTAATTGGAAAATCCTTTGTAAATTACCTATAGGTGTGAGGTTTCTTCCTGTTCCATTTATGGATGTTTCTTATATTAAAAAATGACACCATTAGCATCTACCCCACGTCCTTATATATTTATTAACAACCTACTCTCTACTGCTGAAGTTTATTTTTGTAATTTAGGGTTTGTTTGATAACGTTTCATCTTTTCTATTTTTGTTTCTCATTTTCAAAGAATCTATCGTGTTTGATAACTATTTTCGTTTCTTGTTTCAACATTTTAAGAAACATTTTTTTAGAAAATGGGATAAATTGAGAAACTACAAGTTTCTCTCTGTTCAGTTTTTACAGACTTACCAACCAATTACCATTTTAATAAATCCATAATCAACAAATTAGAATTGAAATTATAGACTTAACAAGAACTTGTAGTAACACAATCTAGACACAAGTTCAACAAACAATGTCTACAAAACTGTAGACTAGAAGAGGAATGAAATGTGACCATCATTCCCCTAAATTGAAACAAAGGAAAGTCATACTTTCGGGTTTGTAAGTTGTCATGAAATCATTAAGGTTGTTATTCGGGATTTGATCTTCTGCCACAACTTCCATCTACTTGGTTGTATTTTGTCTAATCTCAAGGCTTTTCGAGCTTTTCTTTCAAATTCGATATGTTTCCGAATGGCATGCAAATCATAAGGAGTTATCTTTAGAGTCCAACCACTCCATGGTTGATTTTATAAGACCCATTTTGTAATTATGGTCCTCCTTCACCCCCTTATCTAATAGTATGGAAGGAATTGTTGGACCTATTGTTTTTAGTGGTATGTATCTCTGTATCCACTCTAGTACTTATGTTCATTTTGTTGTATTAATCTATTAATGTGTCTAATATTAATGTTAACCCTAAACTAAAACTTTTAGAAAAGAAATTATAGTAAATAGAAGAAAATATGTAATTGTATAGTACTAAAATATTTGAAAATGCACGACTTTTGGATTTTGTAAACATGGAATTGAGTTGGTATATTTTTGTCAACTCACCACTATTCCTTCTTCTATTATTTTCAATGGTTTCACCCATCGGTCACTGTCGGCAACTATCGTTGCTACACTTTAAGAACCAACTCTAGGCTTTGACAACCATCTTCGATGATAACTTCGGTGATCAACTCCAACGACCAATTTTGAACTCTGACAACCACCTCCAATGACAACTCCGGTGACCCAATCTTGACGATCACTTTTGCGTGACCAACTCCAATGATCAATTTTGGGTTCCAACAACCACCTCCGACAACAAATTTTGATAACCAACTCCAACAACCACCTTTGTAAGTTTTGATAATCATCTCTAACTACAAACTCGGATGAAAATCACCTTTGATGGTCAACTTTGATGACCACCTTCGAGCGAGCAATTCCAACAAAACGACCTCCAATGATAACTTCGACGACCAATTTTGGGTTTCGGCCACCACCTCCATTGACAACTCCGGTGACCCAACTTTGACGATCACCTTTTCGCAACCAACTTCGACGACCAATTTGGGTTATGGCAACCACCTTCGACAACAAATTCCAATGACCAACTTCGACAACCACCTTCGTAGGTTGAAAACAACCATCTCCGACTATGTCGAAAATCACCTTTGATAATCAACTTCGATGACCATCTTCGAGTGAGCAACTACGACAACCAACTCCAATAATCACCTCTGACTACAAACTCCGACGAAAATCATCTTGGATGATTAACTTCGATAACCACTTTCACGCGACCAACTCCGACACCAACTTCGGGCTCTGAAAATCACATCCGATGACAAACTTCGACAACCAACTCCAATATCACATTTATGCAACCAACTTCAGGTTTCGACAACCACTTCCAACTACAAACTCCAGCAAAAACCATCTTCGATAATCAACTTGGACAACTATTTTCGACTATTCTAAGACCGATGACTATTAAAGTATGTTGTAGGGTTGTTGATTATATAAATAATATTATTTTATCTACATTATGTGTAATGCTTATACATAGAAATTTGTAAAATATTTTTATTTAATTGAATTCACATATCAAATGAGTGTTAGTAATATTTGGAAAAGTATATATGTAGTTGAAAAGTATGTGCTACTTAACAGAAAAAAAATCATAAAATGGATATTTTTTCTTAGAACATTTTATGGCAAGAAATAGTGAAAAATAGAGATTTGTTATTTGACGATCATCCAAATTTGGAGGAATTGAAAGTGAAATTTTGAAGAAATGTGATGACATTCCATTAGTCGCTAAGATGATTAGGGAGATTTGATTAAAAAAAAATAATGACAGAGTAAAAATACAAAGCATCAACTGGAAGAAGAAGAAAAAGTTTTGATTGCTTTTTTTGTTTCCCATTTCATTTAATTATATTCTTACAAGAAATGTAGTGGGTTAATTGTTGTTTATTATCCAAAAAGAAAGAAAGAAAAAAGAAAAAAAATTGCAATTCATATTTTATTCAACACAAAGATTGGTAGAATTATTGAATAAAAAAATTTCGAAATGAAAATAATCATCATAAAAGTCGATTATTTGGAGTTCAACAAACTGCACCAAATAACTCTGCACCTCAAATACGGATATATGGACTCTACGGATATATGAATTTCAGACATCATATCTTAACTCAGCACCCCAAACAATCTCTTGGTTTCATTTTTGAAACTTTGTTGGATAACAAATTATATGGACTTAGATGTTTTCAAATCAAAGTCAAATTTTGAAAACTAAGTTATAGTTTGAGGATCATTCAATTTTTTGTTTTGATTTTTAGTTTTTAATTTTTTAAAACAGTGTTTTATTTTCACACCATTTTTTCATAATGATTCTCATCTATTTAAAAATAACATCTAAACTTTTAGCTAAATTTAAAAAAGAAAAACAAAGTTTTTAAAACAGACTTTACAGTTTTCAAAATATTTATTTAGTTTTTGAAAATTGTATTCATTTTTCTATAATTTATCTTCACAACAATTTTCATCACACATTTAAATTCATAACCAAATTTTAAAAACAAAACTTACCATCCCATTTAGTGACCATCTAATTTTTTTTCTCTTTTGTAGTCACCTTTTAAGTGTTTGGGATCTCCCACTATTCCATTTATTCAATGAAATGTTTCTCAATCTAAAAAAATTGTGATTCATTAATTTTCTTACAACTTCCTTACCATGGTCTTCATCTAGTTCTAGCAAATTCTATTGTTTCACTACCAAAAGGAACAAAAGTTTAAATATATTAAATAATTTGTCAATTGGGAGATTATCCATTTGACAAATTGAAAATTAAAAAACTTCTTATAATTTCCTACAAAGAAAAAGTAGAAATATTGATTTGAAACTTACAATAATGAATGAAATTGTGGTGCCCTTATGTTCCAAGTCTTCTATAGTGTTGCTACTCTTTGAAGTTTGAAGTCAATTTGCTACGACTACATTTCTGAATCCAAAATAATCACCATTGTTAACACTCCCTCTTGAACTTTATCCGTTATTTTCACATATGTTCTTCCCCTTTCTCCATTCAAACCTACTTCCATTTTGTATCTATCGATCCAATTCTTGTTTATTTTTGCTTCTTGAAATTTCTCCCACTCATCTCTTAAAAAGGAACTTTAAAAAATAAAGAAAATAAAGCTGAATTTCCTATATAATCAAATTTTAAATTTGAGAATAACCAAAATATTTGTTAGAGTCGGAAACAAATATACTAATCATCATTGTATCAAGACTTAAACTTCAAGATACGATGAATGTTCGATTTTTTCTCAAATATATATGTTAATGAACAATAATAAATCAAAATCTAAATATGAAGATAACAACATACCTTTTTGTTAGAGAAAATATGTTTAAGGATATCAAGGCTTCATTTTGGCATAATCCAATATTTTCTTTACGAAGAACAAAAACTTCAATTATCATTTTACCTTTTCGTTGGAGAAAATAAGTTTAGGGATATCAAGACTTCATTTTGGCATGATCCAATATTTTCTTTACAAAAAACAAAAATTTCAATTATCATTTTACAATTCTTTCTATCATGACATTCTGAAAATGGAGATGGGGTCAAAGAAAGCATGAATGTTTGAGGAAAGTTTGCATTTATTCTTTGAAAAATATTTAGTTATTATGTGAAGGGTTGTGTACTATTGGTAAGAGATGTGTCTGTATGAGTTTTAGTTATTATGTGAAAGGATTCATCTAGAGAATTCCATGGAAGCTAAAAAGGTATGATTATTATCTATTTTACAAAAATCATTATTATGTGAATGTATTTATAAAATTAGGTAAAATAAATCTGGTTGAAGGTATATCTATGAGTGAAATGAACTTTATTAGGGTGGCCACTGTATCTAAATGAATTGCAATTAGATAAAAAAAAAATAATTAAGAGAATGTAAGCCCACATGAATTAGATACAAATAAAGAGTTTAGTAAATTATTCACGTACTGTTGGAGCTTCAAGCTATAGGTTCATAAGGTCCCCTTAGTAGCTCAATAGATTCAAGTTGAGAATAAGTTCTTGAGGTTGATTAGAAATGTTCAAATTGACAAGAGAAAATTCGATTATATATGATATAATCGGTGTGATGTATGAGATATATCAAGTGGAGGATTAATGTAAATATGATTTACATTAAGTACCATAAAATAAAAAAAGAACTATGGTTTATATGTTTCATGAGATGAAATATTAAAACTATAGGTTATAACTATAATATGGTAAGTTGGTTATCATATATATATTTATAATAATATTAATTATTTGATAATTATGTCTTTTTCTCTAATAACCAATTGAGTGGGAGGTTATTGGTGGTTTTATGGTAACCGTGAGATAAAAGGAGAAATGTTTTCCTATTTTTATATAGTTGCCACTTTTGAAAATTTTCTCACAATTAACGATCATGTACATTGACTATACGATAGTTCATCAGCTGATCGTAACTAAACGATCACATGACATTGTCTATACGATAGGCTGCCATCTTCTACATGATTGAGCACATCGTTTATACGATAGACTGTTTCATCTCCCACTTGCTCAATCGTCTACACGATTGTTGTTCTCCAGTCTCCTCCTCAAGCCAAGTCCACACAGAGCCCACAACTCCTGGATTCTCATATCGAGAATACCAAGGTAACCATTGTGGTGGTGTCTTCACTCAACTCGATTGATTTCGAGGTTCTGGAGGCCGTTCATTGGATTTGTGTTCATTGTTGATCATGCTGTATATCGATCGTTGTGTTTGAGGGCTGGGTTGCTGTTCTTGGACACTTAGAGACTGATTGAGGGAGTTTGAAGAATGGTTCTTCAAAGGTACGCATACTCTATCCCTTGATTATCTTGTTAGCATGCTGTAATTATGAGATGTTGCATGACCTATGAGTTTCTGTTTAAATCTGTGATTGTGTATGTTCAATTTTGAATAGAATTTGGAACGATCATTCCGTTGCTCATGGAAATCCTCATGTCTGATATCTTTTAGTTTTTTTGCTGTGTTTGTGGATTGACAAAGGTATGTTGCTTAATATTCTCTTAATTATTTGTATTTTTAATTGTTTCAAGAATCAAAGGATTAATTTCCTTTCAACAAATAATTTATTTTTCTTAGGATCATAGAGCAACCACTCCTTGCTCCTTTGGGGTAGCCTACAAATAGGCATAGTTTTGAACGAGGTTCCAATTTCTTAGGATTTACTTCAAGCACATATGTTGAGCAACCCAAATCCTAGAGTGGTGTAAACTACCTTTATGACCATTCCATAATTCCAAAGGTGTTTTAGAAACACTCTTGGACAGAACACAAATCAAAATATAAGTTGCAGTCATTACTGCATAACCCTAAAATGGATCAGGTAAATGAGCATAACTCATCATAGATTGAACTATGTCTAACAAGGTTCTGTTTCTCCTTTCTGATACACCATTCAACTGAGGTATACAAGGTGTTGATAGTTGGAATACGATTCCGTGTTCTATCAAATAATCCTAGAATCTTAAATCTATATACTCTTCACCTCGATATGTTCGAAGTGTCTTAATAGTTTTACCTAATGTTTACCTAATGTATTCTAAACCTTGGTCTTATGCTCTTTAAATTTTTCAAGAGCTTCAGACTTATGTTGCATTAAGTAAACATACCCATATCTAGAATAATCATCTATGAAAGAGATGAAATATTCAAATATCTTGAATAATCATCTACGAAAGAGATGAAATATTCAAAGCCTACTCTTACCTTAACATTCATAGAACCACAAAGGTTTGAATGTACAAGTTCCTAGAATTATTTGGCTTTATGATCTTTTCCAGTAAAAGGTGTTTTAGTCATTTTGCCTTCAAGGCATGACTCACATACTAGTAAAAAGTTTTCTACTAACTCACTTAGAAGTCCACTCTTAACCAACCTCTCAATCATATTGAGATTTATGTGACTTAATCTGAGGTGCCAAAGATGGACATTTTCTTTAGGAGAAGTCTTTTGTCTTTTATGTTGAGTTGTTATAGTTCTGAACATTTCAGTATTTAGAAACGCCTTAGTTGCCAACATCCTTAGCACATATAGATTACTTTCTAAGCTTATAGAATATATTTGAACATTGTTCAAGTAAACATTTTATCTACATTAAAATTAAGTAATGTTGTTCAAGCAAACATTTTACAGAAATCAAGTTCCTTCTTAAACTAGGAACTACATAAACATTGTTCAACAATAAAAATGATTTTTGTAAAAGTAATTTGAGGCCTCCTACTGACATCGCTGAGACTACTTGCCTAGTTCCAACCCAAATAGTCATCTCACCAGTCCTGAGCCGCTACTAGAAATTAATTCCCTAAAAAGAAGAACAAACATGTTTGGTGGCCCCTGAATCAATTATCTAGGCCGAATCATCATTCTCCACTAAACAGGTTTCCAAAACTAGTAAATCATATAAATCTTGTTTGGCCTTCTTTTCCTTTGCCAAGTACTTAAGATAGTCTCGTTTCCAGTGTCCCTTCTAGTTACAAAGGAAGAATTTTCCTTTGGCAACCTTGGCTTCCTGCCCTTCTGGGGTGCAGCAGAGTTAGCTTTATTCCCTTGACCTCCCTTTTTCTTCTTCTTCCACTTTTTGGTGCCAGATGAAGAAGGCACAAACTTAGTTCCAAAGGTTGAATTTCTTAGAAAAAGTGGCAACATTTGCCTCTCCCTTATGCTCCTTGAAATTCATCAAGGATTGGTAAGTCTGTAGTTCATTAAGGAGTGTGGCCAGGTTGTAGTCAAGCTTGTTCATAACAGCGTTGCTACAGAACTGAAGGAAACTCTCTGCAGGGTCTCCAAAATAAAGTTAACTTGAGTAGCCTCATTGATGATAACCCCATTCATTTTAGCCACATTAAATTGGACTATTATGTTGAGAACGTGTTTGAGCTATGAGGACATTTGTCCAAACATCTCTCACAATGATTCCAAGATCTTGCATGTAGTGACCAGGGATTCATGCTTCTTTGATAAAACTTCTGACAAGTTGGCAAGTATATATGCTTAGGCCTTCTCATTTGCCCTTACCCATCTCTTATAATCAACTTGAACATTTCAGGCTATGTTTTGAGCAGGTACTTGAGGACACTCCTCAAGTAGGACAAATCGCAGGTCACTAATGATTGGCACAATATTAATTGTGTTCTTCTAACTTGTATAGTTGTCACCAGTTAATTTATCCACACTTAATAGGTTGATGGTAGTGATAATCATATTGAAGTTTACTGAAACATTACAAATTATTTATATTAGTTACAAGCATTACCCATTTAAAACCAATCAAATTTTAGCAAAATTCTAATGTACTCTATGTGACATCTAATTTTGCAATGATGCTTTATTGAGTTAGGATCAAAACCATTGTAAAGTGGACAGTCATCCCTTCACTAAATTGAGACATTCTCAACTGATCATTACATAGAATAACTCTTATTCCTATAATGATTAGTCACCATTGTTCGATCAAGAAATCATTAACTTGCTTAACAATTTCTCGTAAGTGTATCCTTTCACTTTAGATTCTAGAGTTATGTCCCAATGAGCCAACTATAGGAAAAATCTGTTTGGAGCTAAAACTAAAGCAATCCTATCCATTACTGAAGTTTAAGTAAAATTTCCAACAAATACCTTCCTTAGGGGTACACAAGCAAACGATGCAACTGAAGGATCATAATGAAGGGTTCCTTGATCGGAAACGATGGATCATCCCAAACCCAATTTTTCAGAATTGATAAATTTATAGAAAAAACGTATAGATCATGAAATTGATTAAAAATATACAACATGCTAATAAGTAATTATAGAAGAATTAATTAGGGTTTCAGAAAATTTTTCGGAATTGAATAATCATCAGTAATAAACAATTTTTTTAGAATTGAATAGTCATTAGTAAAGACTCACAAACAGGTAAAGAATTTTGTTTTATCTTGCTTAGAAGTCCATTCATCACTAATCTCTCAATCCTATTGAGATTAATGTGTCCTAGTCTTAGGTGCCAAAGTTGAGCATTTTTTTAGGAGGAATTTTAAGTATTTTATGTTGAGTTATCGCAGATTTAAACATTTCACTATTATGGAGTGCCTTAGTTACTAACGATCTTAACACATAAAGGTTGTTTTCCAGTTTTGTAGAACAAATATCAACTCCATTTTGGAAATAAACACTTTACTTACATTAAAGTTGATGTAATAAGACTGTTTAAGCAAACACTTTACAGAAATTAGGTTCCTTTTTAAACTAGGAACAACATAGACATTTTCTAGTAAAATGAATTTATTATGTAAAGTCAACTGGAGACCTCCCACTGCCACAACCGAGACGATGTGCCCAGTTCCAACGCGCATTTTTATCTCACCAGCATCTAGTTGCCGCAAGGAACTAATTCCCTAAAATGAAGAACAAACGTGGTTAGTGGCGCCAGAATCCATAATTCAGGAAAAATCATTGTTCTCCACTAAACATGTTTCCAATACAAGCAAATCACATTTATTGCTTGGCTTTCTTTTTTTCTGCCAAGTACTTGGGACAGTTCCACTTCTAATGTCTCTCTTGGTTGCAATGGAAACAGATTCTCTTTGCAACCTTGGCTTTCTTTTGAGTAGCTACTGGTGGGTTAGCTTTCCCTTTTTCATCTTTCTTCTTCTTCCACCTTTTGGTGCCAGAGAAAGAAGGTGCAAACTTTGTTCCAGAGGTCGAACTTCTATGGAACTTCTTAGAGGATGAAGTAACATCTGCTTCACCCTTCTATCCCTTGCTTTTCATCAAGGACTAAAAGTCTGTAGTTCATCGAGGAGGGTGGTTAGGTTGTAGTCAATCCTCTTCAAAATAGCAATGCCACGGAAGTGTAGGAAACTTTCAGGTAAAGATTCCAAAATGAAGCTAACTTGACTGGCTTCATTGATGACAAGCCCATTCATCTCCACCACGTCGAAGTGGACCATCATGTTGAGAACATGTTCTCGAACAGATGCCCCTTCTTGCATACGAGCATTGAAGATGTTTGAGAGCATCATAGCTGAGCTGTGCGGACGGTTGTCCAAACATTTCCTTTAGGTACTCCATGATCTCATGGGCTGTGAGTATGGGCTCATGCTTCTTGGTCAAGACTTTAGAAAGGCTTGCCAAGATATACACTTGGGTCTTTTCGTTTGCTCGTGTCTAACACTCGTATGCTTCTTGAAAATTTGGAGCAACATTTGGAGCTGGAGTGGGAGGACAATCCTCCATCATGACGAAATGAAGGCCATCGATTATAAGAATTGTGTTGATCGTGTTTTTCCATGAAGTGTAGATTTTGCTTGTTAACTTTTCAGCACCGAGTAGATTTAATGTTGCGGAAGTCATTGTGAAACTATTTGCTGAAACTATACATATTATTTATTATTAGTTTATTTGCATTAAACCAACAAGAAAACCAATCAATTTTAGCAAAATAGTCTAATGTACCCTAAGTAACATCTATTTTGTAATGATGTTTCAGTGAGGTAGGAAAAAAGTCACCGTAGGGTGATAAAGTGCCCATTCACTTAAATGAGACATTTGAACTAATAGATAGAACAACACCTTGTTATTGTAACTATCAGTCACCATCGTTTGATCCATTTATTAAACTCGCTTAACAATTATTGGAAGTGTAAGCCCACATTTTAGGTCCTAGAGTTCCGTCCCAATGAGTCAATTGTAGAAAAAAATCGATTGGGACATGAAATTAAAGCAACCCTATCCTTTACTACAGTTTGAATAAATTGTCATGCAAAAATGCCATCCTTTAGGGGGACACCCACGGTGCCACGAAGCCGTGCATGAAACTTTACTTCAAACTAATGAGAGAGACCGAGGGATGTATTGTCACACGTCCCGCTTCCACTTACTATAAACACTCTCTCCATTCACCTTGATATTGATCTATACAGACCACCCATAGGGGGACACCCATGGTCCATTAAGGCCGAGTATAAATCTCATGATGTGAACTTTAAGGAAAAACATGAAAAGGATGAAATGAAGTATCATATACCCATTTTCCTTTCACTGAGCGTTTTACCTAGGGTTAATTAACTTAGGAAAATTTGACTATTGATTTTATCTAAATGATTGTTTAATTTCCCCAAAAACAACATTTGTCTTTGGATAGTTAAATACTTTTGCTTAAAGTTCATTAAGCTCTTTAATCAACTTTAATTAAACTTGCATGCATGTAACAAATCTATCTAATTCACCTTCCCAGGTAAGTTCCCAGTAGGGGTGTTACGTTTCCGTCAACTTAAATACCCCAACCTAGACAGAACTCGCCTTAGACAAAAGGCCCCTTATAGATACATTTGTTACATTGTTATTCTTTTATTATGAATCAATTTAATCTTATTAAACTGATTAAAAGATTAAACTTAGATTTCTAATTTCATTAGAAATGTGCTCTTAGGTTTATCTCAATCATATTTTAAAACAACTTTAAAAGATGAATATAACCTAAGGTTTGCATGCAACTCTGAATTATTGATTTTAATTCTAATTTCATTTAGTTATAACGATTATAAAGGAAATAAACAATTAAAACCATAGATTGCATGTTTTGACGTTCTTTAGTAAATTATAACATTTATAAATTTAACTTAAAATGGTGTCATGCTTCATGCAATTTCATTTCATTGTTAACATATATATAACATTTATATAATAAAGTAATGAAACATACAATAGCATACTACCATGCATACATCAAACAATATATTATAAAAATTATAATATAAATGATACATGAATATGCTATTAATGCATGCATGCATATATTATAATATTTATATTATATGATGCATGAGCATGCTATATTAATCATGCATAAACATATATTATAAAACTTATAATATAAATGATGCATGAAATTAAATGTATAACCTATCATGGGTTTCAATTCTATATGGCATACAATATGACATATATAAAAAATAAAACATACATCACATGAATATTAAAACAACAGTTGATGGACCGTGATTGGACATCTAATTTGCAAAATAAAAACTAACTATTACATGAAACATATCCAACCGGTTTGAAATAGGTGAACCAGCCAAGACCAGAAATCAGTCCAGATGACCTCAAAATGCTCGAATCGGAGAACCCACGAATCGAACCGAACCGAACCAACAGACCACGAACCACGTGTGAACTGGAGCTGAACCACATAAAATTTTCATCTCGGAGCGTCGCAACGCTATGCCCAACGTTGCAGCGCTACAGAAATTTCATTCCATTTGCCACATTGCAGCGTCGCAACGTTAAGGCATAGTGTTGCAACATTGCAGCATAGTCACCCATTATGTTACTTCATACTGCTTTGAAAAAAATGTCGAACTTCTCATCGAATTCTCTAGAAAACGTATAGGGATCCCACGAATGACTTAACAATCGAATACCGACTCGATAACAATAAATTATGCCTTAAAACATGGGCCATTACAGATCGAAAAAACATAAAGGAAAGCCATAAATGTATATCCAATCCCAATATTATCCATCAATGCAAACCACAATTCAAAAAATATTCATCTCATGAATAATTTGACAGATTGCAGAATAATAAAACCCACAAACACTATAAAATTAATTAAAAAAGGGAATTTGGGATCAAAACCAGTAGTTATTATACCAATTGAAGGATCCTAACGAAGGATTCCTTGAGCGAAATGAGGGATCATCCCAAACCCAAATTTTCAAAACTGATAAATTTATAGAAAAAAGCGTATAGATCATGCAATTCATTAAAAAAAAATATACAACATGCTAATAAGTAATTATAGAAGAATTAATTAGGGTTTCAGAAAATCCTTACCTTTGAAGACTTTCTTCATGAATCTTTTTCCTCTATGTAAACCACAGATGAAATCCAAATGGGTATAAATGGACACTACTATTTGGAAAATTCAGGATTCTCTAGTGAGAATCTAGAAGGAGTGGACTCTAGTGATTTTGGATTCAAAAGGAGAAGGAAAAAATGAGAGGAAGGGGAATTAAAATTTTGTTTTCACAGAATTCTTTTGTGTTAAAATTCTAATCTCTGTCTTTTTGCAAAGAAGAAAATCAAATTCACCTATCCCTTTGTCAATCACTCATATAAATATGTGGGTGGAGAGAAAATTGGGGTAGAAAGTTAATTCCCTCCCAATAATTAAAAAAAATAGTTTAAATTAATTAATATAATATATATGTATAATAACTAATTTATTTATTTATATATATATACACATAACTATATGTTATATCACATATAACATATAACTATAGTTTTTATATTGTATCAAATACAATATAGTCTATATTTCTCTCAACAACTTTTAATATAAATCACATTTATATTAAATTTAATTATATGAATCCAATTCATATAATTAATATTTGAATCGTATTCAAATATTTATTTCCTCTCATAAAAAGTTAATATTATGTATCAAATACTTTATAGTAATTATATCACATATAATTAAAAAAATAATTAATTATATCGTATATAATTAATTTCCTCAATTAATTTAAACAATTCAAATTAACCCAAAAACTGATTCTCATTTAATCCCATTGAGCTATCAAGGGAACCTCATGGACCTGTAGCGTGAAGCTCCAACGGTATGTGAATAATTAATTAAACTCTTTAATTAAATTATTCACCATCCGTTAACTGTTGGACACTCCATTAAAGACCAACAACTACACTCTTCGCACTACTGATATGTTTCTGTGTCCATTGGATATAACCAATCAACAGTATGATGACCCTTCACAAATTGCTCGTAAATACAATTGAGCCAAAATTACCGTTTTGTCCCTGGAGTTACATCTAACTCCTTAAGTACCACTGATCCCTCTATTGAACAATAAATCATAGTCCAATTATGATCAAACCCCTCTCGGGCCAGAAGAGGATGTAGTGCCACATTGTTCAAACCCCGAAATCAGCACTTAAGGGAACAATTTATCTACTTACCCTGACATTGAGGAATGAATAAATTCCTTCTTGTGTAGCTGTGTTCCCAGCTCCCCAATTAGATAAATCCCCAAAATGGTAGGCTTTTTGAGTCAGCGATCTGGCCACTCTCACCCATACAAATCAAAGGATCGCCTTCATAGGTAAGAGTTCACAACTCACTCAGGATTAAGGTCATGTTACCTATGGTCATCCTTGTGTAATATAAGTCTCTATTATGAACGGCGTTATATAATGAGACTAAACAATTCGTGATTCGATCTTATACAAACTCCATTATATAGAATATCCCCGCTCACATGTCTCCACATGGAGGATCAAGATCAGATCATTTGTAGCACTTTACAATATTTGTAACATCTACAAAGCGGGCCATACTCGTAGTGTCACCAGGATAAGGTATCCAACCTTATCCATCTACTACAGACTATTTAGGTTATCATTTAAACATGATCCACCCGTATGTCTCTACATACATGTTTAAGCTATAAGATAAGCCTGGATGTTAGTTTATTGGTTTGTGGTTAATGCAACTAATTTTGAAATAAAACATCAAATATTTTATTACATAAATAAAATGTTTGTACATTACAATTACAAACTATAGAACCCTACGATATTTAGGGCATCAACCCTAACAGCCACGGGGCCGAGTATGAAACCTTATGTAAACTAATGAAAGAGACAGTGGGTTGTGTTGATACACTTCCCTCTCCCACTTACTATAAACACTTTCTCCATTCACCTTAATATTGACCTATGCAAACACCATTCTTAAGGGGACACAAGCAAACGATGCCACGAGACCGAGCATAAGTTTCACACTATGAACTATTAGGGAGCACATGAAAGAAAATTGACATATCATATACATCATTTTCCTGCCACTAAGTGTCTTAAATTGAGGCTTCGTTACTTAGATAAATCTGGATAACAATTTATCTAAGTGTATTGTTAAATTGGCCCAATATCATTTTTATGTTAGATAATTTAACAATATATGATTTTGTTTATTAAACACTCTAATAAACTAAACCATTTATTGCATGCTTAAAAAGAGAATAAAAGATTAATCTGTTTCTAATCATAATAGAAATAATTTAACATGGGTCTAGGTGAATTAATTTTAAACTATTTAGGAGGTGTTTGGTGCCCCAAGTTGGGTTTTGTTGGTGGATAAAATAAACCCCACCCACCGTCTGGTTCACCAATAATTATAGAGGTTTATTATCTCGTCATTCACGTTAACTCACATTTCTCACCTCATTATTCACGTCAACTCCCTCAATTACTCTCCTTTTATAATAATTAATAATTTAACTCAACTCAACTCTGCGCGCCAAACGTCCCTTGAAATTAATTGAAACCTATGTTTGCATGCAACTATTGATTATAGGTTTTAATTATAATCATTAAACTTATAACACTTATAAAAATAATGAAATAATTAAAACCTCTAATCATGCATCTATTGAAATTAATCAAATATAATACTTATATTTACTAAGTAATGTCATGCTCAATGCAATTCCATTTTCATTATATAATATAACACTTATATTATAAACTAATGGAAATAAACACATCCATCATATAAAGCATATAATATAACTTTTATACTATAGTATGATGCATGAACATGTTAATTATGCATGCAATCATATAATATAACATTTATATTCAATAAGATGCATGAGCATGCTTAGGATATATCATGCAACTATATAATATAACAATTATATTAAATATGATGCATGATAAAATGTTTATCTTATGGTGGGATTTTAAACTATATGACATACATTATGCTATATATATAGAAAATAATCATACATCACATTTAAAATTAATTAAACAACAAAATTGGACAAAATTGGTAGTCCTAGGAATTAACCATTAATTTAAAAACAAAGAATACATAAAATATAATAAAAGTAGATGAAAAAAAATTGCAGCTGCTCCACGTTCACCTTGAACGCACGACCTCTAGTTCGCTGGGCATGCACGCGTGAACGTCTCAGAGCACAGTGACACTGTTGGAAGGCATCGCTGCGCTTTGGTCTTTGCTTCTGAAGCACAGCAACGCTCGATGGAAATTCATGTAGCGCCACTGCGCTCTATGACGAGCGTCACAGTGCTCTACACAATTTTCCTCGAGCTCCGCGGTGTTGCGATAAAAGCGCCGCTACGCTCTGGATCAAAATTCTACTGTTTTATTCGTTATTTCACCAATTTTGCTCCAAATTGAAGTCTCCTTCATGGAAAACTCTTCACCACGAATGACATAGACTTACAGACTTGTAAGAATTTAAACGCCCAAAACGGGCCTTTACAACTTTTAAATGAATTAAAGCAATAAAAGTAAGTGCCAATTTTCGAAAAACTCCAGCTTGCAAACCACATCCACAATGCAGGGCAAAAATCCCACCATTTCTCTAATTTTAATTTTGAAAAAGAAATTCAAAGAAACAATTTGGCTTTGATACCAATTGAAGGAATTCAATTCCCAATGTGGAAGTGAATGATCGACTTTGTTTCTAAGAATTTATTTTTGGAACCAATTAAAATAGAGAATTCATAGTATATAGAGGATAAACATCACGTAAAACATGTTGTGCAAAATAAACAGTGGGAAAAGGGAAAACAGTAGACTTACCCTTGAAAAACTCTTTCTTCATGAAATTCTCTCCTAATGATCACGAATAGACCTTCTCACGAACCCAACAACTTCTCCAAAGATGAATAGACCACTAGTGTCTTGCCTTGTTAATTTTGGGCTTCCTTGTCTTCCTTGCTATTCTCAAGGTGAGAATCAAGATAGAGTTATGGGTTTGCCTTGTTAATTTTGGATGTAAGAAAAAAATTTGAGAGAATTTTTCTTTATGAAAAATTTAAGAAATTTTTTCTTTATAAAGGAAGAAGAAGAATTTCTTGTAGAGAGATTTTTCTTGTTTTCACGTATTGAACAACCCACACCACTCCTCTGTATCTTAGAGATGAAGGGAGTTATCAAATAACTCCCTTCATTACGTGAAATAACTCCCTAGGGAGTTAATTTACAATTTAATTATATTATATTAATATAATTAAATAAAACTATATATTATATCACATATAATATAACCTATATTTTATATTATATCATATATAATCTAACCCATAGTTTATATTCTCATATAACCTATAGTTTTAATATGAATCCTATTCATATTAATTTTAACCTATATTTTTTATATGAATCCCATTCGTATAATTAATATTTGAATCATATTCAAATATTGATATCTCTCATTGAACTTTATATTATAATATATCCAAATACATTATATTAATTGTATCTCATACAATTAATTTCCTTTAATTGATTTGAACAATTCAAATTAATCCAAAATTAATTGATTCTCATTAAACCCTTATTGAGTCAGCAAAGGGACTTTATGGACTTATAGATTAGAAGCCCTAATCATAAGAGATTAATTAATTATACTCTTTAATTAAATTAATCAACATTCATTAGTTGTTGGTCACTCCACTAAAGACCGACAACTGCACTCTTCGCACTATAAATATATTTCTATGTCCATTGGATATAATCAATCAATAGTAAGTTGACCTTTCACAAATTGCTCATAACTAAACCTAGGTCAAAATTATCATTTTACCCTTGTAGTTACATCTAACTCTTTAAGTACCACTGATCCCTCCAATGAACAATAGTCATAGTCCAACTATGACTAGGTCCCTCTCTGAAAAGTGATAGGGTGAGACACGTCATTGTTCAAGACCCAGAATCAGCCCTTATCTTTTATGCGGTTAAATAAAAAACAAAAAAAAAATTAAATGTAAATACATCAAATGTAGATTCAAATTTTCAAAACAAAATTCAAAATTAAATGAAAAACCTTTAACTAATAATTCAAATTCAAAATTTGTTTGTAATAACAAAAACAAAAACAAAGCTTTTAATCTTTGCTTCGTTATCAATGTGCAGGTAAAAGGGATTGAGCTCAAGACTCTCTATCTTCAAAGAAGAGCAAGAACCTGGGAAGTTATTTCAAAAACCCCATGAAGCAAAAACCTAAAAAATCGAAAATTTTGATGTTCCCTGAAAAACAGGAAAAATCTTCAAGGTGAACGGGCATAGACTCAAAATCTACAATGAAAAGCAGGTAAACCAAGTCAAATTAGGCTTGCATTTAGCTAATCTCTCATATACTTGACAACCCTCTTCACCAACATCGAGCAAACGACGCTAAAAATTTGCAACAGGACAAAATTTTCTAGTTCTTTGTTTTCATATTTTTTCTTTTCTCATTTCTCATTTTTCTTCTTTCTTTTTTATTTTAGAATTTCAAATAAATAGAATAATTGATTCTTTTCTTTTTCTTTGTAGGTGATTTACTCAATAAAAAAAAAAAAAAAAAACAAAAGCAAGGAAATCCTCTCTCAAGCAAAAAAACGATCAACAACAAAACCAGGGAAGTTTCTCTCCACATCATTCTCTTTTGTTTCTTGAATTCATTTGTTTGTTCTAAAAATTAAGGACAATGTTCCATCTTTAAGTTGGGGGTGAGTAAACATTGCATGTTTTTTTTTTTATTCTTTTGAGTATTCCTTGATTAGCTTTAAATATGTATGTGTGTTGGGACTATAAACTAAACTAAAACAACGGACATGCAAGAGAAAGAGGTGGGAGATGGGAGATGCATTTACTACACTTCCTTATATCTAAGATACATGTGTTTGGTAAAACGAACAGATCAACAAGATTAACTTTATCTCTAGAGCTACTCAATGTTCTTACTGCAGGAACTCTTATACAAGAGTACCTCTGAGCTGAAGCGTATCTTTCCAAAAGCATTGTGACAGAATTACCACATTTACATTCACACAAACAGATATGCATCAAACTACTAAATTACCTGCATTCTTGAAGATAAATAAATAAGAGAACGAGTAAACTTACCAGTTGAAGACTCTCTTCACAGCAAATCTCGCTCTCTCCACGAACGGATGCTTTCGCTCTTGCTAGAATAGTAAGCTATCGTTCAGCAACACCCGATCATTTACCACGGACGGACTCCACACGAATAAATGAAGAATGGGGACGAAACCACCCCTTGGAACCCTTAGTATTCTCGGAGTGAGAATCCAAAGAGTGGGTTCTGTTCGGATTTGGTAGAGGGGAGGAGGAAAAGAGATCGTATACAACGATCAAGCAAGTGGGAGAAGGCAGTGTCTATCATATAGAAAAAGTGCTTAATCGTTTAGGTGAGGTACACGATTGGGTAGGAAAACGTAAGTTATCGTCTATACGATCGTTTAATAAAAGCTCGACACTAAGCGATTGTTTAGGAAAAGGTAAGCGATCGTCTAGTAGGAAGCGCGTGCGTGTAAGCGATCGTTCAGTAAACATAAGCTATCGTATAGGCTCTGACTTACTGAGCGATAGAAAGCAAAACACACCATGAGCAATTAACTGTATTCTTTCAATATCCTTGCAAAATGAAAAAAATTTCATTTTATTCTTCAGTTACGAAAACTGAATGGAACTTCCCACTAATGCACGGTTACGGAGAAAACAGTGACCAATTATTCTATAATTGTCCATTTAATAAATATAATCATACCATATTCATTAACCTATAGTTTAATATCATATATCAACCATAGTGTTTTCTCCTCCACTAGATATAAATCATATTCATATCAAATTTTCTCCAAATTAATGTATCCCATACATAAAGTCAATTATATCATATATAATTAACTAGTTCAATCATATCATATATAATCGAACTCCCTCTGTCAATTTGAACATTTCAAACTGACCCAAAAACTGATTCTCAACTTGAATCCAAGCTACCAAGGGACCTTATGAATCTATGGCTCGAAGCTCCAACAATATGTGAATAGATGACTAAACTCTTTAGCCACGAGATCCACCATCCGTTAACTACCAGGCATTCTACTAAAGACC
Source organism: Benincasa hispida (assembly GCF_027475165.1). Taxonomy (NCBI): domain Eukaryota; kingdom Viridiplantae; phylum Streptophyta; class Magnoliopsida; order Cucurbitales; family Cucurbitaceae; genus Benincasa; species Benincasa hispida. Next base: position 28,225,788 of record NC_143482.1, on the reverse strand, counting down.
GATAGCTAAACTCTTCTTATCATAGATATATTTTTATGTCCATCGGATATAACCAATCATCAGTACAATAACACTTCACAGATGCTCGTAAATACTGCTAGGCCAATTTACCGTTTTGCCCCTATAGTTACGTCTTACTCCTTAAGTACCACTGATCCCTCTAATGAACAATATAACATAGTCCTACTATGTGTGGACACCTCTCGGGCCATGAAATGGTGTGTGGCACCACATCCTTCAAGCCTTGGGATCAGTCCTTAAGGGAACAATCTATCTACTTACCTCTGCTTCGGGGAAGGAGTGAATTCTATCTTGTGTAGCTGAGTTCTCAACTCCCAAATCAGATGAATCCCTAAAGCGGTAGGTTTAAGTCGGCAACCTGGTCACTCGCACCCATACAAATCAAAGGATCGCTCTCAATGGCAAGAGTTCCCAACTCACTCAGGATTGAGGTCATGTTACCTATGGTCATCCTAGTGAAGTGAAGTCTCTGTCATGAACGACGTTATATAATGAGATGTTAACACTTTGTGGTAAGGTCTTATACAAACTCTTTGTATAAGATGCCCCGCTTGCATGTCCCCACACGAATGATCAGGATCAGACCATCTATAGCAAGTCACAACACTTGTAACTATCCTATAAAGCATGTTGCATCCGTAGCATTACCAAGATAAGGTTTCCCTCCTATATCCATATACTACAGACCATTTTGGTTATCACGTAAGACGTGATCCACTTGTATGTCACCACATACATGCTTAAGTTACATAATGACAATCAGGAATTTTAGTTTATTGGTTTGTGGTAAAGCAAATCAAACATTCAATGTGAAAAGTCAAGTAGTGAAGAAAATATCATATATTAGACATCACAAGCATTCGTACAATATGTGTTTACAAACTATAGGACACGAGACTTTAAGGCATCATCCCCAACACTTACTTAATGCGTTCCACAGTCACTTACTTTCCCAAATAGTTAACTATTTTTACTCAAATCGATTAATTAGATGGATTCAAGCATAAAACGTTTAAGTAAACATCAAGCTAGCTGAACCCTCACACGTATAACTTAGCAGATTAACATTTAGTTCCACCCCATACATAGTGGACTTAGCTACGCATGATGAAGGAAAGTACGTCAAAGGATGTGGAAATGGATGAAATCATGATTGAATTAATATGAATGAAGTATTTCTACAGAATCTTAGTTCAATCAAGATAAATAATGAAACCTCTATAATCGGTGGTGGAGATGGCGATTAGCCTTCTCTTCTTCTTGCAGACAGCTGAGAGGTTAAATATATAAAGTGGAATTTTAACTACCTAAGTGTTGGAATACAGAAGCAAGCAGCGGAAGTAAAACAGGATCATTAAGCATTTTAATTCATTAATTTTGGCTTCAAACTCAACATGCTCATAAACTAAAAATAGAGTTTCAACACTAACCTTTGAAGTACCTTTGAATCACAAATTCTAGCTGTAATCCTCCCTTTCTTTGAATGTGAACCACCACAAGATCTTTCCTACTATTCTCTTGGTGCCTTAGATTGAGTTGTGGGACTCAAAACAAGCTTGAATTAGGGAAAATGGAGGAGAAGGATTGGTTTCTCAGCCTTTTGAAGAATTGTTCTTCAACACACTTTTTTAGCAAATTTTGCAACTGTTGCATCATCGATTTTCATCTCAAAACTGAAGTTTATATTGCATGACATTCAAGCAACAAACCTTCTACATGTATTCCAGCTCAAGCTTGAGAATTTAAGCTGTAAATATAGTGGAACCATGATTGAGCTACTAGCTTGAAGAAATGGGAAAATCCCACTTTTCCAATTTCTAATTTTCAATTTTTTCTCAAATTTTGAAACTTTTCCAAAATTAAAAAATAACTTTTTAGTTTTAACTTTAATTAAAATTGAGTTTTTATTAATTTTACAAAAATTAATTCAATAATTATTTTTTCCAATAAAATTAATAGTTAATAATTAATTAAACAATTTAATTAATTCTAATTAATTTAATATCAAATATGAAATTAATTAATCACCAATTCCACTATCATGAATTCCTATTCATGAACTTAATATTTAAATCATATTTAAATATTAATTGATTCTCCAATATTTTGTTTAATTCCAAAATTAAACATGTAATTAAATCACACATAATTACTAATTCCCTTAATCTATATTTGAACGATTCAAATCAACTTATCATGCTATTCTAAGGCTAATCCGTTTGTAAGCTAGAAGGGAGACCTGGTGGACCTACAGATCATGGGCTCCAACGATCCAAGATTAATTGGCTAAACTCTTTACACCGAATTAACCCCTGTTCGTTAACTACAGGGTCACTCCACTAAAGCCTGTAGTTGTACTCCTGTCACTGTAGATATATCGTATCCACTCGATATAACCATGATCAGTAAGTTAACCCTTCACAGGTTGTTCGTAATAACGGTTGGGTCAAAAGGCTGTCTTGCCCTCGATATTACCTCTTGTTTCTTAAGTTCCAGTGATCTTCTAATGAACAATTGGTTTGTGATCCAATCGTCAAACCAAGTCACTCTCGGGCCAATGAGAGGTTGGGGTCCCTTGCTCAAGACCTAGAGTAAGCACTTAAGAGAACAACCTCTCTACTATATTTGAAAGCGGGTAGGAGTGAATTCCATCTTGCATCCTATGTCTCCAGTTATCTACCCGGTCTTACCCCTGAAATGGGAGGCTTATTGAGCCGATGCTATTGAGCCAACCTTCACCTATGCGAATCTAGGAATAATCCCATATAAACATGATGTGTGGCTAATGCGATGAAATAATAGTGTAGAATGCGATGGTGGAATATGCGTTGTGCATGTAAGTTTTCTTAGCAAGATCCAAGTATAAACCCTACTAAGTTGCCTGGTAAGCCCAGGGTCAAACACAGGGACTATGGAAACAGTATGCGATGGTAATCTTCAATTACTTTGCGGTGATAAATAAAACAATGCGTTGGGTAGTATGTTTGTTTAATGTATAAAATCTATGCGGCAGAATTGAGAAAAGAGTCAATAACAACGAAAGTACAATGAGTATGCGGAGGAATGGGTTGAGAAGGTCTTTAGCTAGCGCTTCCTGAGATTGCATTCAAGCTATGCGATCATGTTACACACATGCGACAACAATTCATTTTCCAATGCAAATGTGATAGCTCCTAGTTTTAGGACGCATGCGATGTATGCGATGATGTCTATAGGACTTATTCTTAAGTCTTTATTTCTTGCCTATGTGATGATGAATGATGCACACAGGTACAAGGTGACCGCATACAATCATATCCTATCTCTAGGGTGCATGCGATGCGTTAATAGCAAACATAACTTATTCCTAAGTTTCTATCTCTTGATTATGCGGTTTTAATCTGACTCTCCCGAGCCTAGATTCTAATCTGACTTTTCCAAGCCTAGATTCTATCCCTAGACCACCCTCCCGAGCATCTCTAAAGGACGATGACGCATACATAATACAAGATGATTGCATAAATTGAAGATCTCAGGTTATGCTAGCTAAGTGCTTCTCAACCCATTCGACAGTTTAGTTACTCATGCGTAATGTAAAGAGAAAGGACAGATATAGAGATGCAATTTCCATTTTATAAATAAGTTTGGAATACAAAATGACAATGGAAAATAAGGATAGAGAGCTTGGTAGCAATGACTTGCTTCCCAAGGCTTTTACACTGAGTTTCTCTATTCTGCCCAAAGAATATTCTTACTTCCGCAAGAGTTGGCCCTCTCTCTATTTTCAACGCTTCCCGGCACTCTTTTGAGTTAACCAGGAAAATCTCTGGGCGTATTCTCCCTTCACTCGCCTCCGCTTTCTAAGTATATAAAATTACAGACTACGACTATCTATGGTGAAGAAGAACTCTAAACTCTGAATAGCGGAACCGAACTCTCCGAACTCCTTTAACGAAGGCGGCCTTCAGTATTTATGAAGCTTCAGGATGAAGAGCTTTTTCTCTCAAATGATTGCATTGATGGGATGTCATTAATTCTCTGTCTGATGCGCTGAATAATTGTCACTGAAAAGTTGAGGGTACTTGCTACAGCGTCGTTAATGACTTGTCAACTAAATTCGGATTTGACCGTCATCAACTTTCTGTCCCATCGTGATTTATTAAGCTTTCATCTTGATGTGCCGGCTTTATGCGGCCACCTTCTTGAGCAGATCTTCGTGAACGCATATGATCGTAAAGCCTTGCGGTCGCAATCTCTTATGCGCTTGAATGCTAATTTCCTTGCATTGCAATTTCGCCTTGTGTCAACACATTTTTCTGCACAAAATACATAAGTTAGCTGCTTTAATGTGATGGACGCATGCAATCGCAATATTCTAAACTTTTGGACGCAATTTTATATATTTTTACCGTCGCAATCCTTCATTGTTTTATATCTTTGTGTTGTAATAACGTGCATTTCTGCCCGTTATCAAAACAGAAGTTCATAGTTAACTTAGGATTAAGGTCAAGTTATCCAGGTCATCGTTTTGTAATAGTCAGTCTTAAATAGTAAACAACGTTATAAAGTAAGAGTGGCTTATTTCTTGGTCCGATCTTGCACAAAATCATTGCACAGGATGCCCTCACTCCTCATGTCACTACATGTACAAATCAGGATCACTACGTTTGTAGCACTTTACAACTTATTATAACAACTACAAAGTTGGCCGCATCCGATAGTATTACTAGAATAAGGCACCCAACCTTACTCATATACTATAGATCATTTAGACTATTTACTCGAACCTGATCCACTCTTATATTTCCACATAAAGTTCAAGTACTCATGTAATAGTCATGGATCTTTTAGTTTATTGGATTTATTTCTAAAACGAAATAAGCAATTCATATATTCAATATAACTTTATTGAATCAAACTTCAATAACAACTTTATTGAATTACAGAATGAGTTTATTGTTTACAAACCACGAGTTTTAGGACATAAAACCCAAAAAACCCCCACCTTGACTAAAAACTCCAGTGGTAACATGCATATGAATATATAATGCAGAGTTTTTGAGTTTTACGGAGAAATACAAAAACTAGGGCATCATATACCCATGGTTTTTCTTTTAGGTATCACATACCCATCCTTAGGTATCACATATCCATAAGTTTTTCTCCCACTTGCCCTAGGTTAGTCAACTAGTAATGCTAGTTGCACTAGGTGATCCTCAAACACTTTAGCCAAGAGGATTGTTGTGCTAAATTTGCCTCGATTTTTTGTCTCTTGCCCTGAGCTTTCCTTAAGTTAGCTTCCGCTATTTCAAGAGCAGTTTGAGCAGCTTGGTTTCGAGTGATAGCATGGGGCAAATCGGGTGGAATATAGAAGTTTATGTGACTCGAGAGATGGAGACATAAAGGTGCAATAAAGTCCTCGGTGGCGGGGTCGACACTTTAGTATACTATGGATTTCTTATTAAACTATATTGGGAATGCATCTTATTTTCACAACTCTTTGTTTCTAGATACCGTCACCGAGACTTGATGAATTGAGTTTCCACTAAACCCAAATAATGGCTAGGTTGTCATACATTCCTCCCACTACATCAAGGTATCCTCGACTCTTTGAGTAAAATGCATCTGACCTGTTAAAACAAATTTTGTTACAGTTTCAACTTTGATAAATAACTTTTATTGATATACACTTTCTTTTATGGAATACAAATAATACAAACACTTGATTTTCCTCTTATTGAAAAACATACGACTTTTGGGTTGCCTACAAATAGGCATGCTATTTGAACAGTATTCCAATATTTAAGGTTTTGACACTAACACATGTTCCGATCTATTCTCTAGATTTCTGAATTACTTTACATATCATAAACAGCTTTTGTGAGCTTTCCTCATCTCATATGGAGTTTCAAAAAATACCTTAAAATTGAAATGATGTTCAAAATAATTAAGGCAACTAGGTGTACAGAGTTTTCTCTGGATTTCATGTTCTATCAAAATAGCCCTAGAAATCTCAAACTCTTTATATTATCTACTTTGATCCAATCGAAGTATTTCGAATTTATTTTACCTAAAAAGTTTTATACACCTTGAACTCTTCAAGTTTTCTAAACTTATTACTCAAGTTAAATAACCTTTCGCCTTTATTGATTTCTAGCCATTTGTAAATATCTAAATATTTGTAAATGACTTTTAACTTGGTTCGTTTTTAACAAAAGTTGCTTTAGGGTAGAACAAATACAACTTTTGCTAATGAATATTTCACTCATAATAAAAGGTTTATATAATATGTTCTTTACAAAAGATAAAACAACTTTTATTCCAATAACAAAAGTAAACTGGTTTATCTTCTGTCAGCAACTCCAACATCTCCCACAAGTCATTTTGAGAAATTCACCCCTATTAAAAACTTGGAGTTTACAAGGAACTGATTTCCTTGTCTTGCTTTCTCTGTTCTTTTCTTCGCAAGGTATTGTGGATGGTTTTTCTTCCAGTGCCCTTCTTCAACATTTTTCTTTATCTGCAGCATTTGCCTTGCCCTTCCTGCCAGTAGGTTTCTTTTTCCCTTTTCTTTTATTCTTCTTTACCAGAATACTCTTATTCTTTGAAGAAGAAGCAATATCCGGCCTTTTAGAGGACAATCCTCTTTTTTCTGCAGTAATAACATTTACCTTTCCTTCCAGTCCTTTCGCTCTCATCATGGTCTGGTAAGCCTGATACTCATTGAGAAGCATAGTCAAGTTATACTCTATTTTATTCATCAATGCATTCGTCCAGAACTGCAAGAAAACTCTTCAAAAGAGATTTAAGAATAAAACCAACTTGACTCTTCTCATCAAAGACAACACCGTTTACTTCTGTCACGTTGAAATAGACCATCATATCTAGGACATGTTCTCTAACAGAGGCCCCTTATTTCATACGGTAGTTGTAAACATATTTGATAGCATCATGCCTCAAGGAGAATGACGGTTGTCCAAACATCCCATGCAGAGATTCCATAATCTCCTTGGCAATACTCATGCTCTCATGTTTCTTAGCCAATACATCAGATATGTTGGCAAGAATATAGGCACGAGATTTCTCGTTAGCCCTAATCCATCTGTCATAGTATGCATCCCGAATATTTCGGTTTGCATTTAAGCTAGGAACAGGAGGACATTCTTTTGTTAAAATGAACCTCAGGTCATCTATCACCAGTATTGTATTTAAGTTTGATTTCCACGTAGGACAGTTAACCTTGGTAAGTTTATCAGAAGCCAATACTTGTACTAAAGAACTCGTCATTCTGAAAATATAAACAAAATTTATCAATGAATTGATTTTAAATCCAATCATGTTTTAGCAAAGTAATAATGTACCCATAAATCATTATTTTTTTGCAACAATACTATAGTCAGTCAGAATAAGTTCTACCGAGGGGCATTCGAATACTCCTTCACTAAAGCAAGACAATCTTGACTAAATACTATCTCCAGAATAACTCATATTTCGATAGTCATTTAGCTACCATTTTAGGTAAAAACTTACTAACACTTTAGTAATTTCGTAAGTGTAACCCTTCATTTTCAGACCTCAAAGGTCAGCCCCAATAATACTATCGAACTGGAAAGTCAAGGTTGGAAAACGACCTATGAAATCCTATCAATTTCTGGAGTTTAAGTTGTTATGAATCCTATGTTACAACCCTCCAAGGGGATAACCATCGTTAAACGACTAGCAAGGCCGATTTAAAGATGAAAAGCAGGTGCAACATAGGAGTCTCAACGGAAGAGACTGCAGGATACGTTGACACATATCCTTCACCCACTTACTATGAACTAGTTCCCCCATTACCTCGATATCGACCCATACAAACACTTTCTGAATGGTGGTCATTCCCAGGGTGATACGAAGCGCCATATGAATCTCACGGTGTGAAATTTCTATGGACGTGAGAGTTGAAATCAATATATCATATATTTGATTTTTCATTGAACAACTTCCCCTCTTCACCTTAATCTTGACTCATGCAAACACTTTTCAAATGAAGGTTATTCCCAGGGTGACACGAAGCGTCGCATAAATCTCACGCTGTGAAACTCTTAGGACGTGAAAATGAAAATCAAAACATCACTTTTGATTTTACTATGAACAACTTCCCCTATTCACCAAGATCTCGATTCATGTAAATACTTTCCGAATGGAGGTCACTCACAGGGTGATACGAAGCGAAACGTGAATCTCAATTGTGAACTCTTAGGGATGTGAGATCTAAAAATAACATATCATATATGTTATTAATCTCTCACTGAAGTATTCTTAAATTCCACTGAAGTGTTCTAATAACATATCATATATGCTATTAAACTCCCAGTAAAGTGTCCTAACATTTGTTTTCGGTATATATTTACTTAGGAATGTTCTGACTAATTAAACAACCTAACTCTAGGTTTTTGTCCAAGTATAACATTTATATTTGGATTTAACCTACGATGTCTAGGTGATAAACCAGTTTTAAAACCTCATACCACTCACGTATTGCTCATAAATCTGGTTAACAACACTCAATTATTCGGTCATAATCCCCAGGTAAAAGGTGTTCCATAGATCGTCAACTTAAGAACCTCCAGGCTTAGACAGGATTACATACCTGTTGAGTTTGTAACCATATTTTATAAGATGTTGACCTACTTTAATTATTAAAACAGGTGATTAACCTATGTGAGCATGCAACTTATCTTTATTATGGATTTTAAATGTCTAACCCAATTTTATAACAACTTACAAAATTTTAGACATGCTAAGCTTCCATAACATACATCAAAGGTATTCAATATTTAATATAACATTTATATTAAAACATTTGAAACCCTATACATGCATACTATATATTATAACACTTCATAACATACTTTCAATGCATGTAACATGCTTCCTATGGTGGGATTTTGAATGCATACTTTATGCACATACAAGATTTATTTAATTGTAACATATATCACATGCATAAATAATAAAACATAAACTAATATGGTTTTAGTTTTGGCATTTTCAAGCAAGCAAAGGCCTAATTATTAAAAATCAGCAAAAAACAGGCTCCAAAACACTTCTGGATCGCTCGAATCGACTTGAACGGGACCCGAACCTCTCGAACTGGACCTTCAATGCTCAAAACTGTGCTAAATCGGGTAAAAACCATCGAGTACCATCAAGCATCGAGTAGGCCTTCAAGCATCGAGTATGCCATTGTGCATCGAGTATTTCACTAAATACCTTCGAGTACCATCGAGTATGGCATCATGCATCGAGTATTTCACAAAATACCATCTAGTTGCTCATCGAGTATGGCATCGTGCATCGAGTATTGGAGCATTGAGCATCGTGTATTGGGCAGTGGCTAAAAATCCAGTTCCTAGTGCTCAACCTTCTTCATTTCTTTCTTCAATTACAAATGAATTACAAACACTTAAACACACATTAAAACCCATCAAACAAGAGCCAATTACAAGAACTACAACATAATTGAAGAGAAAACAATGCCAAAACACAAAAAAACCATATCAGTTCATCTTTTTTCATATAAATTATGAAAAACATCCACCAAACTAAAATTAAACCGAATTGAATGCTTAAACAATGCTCTGATACCAATTGTTGAAATACAAAACAAGCAGCGGAAGAAAAATAGGATCATTAAGCATTCTAATTCATTATTTTTGGCTTCAAACTCAACGTGCTCAGAAGCTAAAAACAGAGTTTCAACACTAATCTTTGAAGTACCTTTGAATCACGAATTCCAACTGCAATCCTCCCTTTCTTTGGATGTGAACCACCACAAGGTCTTCTCTACTATTCTCTTGGTGCCTTAAATTGAGTTGTGGGACTCAAAACAAGCTTGAATTAGGAAAAATGGAGGAGAATGACTGGTTTATTAGCCTTTTCAAGAATTGTTCTTCAACACACTTTTTCAGCAAATTTTGCAACTGTTGCATCATCGATCTCCATCTCAAAACTGAAGTTTATATTGCATGACATTCAAGCAACAAACCTTCTGCATGAATTTAAGCTCAAGCTTGAGATTTGAGCTGTAAATATAGTGGAACTATGATTGGGCTATCAACTTGAAAAAATGGGAAAATCCCACTTTTCCAATTTCTAATTTTCAATTTTTTTTTTTTTGAATTTTGAAACTTTTCCAAAATTAAAAAATATCTTTTCAATTTTAACTTTAATTAAAATTGAGTTTTTATTAATTTTACAAAATTTAATTCAATAATTAAATTTTCTAATAAAATTAATAATTAATAATTAATTAAACAATTTAATTAATTTAATATCAAATATCAAATATCAAATTAATTAATCACCAATTTCACTATTATGAATCCCTATTCATGAACTTAATATTTAAATCATACTTAAATATTAATCAATTCTCCAATTTTTTGTTTAATTCCAAAATTAAACGTGTAATTATATGACATATAATTACTAATTTCCTTAATTCATATTTGAACGATTAAAATCAACTTATCACACTACTCTAAGGCTAATCCGTTTGTGAGCTATTAGAAGAACCTAGTGGACCTACAGATCATGGGCTCCAACGATCTGAGATTAATTAGCTAAACTCTTTACACCGAATTAACCCCATTCGTTAACTACCAGGTCACTCCACTAAACCCTGTAGTTGCACTCCTCTCACTGTAGATATATCATGTCCACTCGATATAGCCACGATTAATAAGTTAACCTTTCACAGGTGTTCATAATAACGGCCGGGTCAAGGCTGTTTTACCCCCAGATTACCTCTTGTTCCTTAAGTCCCACTGATCCTCTAATGAACAATTGGCTTGTGATCCAATCATCAAATTGAGTCCCTTTCGGGCCAATGAGAGAGCAGGACCTGTTGTTTAAGACCCGAAGTTAGCAGTTAAAGGAACAACCTCTCTACTATCCCTGAAAGCAAGTAGAAGTGAATTCCATCTTGTACCCTATGTTCCCAGTTATCTACCTGGTCTTACCCGAAAATGGGAGGCTTATTGAGTTGGCGCTGTTGAGCCAACCCTCACCTATGAAAATCTAAGGATAATCCTGAATAAACAGGAGCTAATTGCAAATTTAAGGATAATCCTGAATAAACAGGAGTTCATAGTTAGCTTAGGATTAAGGTCAAATTACCTAGGTCTTCGTTTTGAAATAGTCAGTCTTAAACACTAAACAACGTTATAAAGTAATAGTGACTTATTTCTTGATTCGATCTTGCACAAACTCATTGCACTGGATGACCCCACCCCTCATATCACTATATGTACGAATCAGGATCCCTTCGTCTGTAGCACTTTACAACTCCTTGTAACAACTATAGAGTGAGCTGCATCCAATAGTGTTACCAGAATAAAGCACCCAACCTTATTCATATACTATAGATCATTTAGACTATTTACTCGAACCTAATCCACTCTTATGTCTCCACATAAAGTTCAAGTACTCATGTAATAGTCATGGATCTTTTAGTTTATTAGATGTATTTCTAAAACGAAATAAATAATTCATATATTCAATATAACTTTATTGAGTCAAACTTCAATAACAACTTTATTGAATTACAAAATGAGTTTATTATTTACAAACCACGAGTTTTAGGACATAAAATCCAACAATAAGTGTGTAGTGTCTACTCTTTTTCAGGTAGGCAGCTTATCCTTTTATAGGAACCTAGGCTCAGCAACTTGTGATTTGATAACATTAATTTCCATGCCCTGCTGTAGCCGCCTGCCATTCTGATTTGTTCAGATGTCGTCTATCAGTTACCCATATTGCAAGTTGAGATTTGACATCAAATGCATTAGGGAAAGGTATAGTCTTATGTTAGATGGGTCTCAATGCATGCTTCTTGCGTTGGCGTCTCTACAACATTTAGTGAAATTGCGTGATTCTTGCATTATCAAGCGTCATTAATGTATTTTTTTTTAAAGGAATGCTTTTGATTGTGTTGAATGCATATATGTAATTATATATATATATTTTTTTACTAAAATGAATGCGTTTCTCATTGTTTGATCCTAATTATTCAAACTTTAAGAGAACAAGAACTTGTATTTCTATAAATTATCACACCCCCAAATTTTGAATAATACTTATCCTCAAGTATTCCCAAAATAAACCCTTAACAAACTCACTCAGTTTCAACACAACTAACTCAACCTCTCATCATGTTTTTCAATTTAAGAGTCTGAGATTAGCATATAGTAGTGTAAGTTTGCTTCCTTCCGAAAGAAATATATCCCTAATATTTTATGCGGCAAGCACATTCCTAAAAAATTCTTTTGCTTTTCTAAACATTCTTATCTTTCAAGATCAGAAATGCGTTAGAAGGTTCATCTTTATAAAAGCTCTTTTTCCAGTATGTTATTGCTTAATGTTCTTTCATAGGTTGATTCAGGCAACTCACCTTCGTTTTGGCTTTCCCCCACGGGTGTCATGCAGACATTCAACTACAAGTAAGTTCCCTTCACGACTAAACTCTTGTCTAAGCTATATATTTTCTTTTTCCTTAAGGTTAGACATTGGAGTTTGGGATGTTTTATTATGTTATACTTTATGTTGGTCCTGGTTACCTACCTTCGTGTTGGCTTACCTCCACGGGTGTCATAAAGATATCCAACTACGAGTAAGTGCCATTCATAACTAAACTCATATCAGGTTGGTTTTCTCTTGCATTGATAGCAGAGTTTGTTGTTGTTGTTGTTATTATTATTATTATATTATTCTTATTCTTATTATTATTATATTTTTATATTCTTTATATGAAATCATGAAAATGATCTTTTATAAAAGTGAATGCATCAACTCGAACCTCTCCCCCTCCCCCCTAGCCTCCTAAAAAAAAAAAAAAAAAACAAAAATTGGAGGTCAGCAAGGTCCTCATTGTTGAAAAAGAACTATCATAATGCCTTAGAAAATTTTCACAAAAAGGCTTGAGGTGAGGCTTGCACGCATGGAAAATCAAAATATATGTTCTACTTAAGAGAAGTTCCTAAACTTAATTCTAACGCTTGTCAAAAGACCATTGAGTCATCAAACATTAGTATAGTCATTGAGGTATCAAAGCAGGACGCAAGACGAAAAGAGCAATAAAGGCAACATAAGGGAATTCTTAGTACAAATGTAAGTAGAAAAATATTGATACTGCATTCATAAAAGAGATAATTACATTAAATTCATAATATGATCAACACATACAAAAGAAACAATTGAAATTACAAAAAGAAAGAAACCAACCACCCCTAAGTCTAATCACGAGGCACCGTATCGTCCCTGCATTCAAGAGCAGGGTCTTCATCCATAAACCTGAGAGGATTGTGCAAATGTTGCGACAATGGAGAAGGGAAAACATCCCCATCAGAACTTGATTGATGTATTGCACGATGAAGTTAAAATGGTCATGATTTCTCTACGTTTGTTGGCGCAAATAATCCCTCAATGCAACATCCTGGCGCTGAAGTATTGCTTGCTGTAGATGAACCCCTTTGAGCAACGTGGATATTGGTCTAAGTTGGGCTTGGATGAACTATTTGAGATCATCCATGTTAAAGCTGGTGGAAAATGGTAATGGAAAATTGGAATGAAGCTTATGAGTCTATTGCGAGCTGATAACTTGTAGAAATACAAGTTATTGATCTCTCAAAGTCGAAATAATTAGGATCTTTAGTGATATAAATGCCTCACTGTGAAGGAAAACACATGAAATTCCATGCAGGTGATAAACTCATACAAACTTATCCTTTTTAGTAAAAAGTTGCTTCAATAAAGAATTTTAATGCAGGAATCAAAGAAATCTACTAAGTATTGTAGTTAAGGCCAACGCAAGGGGTTTGCGTCCGAGAATGTTCTATGCAGGAAAGATACACGTGGCTTGTGCATTTCATGTCAAATCACCACTTGCAGGCATGAGCTTCTGACTGTCGACATCTGAGCATTTTAGAACTGGCAGGCAGCTATTCGAGGGTATGGAAATTAATGTAGTCAAATCACCAAGTTGGTGAGATTTTCCTATAAAAGAAGAAGCCACCTGCAGAATTCAGAGTTAAACACTTTGAGCCCAGATAGTTAGAAATTCTCTTAAGAATCAATAGTTAGAGTCTTTTGCCGATGCAATCAAGAAGTAGGAGGGAAGACACCATTTCCACCATTGATCAAGAGGAGCTGTCGAAGAGAAGCTTGATAAGGATATCTTTTCCAACTTCTTCACCAAGTTGGTTGCAGTAAGCATTAAAAAGAAGCCAAAGGGTACAAGAGTTTGAACTTTGCGACTTGACTTCTTCCTTTTTATCTTTCATTTCCATTCACCATTTCATTTCATTAAGCTGAGATTGTTTGTCTAAACACTTGTTATCTTTAATTCAATCCTATTTTTGGCTATTTATCACTTCTCCATTTGTTTACCTTCAAAATGGTGTGTGTTTATGAATTTTCTGACTTAATGAGAACATGAAATCTATTTCTTAAATCTTCTTGATCAATTGATTAAAGTGATTAAGTAGTTAAGTTACTTGAGAGAGCAATTTATCTATTGAATGCATTAAGTCGGCGCATGGAGTAAGTCTAGAGATAGAGTTGTTCACATCTTTTGCCCGTTCTTTGTGACCAACACATGCACCCTAGAGATAAAATTACATGTGTCTTTCACATCGAGAGATGTTGAACTTAGCATGAACTCAAGAATAGAACTTCCAACGCATAGCATATACATTTAGATTGTAAACAAGCATCTACACCATTTTCATTTCATCTCCATTGTGCTCATCTAGGCTTGATATTTCTAATAGGAAATCAATGCGTACCACTTATACTTTAAACCATTCATCCATACACCACTTTCTCCCTATGAAGTTCTATTTCTTCTTGCATGCGTGTCGTAGATTAGTGTAAATAACCAACACTTCTCAATTAATTAGGAAACATATGCATTAGATTTGAAACAAAGTATGGTTTAGAACATTCTAGAGTCCCTGCTTTCGACCATGGGCTTACTAGGAAACTTAAGTTAGATTTATACTTGGGTCCGACTTGAGAGAACTTGTATGCATTCACAAGGTGTGAACGCATCCACTACCAACGCATCACTTTATTTTCTTACCAAGAGAGAAATCAATCCATCGTCCATCTCCATTCATCATAGTCGTTCATCACCATTCTCCCTCATTATTTTAAGTCTTTTAGAATCAAATCACAAGGCGAACACGAGTGTTCATGCATCTCACCAACTAGAATTTGAGAATTTTAGGCATTGTTGGTTCCAAGCCTTGTTGGTTCATAGATGATCGTATGAGGGATTAAATGTGGTTGGCAAAAAGTGGTAAGGAAAATGTGGAGGACTTACTGTCTCACCAATCATGTTCCTTTGCATTTTATCATGGGTTTCTAAATCTGTTGGCTCATAGACAAGAGGTAAGAGTTGGGTTTTGAGGTTTTAAGGAGGAGGAGGCAAATTAAAGTTTATTCCTTGTGTTCAACTTCTTCAGGGAGTGGAGGAAGGTTCAAGTCCACAAATTCGGACTTTTCG
Source organism: Benincasa hispida (assembly GCF_027475165.1). Classification (NCBI taxonomy): domain Eukaryota; kingdom Viridiplantae; phylum Streptophyta; class Magnoliopsida; order Cucurbitales; family Cucurbitaceae; genus Benincasa; species Benincasa hispida. The sequence continues at coordinate 28,210,238 of NC_143482.1, read as the reverse complement.
TTCTCTAACACACAAGCTCAGCCTCAGATTCTTCATTCAGGGAGGATTTTTCACTTTTCTCCTCTTCCGTATAATTCCTTCTTAAAATATGGGGGGAAGGGGGGGGTGAGAGGTTGGAGCAAAATGTGTCATTTGACACGTGCCTCAAGTCTACGTGATATATGCACAGCTGAAAAGACATGCATGAGGCAGTACATCACTCAATTGGTGTATCTCCCCAATGTAATGGTTAATTTTACCCCAACACATAACCATGCGTTGGTTCTAAGTTTAATACAGTACTTATGTGTTTGTCATGGTTTGATTAACTTTTCGATGCAAGAAAACTCAAAGCAATTCATTCTCAAAATCACAAAATCAACTTCCAAACCAAACAAGATAACAAACTAGAGAAATAAAGAAGGTAAATTAAAGAAAGCATAATTAAAGCATAATTAAGTGTCTCTAGAATGTGGTTCTTCATTTTCAACACAAGGACAGCCCCGACACAAGCATTGGATAGGCTCATGCAAGTCGATGGATGTCTTGCTATGCTCACCTTCTCCTTTAAAGTACGGTTTTACCCTTTGTCCATTAACTTTGAAAGGGTTCCATCCATCTTCTTGAGTCAGTTCTACCGCATCGTGAGGAAATGTTTTCTTTATAAGGAAACGTCCAGACCATTGAGACTTCAACTTCACTGGAAATAAATGTAGACGCGAATTAAAGAGCAAGACCTTTTGTCCAACAAACAAAATTTTCTTACCGATGTGTTGGTCATGTCAACGCTTTGTCTTTTTGTTGTATATTTTCGAATATTCATAGTCGTTTAGCCTCCATTCATTTAATTCGTTCAGTTGTAATTTTCTAACGTCTCCAGTAGCTTCTAAATCCAAGTTTAGCTTTTTGATTGCCCAAAATGCTTTATGATCTAGCTTCAGTGGTAAGTGATAGGCTTTCCCGAACACAAGGGCATATAGGGACATTCCAATTGGCATTTTAAACACAGTGCGATATGCCCAAAGTGCCTCATCTAATCTCGGTGCCCAATTTTTTCTTGATGCATTGACAACTTTCTCTAGGATTGACTTGATTTCCCTATTGGAGACTTTTGCTTGCCCGTTTATTTGAGTGTGATGAGCAGTGGCTACCTTGTGCTTGACATTATACTTAGTATGGTTAATAAAATGATTACCCTCAACACTGACCAACGCCTTGGGCATTCCAAAATGTGTGAAGATAAAATTAGTAAATTTTTTTGAGACAATAACCACATCGTTCTTAGCACAAGCCACAGGTCTAACCCACTTGGATACGTAGTCCACTGCTACTAAGATGTATTGTTGCCACAGGAAGGGGAAAATGATCCCGTAAAGTCAATGCCTCATACATAAAAATGTTCCACCTCGAGTATATTGTTCAAGGGCATTTCATTTCGAGTTGAGATGTTACCTGTGCGTTGGCACCGGTCACATTTAAGCATATAATCTCTCACGTCTTTAAACAAAGTAGGACAGAAGTAACTACTTTGAAGGACTTGCAACAATCCTTTGACCCCCAAAGTTGCCACCATATGGAGAATTTTGGCACTTTGAAAGTATGCTTTGCACTTCAAGCTTTGGAATATACCGACATATAAAAAGATCAGAGCCACCATATGGAGAAATGGCTCGTCTCGAAAATAAAATTTGATTTCATGTATGAGCCTTTTCCGTTGTTTGGCATTGAAATCCTCAGGGAATTCCTTGGTGGTTAAGTAATTAACAATATTGGCGTACCAAGGCTCCTAGTCCTTGATTTTAAATGGGTATTCATCAGGAATTTCTCTTCGATTTCTTTCACACCCAATTGAAACCATTTTTTCTCCAAGCGGGAGAGGTGGCCAGCCACCTGATTTTCAGTTCCTTTCCTATCCTTAATCTCTAAGTCAAACTCTTGTAGAAACAACACCCCACAGATTAGCCTTGGCTTCACATCCTTCTTTTCTATGAGGTATTTTATGGCAGAGTGATCAGTGTAAATTGTTGTAAATGAACCAACTAAGTAGGCTCAGAATTTGTCAATGGCAAACAATACTACCAACATTTTCTTTTCTGCCGTGGTATAATTCTCTTGAGACTCGTTCAATGTTTTGGACGTATAAGAGATAGGATGGATAACAATTCCTTTCTTTTGCCCCAACATTGCACCAACTACTACATCATTAGTGTCACGCATCAGAATGAAAGGTTGTGTCCAGTGAGAAGCCACAAATACTGGTGCTATTGTTAATGCATGCCTTATAGTTTCAAATGTTAGCTGACAGTTAGTGTTAAAATCGTAGAGCCTGTTTTGCTCAAGCAACGTGCTCAGAGATCGCGTGATTTGAGAAAATCCTTTAAGGAATCTCCTATAAAAGCCTGCATGCCTTCACATTTATAGGGGCTGGTAATTTTCCAATCACATCTATTTTGGCATTGTCAATTTCCAAACCTGCCTTCGAAACTTTGTGACCAAGAACCGTCCCTTCAATCACGTGAAGTAACACTTCAGTTGAGCACTTAATTGATCTCCTCGCACCGAGTGTGGACAACTTTCAAATTGTCGAGGCAAGTAGAATAAAAATCACTAAAAACAGAGAAGCCATCCATAAAAACTTCAACAGAGTGTTCAAGAAAATTAGAGAAAATAACCATCATGCACCTTTGGAAAGTTTCTAGGGCATTGCATAGCCCAAAGGGCATGCATCAGAATGCAAATTTTCCAAAGGGCAAGTGAAAGTTGTCTTGTTTTGATCTTCTAGAGTGATTAGAATTTTATTATAACCAGAGTAGCCATCTAGGAAGCAATAGAACCCTTTTTCAGTAAGTCTATCTAACATTTGATCAATGAAAGGAAGTGGAACGTGGTCTTTCTTGGTTGTCGCATTCAGTTTTCTGTAGTCAATGCAAGTATACCACCCAGTGATTGTTCTTGATGGAAATAACTCGTTATTGTTGTTGACGACTGCAATGGTGCCTCCCTTATGTAGCATGCATTGAACTGGGCTCGCCCAACTACTATTAGAGATGGGGTAAATGACCCCTACGTTGAGCCATTTTATATTTTCTTTCTTTGCCACTTCTCTCATGATAGGGTTGAGCTTGAGTCAGGGCTCAACAGATCCGATCTTTCCTTCTTCCAATCTTATTTTATGCATATAGTACGATAGACCGATTTTTTAAATATTAGCAAGCATCATCCTATGGCTTATGTATGCTTATTCAGTACCTACAACAAAAGTTTTTCATTAGTATGGGAGAGTCTTGATGAGATGATCATAGGTAAAGTATCATTATTTCCTAGAAAAGCATATTTTAGATGATCATAAAGTGGTTTAAGCTCGGGTGTTGGTGGCTCCTTGAGAGAAGAAGGCATTGGCTTTGATTGCCACTCGTTTAGATAGAGCGGCTCGAACTTTTTTAATACTATCGATCAATGCATGGATCTCAAATTCCTGGTCCTGCTTTTCCTGGCTTTCTTTTTCTTCAAGTAATTCAACAGTTTTGATTGAATGGCACGTTTCCAACTCATCTAGGAACTTCAATGTGTTGAAGAAATTGAACTTGACCTCTAAATGCGGGGATGATGCGCTAGCCTCATAATTAAATTTGTGGGTGTTGGCCTTTTTTATTTTATTTGAATTTATTTTCTATGCGTTTACACATTTTTGAATTTCATGTAAATTTCTTGATCAATGAATCAAATTTATATCATTATGATTCTTGCGTTTGACTTTAAGTATTCCTCTTATACTTTCTTTTATTGCTTTTGTGCCTTGTGTCGAGCTGTGATACCTCAATGATATTATTAGTGTTTAATAATTTACAAGTTAACCGTTGGAAATATAAAAATAGAACCTCATTGAATGAAACATATTTTTGATTTCCTTACGTGCAAGCCTCAACTCAAACCTCCTTTTGAAATTTCTAAGGCATTTTTATAGTTCTTTTTTAGTAATGAAGACCTTGCTTATCTCCAAAATTTTGGGAGTGAGAGAATTCCGAGTTGACATTCTCTAGTTATAAAATTTTCATAATTTCATTTAATTTATTTTTTTTAAAAAATAATATTAAATAATTTATGACCTAATAAGCAAACTCCAAAATCAAAGCAAGGGAAAATCCCAATGATATAAGTTAAGATTGGAAATGGCACTTACCCATTGTTGGATGGTTGCATGACATCTGTGGGGGTAAGCCAAAACAAAGTTAAGTAACCAAGACCAATGCATCCCAACTTTGCTATCTAAGCCAAACTAGAAAAATACAACATATATATGCTTAGATAAGAGTTAAGTTCTGAAGGGCTCTTTCTTGTAGTTGGATGTCCGCATGACACCCGTGGAGGTAAGCCAAAACAAAAGTGAGTCACCCGAATCAGCATGAGTTGTCCTGAGAATAATAAATTGCACTTAAAGAATTTTTTATAACAAGAAAACTTTCTAATGCATTATTGAATTTTAAAGACATAAATGTTTTAGAAAGTAAAAGAGTTCTGAAGAAAGGGCTTGCCGCATTAGAGATCGATTATATATTTCTTTGGGAAATGGAACAAACTTGTGTTTTCAAATGCCAATCTCAAATATTTGTAGGTTAAAGAACATGATGAGATGTGGAGCTAGTGCATTTAGATCATAAAAGTATGTTAAGGAATTACTTCAAGAATACTCGAGGACAAGCATAGTTCAAAATTTGGGGGTGTGATAACTTATAGAATACAAGTTATTGTTCTCTCAAAGTTGGAATAATTAGGATCTTTAGTGACATAAATGTACTCATTATGAAAGAAAAATACATGAAATTCCATTCATGTAGTAAACTCATACAAGTATTTTTCTTTTAAGTAAAAAACTGCTTCACCAACACATCTTAACGCAGGAATTAAAGAAATTTACTAGGTGTTGCAATCAAGGCCAACGTAAGTGTATGCATATGAGAATATTCGACGCATGAAGGATACATTGGCTTGTGCATTTTCTGTCAAATTACCACTTACAGACATGGACATCTGACTGACGGTATTTGAACATTTCAAAAGTGGCAGGTGGCTGCTTTAGGGTATGAAATTTAACGCAGGTCCAATCACCAATTGTTGAGATTTGCCTATATAAGGAGAAACCACCTTCAGATCAGAGTTAGACAATATAAAGCCAGCCAGTCATGAACTTTTCTTTTCAGCACTAGTAGATAACATCATCTTCTGTTTGCAAGCAAGTAATAGGGAGGGAAATACCATTTAATTGTTGATCAAGAGGTGTCATTGAAGAGAAGCTTGAGAGAGATATCTTCTTCAACTCCTCAACCACATTGGTTGTAGCAAGCATAAAAAAAAAGCCAAAGAAGACAAGAGATTGAACTCTCTGGCTTGACTTTTACTTTTCACACTTCACTTCCATTCACTATTTCATTTATGAACCTGAGATTGTTTGTATAAACACAGGTTATCTTTAATTCAATCTTAGATTTGTCCATTTATCAATTCTCTATCTGCTTCCTTTGAAATTGTATGTGTTTGTGAAGTTTTCTAACTTATTGAGAGCATGAAATCTATTGCTTAACTCTCATTGATTAGTTGATTAAAGTAATTAAGTAGTTAAGTCACTCGAGAGAGCAATTTAACTATTGAACGCATTAAGTCAGAGTATGAAATAAGTGTAGAGATAGAGTTGCTCATATCTTTTGCCTGTTCTTTCTCACTAACGCATGCACCCTAGAGATAGGATTACATGTGGCTTTCACATCAAGAGATGCTGAACATTAGCATGAACTAAAGAGTAGAATTTCCAACGCATAGCACATACATTTAGATTGTAAACAAGTATCTGTATCATTTTCATCTCATCTTCATTACGCTTACATAGGCTTGCTAAATTTACTAGGAAATCAATGCATACCACTTACACTTAGAACCATTCATTCATAAAACTCTTTCTCGTTCTGAACTCCTATTTCTTATTGCATGTGTGTCATTAGCTCGGTGTAAATAACCAACATTTCTCAAGTTAATTAAGAAATATCTGTATTAGATCCAAAAACAAGGTCTGCGTTAGAAGCATTCTAGTATTCCTACACTTGACCCTGGACTTAACAAAAAACTTAAGTTAGATTTATACTTTGGTCTGACTTGAGAAAACTTGTACGCATTCACAAGGGTGCACATATCTACTACCAACGCATCGCCTGATTTTCTTTCCTAGAAAAATCACCCTGTCATTCATCTCCATTTATCATATCCATTCATCACCCTTCTTCTCCATCATTTTAAGCACGTTTAGAGTCACAATCATGAGGCCAACAAGACACAAGTTTAAAATGAATTAAATAAACAACAAAACAATAAGAGAATTCAAGTGTTTGTCTGTTAAACTAAAACAAGAAAACATGAGAAGAACATATGTGAAAGCGTTAGTCTAGTCTCATAGGCTTGGTCACAGATTCTTCTTGTCATCTGCTAGTCTATCCTTACTTTTACCTAAATAAAATATAAGAGAAAAGAGTGAGTATAAAAATATACTCACTAAGCGGCTCACTACTAGACCCATTAAGAGATTGTTAGCCTTCTTGTTCTAGCACAGGTGTACATCTTATAACTTGACAATCGTGGTGAACCCGAGAGGTCACATATCATGGAAGTCTAGTGATCCCGAGAGAACACATATCATGGCAGTCTAGTGATCCCAAAGGAACACATATCATAGTAGTCTAATGCTTCTGAAAGAACATATATCATGGTAGTCTAATGATCCTAAAAATAACATATATCATGGCAGTCTATTGATCCCAAGGGAGCTCATGAATCATGGCAACAGTTTTGATCTCGTAGGGACATAAAATCAGTCATAAATGGTGAACATGAAGGTTCGCAATATAAGATGTACACAACCCGATAAGAAAGCCAACAGTCACCATCTAAATCTAGCATGCATCAGACTACCAATAAGCATAATTCCATAATTCATAATCATATTATCATAATCATCATATCCAACATGCACAGAAATGCAATCGTAAGATCTTGTGTCATGTTCATAGTTTTATAGCCCATAGATTACTAGAACGCTCATATAACCCTTACATCATTGAAGCACAACATATGAATCCATTACATTCAATATCATGCTTTCATACAAATACATAATCTTTACATTAACTTGGTTAAGGTGCTTGGTTTGAGAATGAAACAGTAGCAAACCACTTACCGAAATGGATGATAAAACAAGATCAATCCAAGATTTTACTCAGATGTCCACTAAGTAATTCCACCTATGCAAAAATCACCAATAAGACTTAATGACTAAATTTCCAGCAATTAAACTTACAAAAGGGTCCCATAGCCTTAAGACTTACCAAAATCTTGCCACAACCACTTAGAATCTGTTGGAAAACACACTCTTAGCCTAAAGGAATCCTCTAATACATGAATCGAAGGTCCAAATACAATGGGTATTAATAAATTGAAGTAAAAAACTGACGAGTATTTAAGATTTAAAGAATCCACCCATTGCTTCCAAATCTCATTGCATAGTGTTCTAAACCCCCTTCAAACCTATCAATCTGAGCCCAAAATGAAACACATAAATTTCCAAAAAATCAAATGGAAACAAGTAACAAAAAGCAAGTTGAAAAAGATATCGACATAAAATTTATCGAATCCAAGACGTTTAGTAAGCTAGCATCGATTAGATCTGAGAGATCAACATGGATTCGAGACAAACAAGAGTAGAGAAAAAGAGAGAGGGGGGGCGGGGGGAGAGAGACACTATTCCTATTCGAAGTAGGGTTGTGGCCATTTCGAAAGAACCTCGTAGCCACAAATGAGGAAAGCACATTAAGAGGAAGTATCACCTAATATGGGAGATTGTGCAAAGAGGAGATGTGATCGTCACAAAGATCGCTTCAGAGCACAACATTGCTAATGCATGAAGGTTCTCTTCGCAATGTATTCGAGAGTCATCTAGAGAATCTAGGTCTACGAGATATGTACATTGTGTAATCTAGAGCAAGTGAGAGATGTGTAATAGGTATAAGATGCCCTAGTTTCTTGTATTTTTCTTTGTATTTGTAACATTCTCGTTGTTCCGTGTAATGTACATCCCATTAACTAGAGTTTTAGTTCAAGTGGGAGTTTGTTGGGTTTTATGCCTTAAAACTTGTAGATAGTGAATGTAATTAAATGACCTTCATTAATAAATAGTTATTAATTTTTTTCTCAATAAGTGTTATTGATGTTTTATTTAATTTTGTCTTATTAACTCTAAAATTGAATAAACTAACATCCTAGGCTATATTATGAGTATTGAACCATATGTAGAGACATATAGGGATCAATATTCAAGATACAACCTAAAGGATCTATAGTATAGGGGTAAGGTTGGGTACTAGATCCTGGTAACAATATGTATACGACCCACTTTGTATTTGATACAAACACAGTGATCCAACACATTAGTGTAGGGTGTTGGGTTTTATGCCCTAAAACTTATAGATAGTAAATGTAACTTTTGACTGTTCATTAATAAATTATTATTGATGTTTTTCAATAAAGCGTTATTGTTTATATTATGTTAATCTTGCCTAAATAACTTTAATGCAATAAACTAACTTCCTGGGTTGTTGTATGAGTCTTGAGCTGTATGTGGAGACATACAGGGATCATTATTTAAGAAACAACCTAAAGGGTCTATAGTATAAGGATAAGGTTGGGTACCTCATCCTGTAATACTTTGGATATGACCCACTTTGTATTTGATATAAACATAATGATTCAACGTGTTTGTGTAGGAGACATGTGAGTGGAGGTTTCCCATGCAATAAGTTTGCATGAGACCGAACCGCGAAATATTAATCCCTAGCTGTAATACCGTTGACTAGTTAGGTTTCTATTTCACTAGGATGACCTAGGCAACTTAGTGTCAATCCTAGTGAGTTATGAACTCCTGTTCACGAGGGATTGTCCTTTGATTTGTATGGGTGAGAGTGGTTGGCTCGCCGACTTAATATGCCTACCATTTTGGGGACAAAACCAAGTGGATAACTGGGAACATAATTTTGTAAGATGGAATTCACTTCTTTCCTGCTTTAGGAAAGTAGATGAGTATTCTCTTAAGTGGTGTTTTCAGGTCTTGAACAAAGGGCCTTGCACTCTCATTGGTCCGAGAGGGATTTCTGTTTGTTGGTTGGACCACAAATAGATTGTTCATTAAAGGAGCACTGGTACTTAAGAATGTAGTAGTAACCTAGGGGTAAAATAGTAATTTGACCCAGCTAGTGTTAGGAACACTCATGAAGGACTAACTTGCTATTATTGGTCTATATCCGTGGACTATCTACAATGAGAAGAGTGCAATTGTGAGTCTATACTGGAGTGTACCCACAGTTAACGAATATTGATTAACTTGGTTAATGAGTTTAGCTTATTAATCTCATATCATTGGAGCTTCTGATCTGTAGGTTCATTAGGTCCCACTGGTAGCTTGAAAAAGGGTCTTGAGAAATTTATTTTTGGATTTGATTTAAAACTTAATTTATGGGAGAATTAAATATTGAAGGATTTCAAATATTAAATGTAATATGAATTAATTTCATATTAAAACTATTGGTTAAAAATACTGCGCATAAGATGCACATTAATACTATAGATTATATGAGAGAGATAATTGAATGTGATTCAATTATAAGGTTAAATTAAATATGTGATATTTAATTTAATGACTAATTAATGTGAGAATTAATTATTTTAATTTAATTATATTTAATTAAATATGATTTGATTAAATTAATTGAATTGAATCTATAGGTTATGTGAGAGAGATGTATTAGAATATGATTATAATACACATTTAATTAAATATAGGAGATATTTAATTATTATTAATTAATTTGATTAATTAATAATTGTTTAATAAATTAAATTCGATTTAATTTATGTAGTTAAATTAAATATATTTATTATTATTTAATTAATTAAAATAAATTAAAATTAGATTTATTTATTTTAATTAATAATAATAATAAATAAAATTTTAAAAAAGGGTGATTATGTAACTCCCTGATTTCCCCCTTCCCTCTCCCTCTCACTCTATATATCAGTTGACAAAAAAAAAAAAAAAAAGAAGCTGCTTCTTCTCAGAATATTTTTTTCTTCTCCCTTACTCCCAAATCAAGAAAAGGGGATCCTACCATCCCGCCTCAGTAGACACAACAGAGGATACCAGTGAAGGCCTTTCGGGAGTGTCGTGTTTATTTGTCAGAGGAATTTCATCAACACATTTCAAGGTATGATTTTTTTTTTTAATATTTGAAAGTATATGTTTAACCTAGGTTTGTTTTCCAATACAATGTTTGTTTGGTATTAAAACTAGAGTTAGGTCTGAAATTTTTCGCTGAGCGAGGATTTAATCCCTTCAAAGGAGACATTCGAGTGCGGGTATCCTGAGCAATGAGTTTGCACAAGATTAGACTGCGGAATAGTAACCACTAGATGTAACTCTGTTGACTAGTTAGGTTTCAATTTCAATAGGATGACCCATGCAACTTAGTCTTACTCCGGAGTATATTATGAACTCCTATTCACGAGGGATTATCCTTTTATTTGTATGTATAAGTGTGGTCAGTTCGTCGACTCGATATGCCTATCATTTAAGGATGAGACCGAGTGGGTAGCTGGAAACATAATCATATAAGATGGATTTCACTCCTTCCCAACTTCAGAGTAAGTAGATGAGTGTTCCCTTAAGTGGTGTCTTCGGGACTTAAACAAAGGGCCCTACCCTCTCACTTGTCCGAGAGGGTTTCTGTTTAATGGTTGGACCATAAATAGGTTGTTCATTAGAGGAGCACTGGTACTTAAGAATGTAGAGGTAACCCAGGGATAAAAGGGTAATTTGACCTAGCTAGTGTTACGACACTCATGAAGAACTAACTTACTGTTATTGGTCTATATCTATGGACACAGAAACATATCTGGAACCATGTTAGAGAGTAATGTCCAAACTTTGCACAACTCTCATAAAGATTTCTAGCGATAGTAGAATACTATAAAAACTCTCGGACGCCAAGGCTGCGGCCAATTGGGCCTTCATGGCCAATTGGCTCACATTGATCCTAGAGGCCTAGATTGAGGCCAATTGGGCTTTCACGGCCCAAGAGCCTGCCTCAACATCAGAGGCCGAAGCTGAGGCCAATGAGTCCCTTACGAGTGGCCAATACAGATCGTCCCTCTTATTTTGGAACATCCCTAGTGGCTCAAGTCCATCCCTTGAGTCTCCAACTTTCAAATAGGTAAAGAAAGTCGATTCTTAACTTTACAAGGATAAGAAAGACCCATGAACTTCATTATAAATAGATCATGATAGCCCTGCATAAGGTAAGTTCATCTCTTCCTTAAAACTGCTTGCTTTAACCTTTGTATTGATATCATACTTAATTTTCTGAAATTCTCTTCATGATAGCAAGCACCACACCAATGTGTTATATTTGATTGTTTTGTAGGTAACTTTTCCTAAAATTATAAATTTACCATTGGGGATCGATGTGATATTTTTCTTTTTGTTTATGATACATCATTTTCGAAATCCCTTCATGATGGCATAAATTTGTCAATTATGTCTGAACAATACGATTTTCTCCAATCTTAATTCCTTCAGATGCTATATTAGCCACAATCATTTGAATGTTTTGTGCTTCCTCTACTACAAACTTTCCATCGACATTGAAAGCAGAAGAAATGATTTTTAGCATATTTTTTTGCGCCTACTATTTTAGTATCATATTTTCTTTGTAAAACTTTCTATCTTTTCTTTGCAGATGTGGTGTAGTATCGTAAGAATAATAAAATAATCAGGAAGACAATTTAAAAGAGAATAACAAAAATTGTACTCAGCTTTCTCGTACTTATCAATTTTCTCTTGGTATCTAATGAATTCTTCAAGGTTTATGCTTTCAGTATCAAATCTCTTCAGATTTTTTTCTTGTGAGGATATAGGCCACTTTAAGAAGATTAAGGTAGAACAACACATTTCCTTTCCATCTCTTAAAGTGTGACCCTTAAATCGAAATGACTTGTTCTTTGATATTCTCGTTAGATTTCTCAATAATAAACTCCATCTTTGACATCTCCTTAAAATTGTTGGAGGAAATATAAATAACAAAGGAAAATTGGAGTAAATAATGAGAAAAAACAATTGATTGAGATGTCGATATCTTACTCTTTTTAAGGAAATTTAAATCCTATGTAGTGTGTATTGTATTTTTTTATATCAACCACGGGTTCAACAAATGTTCTCTAGCATATTCCCTCTAGAATACAGCAACTCAATTCAAATATTGGGTAGCTTAAACCACTCTGCACTTAATAGTTAAGTTCAAAGCTCTACAACTAAGAACACTTCTCTTTTGGAACATTGTTTTTAAAAGAACAAATAAGAGAAAATAAGAGAGAAAGATGATATTAAGTATTTGTAGTTGTGTTTTGAGAGAAAGATAAGTGAGGTATTTGTTGTAAAATTTTAAATCTAGAAAATCTAATACACAATTTTAAACTTCTCTTGATATACGTTTTCACACTAATTTGCTTCTCTTCATATATGTTTTCATACACTAATTTGATACATGCAGTAAAACAACACAAATTTACTGCCTCATTAATATTAAAATGTAACAACACAGTTATTAATACGTACTTTCGTTTTCACAAACATCATCAAATGGATCCTTCACAAAACTTTATGTGACAGCAATTACTATTAAGTCATATCTTCCTCATAAGATGTTGCACAAAATGATTAATGTTTACGTTGGAACTCCCACCTTCATCCATGGCTTCTTTTGCCAGTTCCCTCCACTTCGTCATATTCACTCTAATCTCTTTACCATCCTCTCCCCCCATAATTTCGTTAACACACATCTCTATCTGCCCCCTTCTGCAGATTCCATCTTCTTCCATTCTCACCCTCTTCCCAATCTTCCATACATCTTCCACATACTTGGCATTGGTCGGCTGGTCCGACCACTGCGCCATCGTCACCAACGGCACTCCTAAACTCAAGGCTTCCAGCGTCGAATTCCAGCCGCAGTGCGTAATGAAACACCCCACTGATTTATGAGCCAAAACTTGTAGCTGAGGGCACCACTTCACGACTAATCCTTTCTCGGTTGTGTCATTGATGAAATTTGGGGGAAGCTTATGGATCTCAGATTCTCTCACAACCCACAAGAAGAATCTGTTGGTCAGTTTCAGCCCCATTGCTAACTCCTCTATCTGCTCCATTTTTGCTTCTGCCAAACTTCCAAACGATACGTAAATTACAGAAGCATTTTGTTTAGAATGAAGCCAATTCATGGTAGAATCCATGTCTGATTCAAGTAAACTGAGACCATAACATTTGTCATCTTGCAACCTTCCATCCAAGTAGATGGATGGAAGCATTGGTCCAATGCTCTTGAATGGAAGCTGCTTTCCCATCCACTCAGCTTCCTATTACAATTTTTTTTTTTCATTACACCAAGAACAGTGCTGCATGTTAACTAGGAAGTAAGGTCAAGATTATTTGCATAATACATGCCAAGATAGTGAGATGAGAAAAACTACCTTTTTGTCCCAAAGTTTCAAAATGTTAAATAGTTTTACTTATGGATTTTGAGTTTAATTTTTATTCGATTCTTACGTTTCAAAATATTATACTTTTATTCCTACGAGTTAAATTTAAATTTATTTTGGTCCTATATTTCAATACATTTTTACCTTGAGTTTTGACTAATGCTTAATTTAAAACATAAAATTATGGTGTGAATTTTGTAATTTAGAAAATTTTGTGCAAACTAATATTACTATAATAATTAATATACGTCAACACAAATGACCGAAAGTGAGAATAAAAAAAAATAAAGAGTAAAAATGTAAAATTTAGGGATGAAATGAAAACTAAATCAAAATTAAGAGATAAAATTGTTAATATTTTAAAACCTAGAACAAAATAAAAACAATCCGAGAGACTAAAAAAGTATTTTTCCTTAATAAAATATTAGAAAATTTGAAAAACACTCCTAAAGTATGATGGTAATTGAAATTATACCCTCAACTTTCAATTGTAAAATTCGATCCTTTAAACTTATACAATTGTTAAAATTGGATCCTTAAATTTACATAATTATAGAAATTGTAACAATTGCATGAATCTGAGCGGTCAATTTTTATCATCTGGGGGTTCAATTTCAAGAATAAGTTTGTGGATCTAATTTTAACACTTTTATAAATTTGAGTGTACAATTTTATTATTTATAGTTTAAGAGTGTATAATCGCAGCTACAGCTATACTCGAGGAGTGGGTTTTTTTTTTTGCAAGTTATCCTAAATTTAATCTTATATAAAAAAATCAAATATTTATTAGTTCTTAATTGAAATAATTCTTAGATTTTTCTTTTTTTATTCCCAAAGAAAACATCAACACCATTTTCGTCAACGTCAATGTAATATAATACCAAGATTTACCTGTGGTTCCAAAGAATCGAAGGTGTTGATGAAGATCCAATCGACATTATTCAAACGTGAGAACTGATCGGCCAAGAAGCTAAGAATAAATGGGTATTTGGTAGTATCAACAATGAAGGATGGAAGTTCATATGGCTGAAAAACTTGAAATCCATTACCCAAAGAAAAAAAGCTTTGTTGCAATGGAACATTTATCCATTCTTTATGAACATTGTAATACAGTGCATTAACAGCAAACGATTGAGTGAAGAATGCAGCACCCATAACCCCAAGCTCTTTGACAACCTCAAGAATCCAAGGCATCATAGAGTCATACACGACGCAAGAAACTCGGTCCTTGCTACGTTCGTGTCGAGCAATGAGTTCTATGAGATGCAAACGGATGGACGTTTGAGTCCGTTCCCAGAAACCTACGGGAGTCTCTGGCTCGGTTCCATTGTAGGGCGATAGAGATACTTGTTGAAGGGTGAGTGAGGGGACCGTTGATGCCGGTAGATTGACGATGGCGGTGTCGCCGAAGACGGTGGGGAATGTTACGGTGAGACCTGGACGAGCTGCAAGGTGTTTGGAGAATTGGAGAAGTGGATTTATGTGGCCTTGGGCTGGCGATGGAACCACTACAATATGAACTCTTCCACCTTCCTCATCTACATTATTTCTATGGCTTTCCATCTTTCTCTTTTCCTCAGTGTGATATGAAAGTTTAAGCAATTATATGGCGGTAAAGTCTATGTTCTACTATGGCCGGCACTGCAATACTTTATTATAAAATTAGGTAAGCGATCATTTTGAAGTTATATATATATATATATGAAAGGTTTGAATTTTTTATTATGCTTTAAAATACTTGGTACATTTTGTCTAATCTTAGTTTGTTACACGACAATCTTTTCTTTCTTTCTTTTTTTAAAATTATGTTTGTGTGATTAGAATGAGTAAAAAAATGGGTGCATCCAAGTATTGCTTTTTGAAGTTTGTTTAGTGTTCTTCTCACAAAAATATCAAGTATTTTGTTTTAATTTTTAAATTTCATCTATATATTTAAATTATTTTACAAGTCATATTTTAGTAATTGTATTTTCAGCTTTTGTTATTTTGTTATTGTAATTTAGGTCTTCTTTGGCTTAATTAATTCTGAAAAACTAAGAAAAATCTCAAATGGTAACTAAATGCCATCTTAATTTTTTTGTTCATTAATTCCGGAGAAAGTGCTGAAGTATAATTGTTTGCTTAAAAAAAAGAAACAAAAAACCCTAGAAAAACCGTAGGAATATTTGAAACTATTTGGAAAAATAAGACAATTTGTTTGTCCCCGTATTGTTTAAGGGTGTGTTTGGCCCAAGACCTTAGGAAGTAGAGCAGGAAAGTATGAGTTTGTGAAATCCACTCATTGTTTTGTTCAAAGGAGTTGGTGGATCCGACTACGAAAAAAAACATCAATTTTATATCTTATCAATTACTTAATTACTTCCTTGATTGTAAAAGTTCACAACTCCCTAGACTTCAAAACTCTTTACTTCTCATTATTTCACTTCTTACCCCAAATACCTCTAGTCATATGTATTATTTTCTTTAATTTTTTTACCAAGTCTATTTTTTCATAATTATGTTAGAATTTTTATGTTTTTTTTTTTTTTCATTTTCTTAACATCTTCTCCTTTTTTTTTTTTCTTTTCTAGTTTCATTTTCCTCATTTTTAATTTTGATTATCTTTTTCTCCTTTCTAATTTTTTTTCAAAATTTCAAATTTTTGTTTTCATTTCCAAAGAGAGAACACAATAAATAAAAAAAAACCCAGAATTTGCTAATTTGTTATTGCAAATAATTTTAAATATTCCCACAATTTTTTTTTTTTTTAAAAAAAAAAAAAAACCTACTTAATCCTTTAGGTGCCGTTTGTTTAATGAACATCCCAGATTTTCTTGGATTGGGCATCTGGATTAACCATATTTGTTTTGCGATATTATAAAATGCCCTGACATCTGGAGATTCTTGGACATCCTAAGATACCTGGACAAAGGGCATCTTAAGAGTTTTGAATACCCTCCTCAAATATGAATTTTCTAGATTCTCGAGTTTAGGGTATCCCCATTTAAAATTTTTATCCATCCTTTTTATTTGATTTTATTATATAGTAATCTTAATTTACATTATATAATTAAAATAGATATTTTCGACAATATATCATATTTTAAAATACTATAAATTTATTAATATAAAAAAATCAAATTGATAAAAACAAATATGTAAGTTCAAATTATATCAAATTAATTATAAATTAATTAACAGTCGTAAGGATATTCTTGAAACATTATGTAAATTTAAGGCATTCCCGAATAGAAATTCTACGAAACAAACAAAGTCATCAAAATACTCTCAGATATCTGCAAAAATATTCTGATGAAACAAACATGGTAATCGGACATCTATAATTCTTTTTTTTTATTTTTAGAATAGGTGATATTATTATACAACAACAAAGGAGATTCCACAGCCCGGGATCAAGGCATCAAAGCAACAAAGTACAAGCAAAGACAGGACTCAACCGAAACAAAGCCAAAACAAAAACAAACAACACCATCCACCTGGGAGAAAGACAAAAAAAAAAAAAAGAAACAAAACTCCACAACCTGGGGCCAACAACAAAACAAAGAACAACAAGTACAAAAAAAGGGAAAACATCCGTAAACGTACTAGACAAGACCAAGAAGATCAACCCGCCAAGAAGCAGTTTGAGCACGAATCATAGAGACCATAAGGTGAAACAGAGTAAACACCGTCCTCGAATTACCCCCATGAAGCCACCAATTACGCTCCTGCCAAATGTAGTAGATAGAAGCACACCAGAAGACATGGAACAATGTACTACGCATCCCCTTACCCGACCCCACATGGCACACCCAAGTCAACTCAACATCCCAACCCGCCACTCGATGAGACAAACCCAACTGACGCAACACACCTGACCACACGTCTCTCCCGAATCCACAATAAAAAAATAGATGATCCCGCGACTCCACACCTCCCCCACATAGAAGACACTCCCCCTCTAACAACACACCCCAACTCCTCAACCAATCTCGTATACCAAACCTATCCCTTACAATTAATCACGCACAGACGGAGTGACGTGGAATACCACCCCCAGACCACAA
The DNA here is from genome assembly GCF_027475165.1 of Benincasa hispida. Lineage (NCBI taxonomy): Eukaryota > Viridiplantae > Streptophyta > Magnoliopsida > Cucurbitales > Cucurbitaceae > Benincasa > Benincasa hispida. Next base: position 28,192,596 of record NC_143482.1, on the reverse strand, counting down.
AAGACCTGCCCAAGACACCTTAGGACGACGAGGGCGCAAACTCTGCCATGCACTAACGATAGAAAACCGACCATTAGTATCCGACACCCAAACCCAATAATCCTCCCCCTTCACCCTAGGCCCCACTGCCTGAATAAGACCCCAGATCTCAAGCAACTCCCATGACACTGTAGGCCACCTCCAACCTCCCTCACCATCCATAAACTCTGACAGATATGCCTCCATACTACTCTCTGCATCATAAACCACCGTAGATGCATATGAATCCATAATCACAACCCCCGGAAACCAAGGATCCCACCAAACAAAACATGACCTTCCATCACCCACCATCAAATGAACTAGATGCTTGAATCTATCCCTACAACGCAAGATAGCCCTCAAGCACCAAGACCTCCCAACCTCACACCAAACAACCCACAAAGACTACCCACGCCACCCATGATGAGCTCGATTTAATTAAAAGAAGCCAGAGCAACTTCATAATAGTAGCTTGATTCTATGAGGCCACACATTTCACATCCAACCCACCTCCCCCCTCCCAGGCAAGCACACCTCATCCCACGCCACCCACGCACCAACCCGATGCTCTATACTGCCCTTCCATAAATAACTACGCAACAGATGATCAATCTCATGAGTTACACACGTAGTTAAGATGAAGATGTTACACCAAAACACCTGAAAGGACTGTAAGACAGACCTGATAAGCTGCAACCTCCCAGCAAAAGAGAGGGACCGAAGCTCGTAATCCTTTGTATCAAAGGCGCACAATCCACAACCTTCAACCGACCAGCCAATAAAGGTAACCCCAGATACCTAACAAGCAGCGACTCAAGATAGAAACCCATAAAAGCAGCAAGCTCCTCCGCCTCAAAGGACTCCACACCCACAACAAACATGGAACTCTTCCCAACATTTGTAACTAACCCAGACAGCTTTGCAAAATTTGCAAGAACCTGCCTCACAAACTCCAAAGAACCCCTCTCAGCTGCACAGAAAATCATGAAATCATCTGCAAAACCAAATGAGTCAGGCCCACACGCTCACACCGATCATAGAACCTAAACCACACAGGAGGCTTATTCAACAACTTGGACAGGACCTCCATCACCATCACAAACAAAAAAGGAGACAATGGATCCCCATGTCTTCAACCCCTTCCTACCAAAGAAAAATCCCTCAAAGGAACCATTAATCAACACAGAGAACGTAGGCGAAGTAACACAAGCCCTCATCCAACTAATAAACTGAAAGGGCGTACCTATAACAAGCAACATACCAAATAGGAAATCCCAATTGATCGAAACATACGCCTTCTAAAGATCAACCTTCAACATACAATGCAGCATCCCTCTACCACTTTATAGCGCCCCCCCCCCAAGCTCCTAACACAATAAAATGTTATAAAAAATCAACCTACCAGGAACAAACGCAGACTGGTTACCACTAATAAAAGAAGGCAACCCAACCGCAATCTCCCAGCTAGGACCTCGAGATACACTTATACACAATATTGCAACAAGAAATAGGACGAAAGTTCTTCATACGTTTAGCTCCCCGCCTATTTGGGATAAGAGTAATAGCAGTAGAGTTAACTCCACCCGACAGATAACATGACTCAAAAAAATTCAGAACAACATCACAGAAATCATCCCCAACCACACTCCAAGCAGCTTTGTAAAAATCCACCGAAAACCCATCAAGCCGAGGAGCCTTCCCAGTTTTCAACGAGAATAAATCCTTCTGAATCTCATCCCGACCCACTGGGCGACCAAGCGCCTCCACCCCTTTCGTGGACCAGCTGAACTGCACAATATCCCCAATCTGGGTAGTAAGATCCCTATACCCCACACGTTGAGACCCCAAACTACCACGAAAGAAATCCACTGCCACCCCTGACACCCTGTCATGCATCATCTGGCGAGTCCCCCTAACATCCACAACTGAGAATAAGCCACTGCAACTGCGGCGAGAGCGAACATAACGATGAAAAAACGTCATGTTCATATCATTTAACACCAGCCACCTCACCCTAGCCTTCTGCCGGCGCGACGCCTTCTCCAATCTAGTCACTGATCAGAACACCTCAGTGGCCCGAGCTGCCTCCGCACACACCGACTTTGAAAACTGATCCCTCTCCAATTCGGCTTGAGCAGCATCCATAACCTGCCTAGCAACCCACACCTCATTAGATAACACCGAGATACACCTACCAAACGGGCACGTAAAACCCGCTTCACTGATTTCAAATTTCGAACAAAGTTAACCATAGTGGACACATCCTCAAACATTCTCCATACTGACCTGATAATATCAATAAAACCATCTACCTCAGCCCAATGAGTAAAATAGCGGAACGTAGGAGGGACCTACTCCTCGTCTCCCTTGTAGAAACCAAAAGAGGGTTATGATCAGTAATTCCCAACTGCCCAACCCTAACCTATGGATATGGAAAAACCACCCTTCACGCCTCATTAGTCAAGCAGCGATCAAATCAGCGTAAGATACCATTCCCTTGAACTTTATTAGTCCAAGTAAACCAGTTACCTATCACACCCATCTCAACTAGATCCGCCTCCAACAACGCCCCATCAAATTCCTCCATCTTCCTCAAGCTAGGACAACAACCAAGATCCTCCAAACTACTACAAATAGCATTAAAATCATCCATAACAACTCTAGGAAGATGCCACGAGGCACACACATCAATCACCTAGATCCACAAGTCCCGCCTATCACTCACGTGATTAGAGGCATACGCAACACCAATATGTACCCTAACACTAGATACAATATCCACCAAAGTTCCAGAAATGAACCGATCCACACTGACATCTAGAATAAAATCATAGACACTCTTTCGCCACATCACCCAGATCCTCCCAATCCCTTCACACTATAGCTACTCACACAACTCCAAGCATCACCAAACCTACCCACCACCATACCAAAGTTTTTGCGACGAACCCTCGTCTCAAGAAAACAGCAAAAAATAACAGATGAGAAGGACAGAAAATCCACCACCACCCTATACTTGACTAGGTCATTCAACCCCTAATATTCCAGGAACACCAGATCATGAAACTTGTAAGAAATCACACCTACCACCTCTCACTAGGCTTTTGCTCGAACTCCCAAACATCCCATCCAAAACAAACAAAAAATAAAGATCAGACTACACTAATGCCAGTGCCCACGAGTCTCCCCCCTCATCACTCAGTATGTCAAATGGATTACGATCATCAATATGCTTAACAAACCCTGTAATCCTAGGGGAGCCATAAACTACTATACTCCTCAAGGGAACCAATCCTGGTGACCCACTACCACCCCTATGTCCTACACCTCCTCTATCACGCCGACACCAACTAACTATAGTAAACTCGTCATTACACCCTACACTTTTATTCCCAAGCACTAGGCTAGCTCCCCTTTCACCAATACTCAACTTCTAACCCTTTTTTACACTCTCAAGGCCACCCTTCTCCCCCAAACACCTCTCATTAACTACCAGAATATTCAAATCCTGACTCTTTTCCACACCTTGTTTCTCATACATAGCTCCAGTATGCCCAAAAGAGCCACAACAAGCACACTTACGAGGCTTCCACTCATACACGACTGGAATGATAAACTTCTGACCCTGCATTCTAACAGTGACTGAAGAGGGCAATAACGAATCACCTTGCACCTGAACATAAAATCTTGCATACGATAGCCAACGTCGCTCTCTAGTTGCAACATCAAAAGAAACAGGCTTACTCACAACACTAGCCACCACCGCTAAACCCCTATTTGTCCACATCTCCAAGGGAACATGCTTCAATTTAATCCAGATAGGAACATAATTAAAAAAAAAAAAGGTTTCAAGAACAATACCTGGTGACCACTGTCGTAATAAGATGGCTTACCACCCAAGTGCCACAAACCATTCTCCAGCATCCAGTCTTGTGATTCTGCCTTTTGAAATTTAAAGATAATCAATCCGTTCTCCAGCATGGTAATAATTGGCATCTCTACGCGTCCCCAAATTCTCTGAATAAGGCGAAAAATAACAGAATACGGGAGTTTTGCATCCATAAACTGGCCCACCAATGATTTCTCCCATAAACAAACACCCGCATCAAGAACCTCCTCACAAGGCTCAACAATCACTTTATCATTTTCAATCAATAGGGGAGAGGATGGGGGGGAGGGGGTGAAAAATCTAAATTTCCCTTAAATTGGACCCAAAAAAGGCCGCCCACGAATTTCTCCCTTTCAAACAGGAACCGGATCCAACAGAACCAAACCGTTCCCCCAATGAACCTAACTGGTCCCCTTTTGAACCACATCCCCCAACTAAACCGTCGTTGGTTTGAACCAAGCAATTCGTCACTTTCCCCTGCCCCCTCTTTTCTAGCCCACTCCTATCTCGCAACTCACTCAGCATACTCCCATCAGGCCCACCCTCATCGCGCATACCTCCCAACACCTTAGCCACACTCATCCTACCTCCCTCAAAGCCCAACCCAAACACACCCCTCACAATCTGGGCCCCAACTCCACTAAAGCCCAGAATCCCCTGCCCACCATTTGATCTAATACCCAGTTCACCCAAATCCTGGTTCTCCCCAACCCGGTTTGAATCCGGTTCTAGGTTAAAGGACAAAGGCATCTGAAGGAAATTGGAACTCGAGATTTTCATGAGCAGCGGAACAAGACTATTCCAAATCACAATCACGAATGAACATTTATTTACAGCCGACTTCCATACAAGTAGTTATGCAAATAATATAGAAATTACAGCATGACAATCTCAAATATACAGAAGAAAATTGAATGCACATAGGCAGAAGTGTCTCCATTCTTCATTGCACGACTCTGATTGAACAACAGCAACCACGAGCACTCGATGTACACAACCGTAACACATCACGAACACTTCACGCTCGTTCTCAATGATCTCCTCGGTCACTAAATCCACCGCAACACGAACGGTCTCCTCTAAAGCACCACGAACGTCCTTCAGAAAACCTCGACGGTATCAAGTTGAGTCTGACACCACCAACAAGGCGACCTTGGTATTCTCGGTGTGAAAATCTAGAGGGTGGGCTCTGTTCAGACTTGGTATGAGGCAGGCGAAGGGAGGAAACAACAATCGCATACATGACTAGGCAAGTGGGAGAAGGCGGAGACCTATCACATAGGTCGATGCCCAATCATTTAGATAAAGCTATGTGATCGTATAGCAAAAGCTATGCGGTCGTTTAGTCTATTGTTTAGCTCAGTCTATCGCCTACAGACACTACACGATCGTTTACCTGGGCCAGCGATCGTCTAGCAAAGTTATACGATCATTTAGTAAATACTGCACGATCGTTCAGCTCGCACTTACATGATCGTTTAGCTTGCCCAACCTTCGTTTAGTAAATCTGAATTTACTTGATGACTTCATGAGTTTTTTTTTTTTCGCGAGAGAAAACTCAAAAACCTTTCCAAATGTTTGTAAAAATTTCTTTTTAAAATAGGAAAACCATTTTCCTTTTAAACTCACAGTTACCATGATCCAATAACCACCCACTACTTTAGTTATTTAAAAGAAAAATAATTAATTATCTAATAATTAATATTATTATAAACATAAATGATAACCAACTTATCATACTATATTTATAACCTATAGTTTTAATATTTCATCTCATGAAACATATAAACCATAGTTCTTTTTCTATTTCATGTTATTTAATGTAAATCTCATTTACATCAATCCTCCACTAAATGTATCTTATACATCATACCGATTATATCATATATAATCAAAATACCTATTGTCAATTTGAACATTTCAAATCAACACCAAGAACTGATCCTCAACAGAATCCAAACTACCAAGGGGACCTCATGGACCTGTAGCTCCGAAGTTCCAACAGTACGTGAATAATTGACTAAACTCTTTAGTCACGGGATCCACCATCCATTAACTGTCAGACAGTCACTAAAGACCGACAGCTGAGCTCTCCTTACTACAAATATATTATGTGTCCATCTTAACCAATCAACAGTGCGACAACCCTTCACAGCTTGCTCGTAAGTACAGCTGGGCCAATAACCGTTATGCCCCTGTAGTTACATCTGTCTCCTTAAGTACCACTGATCCCTCTAATGAACATAAATCATAGTCCTACTATGACTGAGTCTTCTCTTCCAAAGAGAAGTTGTGGCCACTATGTTCAAGCCCCAGAATCAGCCCTTAAAGGAGCAAGCTCTCTACTTATCCCTACTTCTGGAAAGGAGTGAATCCCATATTATGGATTGAGTTCCCAGCTCCCAAATCAGACAAATCCCCCAAAAAATAGGCATGTTGAGTTGGAAATCTGGCCACTCTCACCCATACTAATCAAAGGACTTCCTTCAAAGGTAGAAGTTTCCAAAACACTCAGGATTGAGGTCGTGTCACCTATGGTCGTTTAGGTGAGATGTAAGTCTCTAGTATCAAAGGCGTTATATACAGAATCTAATCATCTCGTAGTCCAGATCTTATACAAACTCTTTGTATAGGATACCCCTGCTCCACGTCTCCAAACGAATGGTCAAGATCTACCATCTATAGTAGTTTACAACACTTGCAAACCTCTACAAAGTGGGCTATATCCATAGTGTCACCAGGATCAGGTATCCCACCTTAATCCTTATACTACAAACCGATTTAGATTATCACTTAAGGCATGATCCAGTTGTATTTCATTTATACATGCTTAAGTTCATATAAGATAACCAAGGAGCTGTGTTTATGGAGCTTTGTTTATTGGATATGAGTAAATGCCAGAATTAAAAAATATTTATTTTATTCATTGAACAATGTGTATCTTTACAAAACAACGAGACTCCGAGAGAATTAGGACACCAATCCCAACAACATCCTCATCTCTTCAAGCGTCGCTGGAACACCAACCATCAAACTTCCCAGCCTAACTCTGAAAACATTCCTCGCATCAGACCCTTCACCCTCCTCAGACCGACTATCAGACACCCCTCACTCCTTCACCTTCGAACAAGCCACCAAACCCAAATCAACCTCCGGTTTAAAAAGACGAAAGGGTTTTTGTGCCAAGCAAGCTCCATTCTTCTCCTTTAGTCTTAAAGGTGATCGTTTACGCACCATCATCCCAGATCTAAACCCGATTAGAACCACAGATGGATCTCAATGAAACCAATCCACCCAAATAAATGATTCTGGAAAAATCACAGCGGTGGTGCCGACAAAATCACCCATCACCCAACTGACAAAATCACCCAACACCGATTAGTGAACGAAATCACTCAACACCCAACCAAAATCATAAAAACAGCGACCAAAAGACCTACCCAACACCTCGATTAGTGACGATGAGGCTAAGGCGGCTGATACAGAGCAGCCACCAACAGACAAAAACTTCACGAGATTATGCAAGGAAAAAACTCTCGAAGACACGGTAGCACGTTAAACGAGACTAGCCGTGGTCGTAGGTCGCACGCAGATGTGTGGCAGCGAGGAAGCTAGGGTTTTTGTAACTCTGGACATCTATAATTAAGTATATTTATAATTCTAGGCATCCGATTATCTACCTTCTTAAAAAAACAAATGGCACTTTAATTCACTAGAAGGCAGTTGAAGAAATTATGAAGACGCTACAACAATTTAAAAGTAAAGAAACAACTTTCAATAAGATATTCTTTTCTTTTCTTAAAAGACTAATTTAGCCTTTTAAAATCATAAAAAATAGACCTGGTTGAAAAAAAAACTTTTAAAAAATTCATCAACCTTTGAAAATTAATTTTTTGTGAAGGTTAATAACATGATGTGACATTGTTAAAATATTTGTCAAGAAAACAAATAAATGTTAGGTACAATTTTTTTCAAAAGTTATGGTTATATTATGAGAAAATATTATAGGTACCAAACAATATAATGATATTTAAAAATTTAGCAATGGTTTTCTAAATTTGGAAACATAGAAAAAATTTTAAATGATTCTCGTTTTGTTAATATCATTTGAAACTTACCTTGTTTTTTTGGGGGGTAATTGCTCTATGAAATAAAGGTTATCTAATATACAACAAAACTTGTTACACACAATATTACAATATTTCCAAAAGCATCATAGATAAAGGCAGAAAACTAAAAAGCCAGAACAGAGCACATAGTTTGGTAATCCAGTTTGATACAATACCACTTATGTCTAGGGGGGCAGTGTGCTTGTGGAAATATATTTTTACTAATATGAAATCAAGCAATTACAATATTGTACTTATCTATAACGGAAAATACAGTGACACACGAAACGCTCAACTCAGTAAATGATCAAGTGCTCCCCTAAGTGTGAGACTCCCTCTCAATGAAACTTAGACTCCCTCTAAGTATGGCTCCTTCTCAAATGTAATTTTTCCACCTTCTTGTGAATGAACTTTCATTTAAAGAACTTAGGCTCCCTTTAATTTAGAGAAATCCTTCTCGAGTAATGATATCTTAGGTTCACTCTAAGATAGAGAATCCATTCTCAAGTGTTGAAGTCTTAGGCTCTACCTAAGACTAAGATAGTAGTTTTTTAGCATAAATTTTAATGATGAAATATAACAACAACTTCATCATCAATGATAATTCAAAATCGAATTTGTAACATTCGGCCACCACAAAAATCAAAAAGCTTCAATAAAACGGTATAAAAGCGACAACCCTAGTAAGACAACATCTTGGGGTTTGTGCCCTAAAGTCTCATGTCCAGTAGTTTGTAAACAACTTTGTACGAACATTTGTGATGTATAATATAAATGATATTTACTTCACTACTTGACTTTGCACATTTAGATGTTTTTCATTTTTCCACAAACCAATAAACTTAATATCCCTGGTTGTCTTTATGTAACTTAAGCATGTATGTAGTGGCATACAAGTGGATCATGTCTTAAGTGACAATAAAAATAGTATGTAGTATATGGATACAAGAGGGAAACCTTATCCTAGTAACACTACGGACGAGGCCCGCTTTATGGAATTGTTACAAATGTTGTGACTTGTCACAGATGGTCTGATCCTGATCATTCGTGTAGTGGACATGGAAGCGGGGGCATCCTATACAAAGAGTTTGTATAAGACTTGACCTCAAAGTGTTAATGTCTTGTCATATAATACCGTTCATGACTGAGACTTCACTTCACTAGGATGACCATAGGTAACAAAACCTCAATCCTGAGTGAGTTGGGAATTCCTACCATTGATGACGGTTCTTTGATTTTCATGGGTGCGAGTAGCCAGAATGCCAACTCAAACCTACCATTTTGGGGTTCGTCTGATTTGGGAGCTGGGAACTCAGCTTCACAAGATGGAGCTCACTCCTTCCCCAAAGTAGGGGTAAGTAGATAGATTGCTCTCTTAAAGGCTGATCCTGGGGCTTGAATGATGTGGCGCTACACACCTTCTCATGGCCCGAGAGGTGTTCACACATAGTAGGACTATGTTGTATTGTTCATTAGAGGGATCAGTGGTACTTAAGAAGGAAGATGTAATTACAGGGTCAAAATGGTAAATTGGCTTGTTGTAATTACGAGTATCTGTGAAGGGTCATCGTACTGATGATTGGTTATATCCAATGGACAAAGAAATATATCTATGGCAAGAAGAGTTCAACTGTCGGTCTTTAGTGGAATGCCTGGAAGTTAACGGATCGTCGATATCGTGACTAAAGAGTGTTAGTCAGCTATTCACGTTCCGTTGGAGCTTCGAGCCATAGGTCCACAAGGTCCCTTTGATATTTGGATACAAGTTAAGAGTCAGTTTTTGGGTCAAGTTGAAATGTTCAAATTGACAAGAGGGAGTTCAATTATATATGATATAATAAAACAAGTTAATTAAATATGATATAATTAACTTTATGTATGAGATACATTAATTTGGAGGAAATTGAATATAAATATGATTTATATCTAGTAGAGGAAAATATTATAATTAATATATGATATTAATTTATATGTTATGAATATGATAAGATCACATTCATTGGACGGTTATAAAGGAAAGGGAAGACGTCTCTTCTATTCTAAATAACGGATGGGTACATTATAAATAGCTTACGTTGTGTTCATCTCGGGGTGTGCAGACATTGTGTTAAAGAGAGTGTCATAGTTTAGAAAATCAATGCCTATACGATAGCGACTGCACGATCGCTTACATATACGATATTGCTAAGAGATCGTTTACCGATTACACCTTCGCACGCTATTAACTAAACGATCGTTTACCTTTTCTCAAGCGATCGTTTAGCTCCCGATATTTACTAAACGATCGTATAGATGATTGCTTAGTTTTTCCTACATGATCATTTAGACAATCGCTCACCTTTTCCTACACGATTGTTTATACGATCACTTACCTTTTCCTACACAATCGTTTAGACGATCGCTTACTTTTTCCTACACGATCGTATACTTCACCTAAAGAATCAAGCATCTTGTCTATGCGATAGACGACTTCATCTCCCACTTACTTGATCGTTGTGTGCGGTCTCTCTTCCTCCTTCCCTCTACCGAATCCGAACAAAGCCCACACTTTGAATTCTTACTCCAAGAATACTAAGGTCTCTGAGTGGTGGTGTCATCTTTGTTTCTTTCTGTCCGAGTGGTGATTATTTGAGGTAAACGGTTGGGTTTTCGACTCGCTGTGAAGAAGAAATCTTCATCTGGTATGATCTCTTGATCTCTTTAGCATTATGAATAGATATTAGTATGTTTTGAATGTATATGGGGTAATTCTGTCACAATGAATAGGAAATATCCGCTTCCATTCGTAGGTACTCTTGAATAAGTGTTCCTTCAATTGGTATCAGAGCACTCGATTTTCTGATATTCTAATTCATTGCTGCAAAAGAATTGTAAATACATTCTTGGTGGGTGCATTTCTACACTGTTTAATCGTTAATTTGTTGTGGATGTACGGATTTATGGATGTTTTCGTGGATGTTAGCCTCGATTTGATTTAATTCTTTTATATTTGCGATTGTCTGTAAAGGCCCCTGCGTTTTTGGGCATTAATAATCATTATCGGAGCAAGCATTGCGGTTCTTTGAGAAAGGAAACGATCAAAGGTTGATCGCATCGATCAGACGATGGGGTACGTGATCGCTGTTGATCGCATCATGTAGACGATAGGGTACGCGATCGCTGATGATCGTATTGTATAGACGATCGGGTAAGCGATCAAGGGTTGATTGCATCGTGTCGACGATCGGTTACGCGATCCCTGAGTGTATATGTGGTAATTTTGTCACAATGAATTGGAAAGATCCGCTTTCGCTCGTAGGTACTCTTGAATAAGAGTTCCTTCACAAGTAATAACCTAAATGGTCTATAGTATATGGATAAAGTTAAGTGTATCTTAGTAACACTATGGGTACGACTCACTTTGTAAGAGTTACAAACGATTTGATCCAGATCATTCGTGTGGAGATATGCGAGTGGATGTATCCTATACAATAAGTTTGTATAATACCAGACCACGAAATCATTAATATCTCTTTATAACACTGTTGATTGAAGATATTAATATTTTATAGAATAACCATATGTAACTCGATCACAATCCTGAGTGAGTAATGACTCTTGCCTGTGAGTGCTCGTCCTTTGATTTGTATGGGTGAGAGTGAAGGGATTGAATCCTGTGTAGAAGCATGTGATCGCTTTTTGCCCCCAATTTTGTTACAGGAAGTATATATAAAACTGAGAAATAATAACAAGTTAAACCAACTTTTCTATTAGAGAAAAGGGAAGAAGCTTAATTACCTTTGCATATCAAATATTCAATGACTTCTCCTTGTGTTCTAAAAACAAAGAACGTTCAAAACAGGAACATGACTTGTAAATCTTCTCTGCTATCATCTTGGAACAAGGAAGATTGTGGGATCCTTACTTGTTGAAGGAGAAGGCAATTTTGGAAAAGAACGCTTCTCTAATGAATTCTTGTGATAGAATAACTTTTTAGGGAAAACATTTTTGTGAGTTTGTTTTTGTGTTCTCCAAAAAGGTAGTCACCTCAAGAACTGCAAAATCCCTGTTAAGAAGATACATGAGGGGAGTTACAATTCCCCTCCCCACTCCCCTACAACTATAGGAAAATTATTTAATTAAATAATTAAATCTAATTTAATTAAATTAAATATAACCTAATTAATACATTAAATATTTTATATTTAATTTAATGTACATATGAATCATATTCTAAAGTACATATTCTCTCATAACCTTTAGTTTTAATATGAATATGATTCATATTAATTTTAACCTAGAGTTTTAATATGAATCCAATTCATATTAATTTAATACTTGAATCAAATTGAAGTATTAATACTCTCATATTATAATGTTTAAATTTGAATCTAATTCATAATTAACATTATATTATAATATATCTACATACATTATATTAATTGTAATATATAAAATTAACATAAATTCTTTTAAATGATTTTAACACTTCAAATTCTTTCAATATTAAATATCTTTGTTTATTCCATTGTGAGCTAGTAGAAGGATCTAATTGACCTATAATTATAAGTTCCAATGGTAAATTAAACTCTTTAATTGAACTTATCAACGTTCATTAACAATGGGGCACTCCAATTTAGACCCATAATTTCACTCTTATGACTTGTTGAATATATATGTCTATTGATTTAACCATTTTACATAAGTCTATCCTTCATAAGTTGTTCGTCGTTACATTTGGATCAAATTATTGTTTTATACCTGTAATTACCTTTTGCTCCTCAAGTACCATTGATTCTCTAATGAACAATATTTTTATGGCAATTACAGGGGTAAAATGTTAATTTGATTCACTTGTAATTATGAATAACCCGTGAAGTGTCGACTTACTTGTAATAGTTAAATCCATGGATGCAACATGTTCTACAGTGCTAAGAGTGCAACTATGGGTCATTAGTGAAGTGACCCATACTTAATGAATATTGGTTAATTTAACCGGTTAATTTAATCAAAGAGTTTAATTAATTAACCTCAATTATTGGAGTTTATAATTTGTAAGTCCATGAGGTCTCTCTGCTAGCTCACAATATTAAACAAGAGCCAATAGTTATGAAAGAATTCGAATGATTCAAATTAACTTAGAAAATAATATTAATTGTATATGATTGAATTAATATAATATATATAGATATGTTATAATACAAAGTTAATTTTGAATAAGATTCAATATTAAACTATATAATAAAAAAATTATTGTAATTGAATAAGATTCAAATAATAATATTAATTAGATTCATATTAAAACTATAGATTAAAAGTTAATATGAATGAGATTCATATTAAATACTATAGATTATAAGAGAGATATATATCAATAGGATTTAAATATTTAATTAAATATTAGATATTTAATTTTTTAAATTAATTAATTATTTAGTTAATTAATCTAAGTTAGTTATTAATTATTGTAATTAATAATCAAGTTAATTAAATTAAATGTATTTAATTTAATTAATGGATAAAGTGAGTGGTTTTTTGTTTCATTCCCACTTCACCTTAAAACATGGAGAAGTTATTCTCTGAAAAAAGAGTTTTTATTTTTTATTTTTTATTTTTTTAAAGAAAGAAAAACTCTCTCATTTCATATTACCTCTCTATGAAATTTTAAAAATAGAAAATGGTTTTTTCTCTGTAAAACTCTCCTTCCCAACAAAATTTCCTTCTCTCTTTCGGTAAGTAGATTCCCACGAATCCATTCTTCACCAAAGAATAACATGGAAGACATTTTGGAATCATCCCTATAAGTTAGTGGAGTTTAGAAGAAGAGGGATTTTAAAATTGTGAAAACCTTAAGAAGATTTGAAGATGTTTTCTTCAAAGGTATGTTTCTTCTTCTCTATATCTCTTACTTAGCCTATTTTACTGAATTGTGAATGTTGTATGTTTTTCTTTTCTCTACTGTGAGTTCTGAAAAAACCTAAAGTTATAGTTGTTCAATTGCTTTCGTTGGGGATTTGATCCGTTCAATTGCTACTAGAGGCAAATTGTTACTTCTTTTTTTTTTTTTTTTGTGTTTTGAATTTTACACAGAAAAGAATGGTGTATAGTATTCTGTTCATATGATATATGATGTTGGTTTGCATAATAGATATTTCTGAATATTGATATTAGATTTACTGCAATTTTTTTATTGTTTCGACTATTGAAAGGTCCAATGTTTTGGCAAAACTGTATGTAAATTGAGTCTATAAGTCAGTGTCATTGGTGACAAAGAGGCTGCTGTGAAGAGGACCGAAAAAATAGAGAGAGAATTGCATAAGATTGTTGAGCAAAAGTTGTTCTATGTAGCAGCATTGCAGTGCTTCGCCTTCAGAAGCAGCAGTGCCGCAACACCATCAATTTTGAATTACCAGTGCAAGTGTGCTCTATCGCAGTGTCGTGCCACGCTATGACTTCGAGGGTAGAAGTGTTACAGCGCCGCGACGCTCTAACATTGTTGGTTGATTGCACGCCCATTCGTTGAGTGTTGTTCGTCGATGATTTTCTTTTTTTTTTTTTGTTTTATAATTAAATTAATATAATTAGTTACATTAATTTAATTATTTTTTATTAGGATGTCAATATTTGGTTGATTGCCCTATAATACAATTTAATATGCATGTGATGTATGTTTATATTATATTAATTATATGTTGCATATAGTATGTCAGTATAGTTTAAAATCTCACCATAAGTTAAGCATAATCATGCATCATATTTAAATATAAATGTTATATTTAAAGTTTACGTTAATCCGTAAAATATGTACATTCATGACTATATAGTTTGCATTATTATAATATAAGAATTATATTATAAGTTTTATTGTATGATTAAAAGCATATTAACTATATAATTTTTTATTAATATTAATATAAGAGTTATATTATGTATGCTAATTAAAAATATATGCATGAATATTATTATTATTAACTTAAAAGATAATGGTTATATTTAGTAAATAATTATATCATGGTGTGCATATAATAAATTTTAATTCATTAAGATAAATGTAAAAGTTATAAAATTGTATGGTTAATGAATAGAAAACTTAGGATAAAATTGCATGATTAGGATGAGATTAATTAATATGTTTTAGATACTTTAAAATCTATAATTAATCTTTAATTTTATTTCAAATGATATTAGATTTAAAATAAATATTTTTATTTTATCTAATAGGATTAAAGTGAGAAAATAAAAGTTTAATAACAAATGCATTAATTTTGTCAATTGATATACTAAATATAAATTATATTAGTTAATTTGTTTTACTTTCAAAATTTTTATATGATTTTAATGATATATAAATTATATTTACTTTGGTATATCAATTGTATAACAAATATTTTATATTTCATACATTAATTTATTGATATATCTATAGTAGAGAGAAAAAATATATCGATGATATTATTGATATATCAAACATGAAGTATATCTTTTACAACGATACTTAAAGTATAACATTACATTTCAATTGTATACAAGTACTAATTCTAATTCAAAATAAATTGCAAGTAAATCATTAATGTATTAATAATGTATCATAATGACATAAAAAATGCAGTATTAAGTATTTGGTGTATTAATAGTTTATCCACAGTTACTCAAATTTTATTTAAGCTATAACATATATGTATCAATAGTATATCAATAGTCATTAAAAATCCATCTTATGTACATTTTGTGTATCAATAGTATATCACTCATGATTTAAATCCATTTTAAGTATTATATTGATATATCAACAGTATATGAATATTCATTCAAAATATAATTTCAAGTATATATATTATTAGTGTATAGTTTGACACTTATTCAAAATTCATTTAAAGTATAAATTAGTTTATCAATTTGTTAAAAAAAAAATAGATTCAATTATTTAATTAGTATATCATCATTTATTTTAAATGAAATTTAAAATATTACATTGATATATTAGTATTAATACTAACTCAAAATACATTTCAAGTATCAAAACATTGGTGTATTATTAATATATCAATATTTCATAAAAGTATATTTATTCAAGTACATCAATAATATATCAATACACGTTCAAAATTAAATTTCAAATATAACATTGGTGTATCAATAACGGATCGATATTCATTCAAAATGATTAGTCAATAGGTGTGTGCAAAAACCGAAAATACCAACGAATCGGACCAAATCGAGTTTTTAAAGAATATGGAACTATCGGTTTAATAAAGAAAAGAATCGAGTGGTTTGGGTCAGTCCCCGGTTCACAACCTTATAAAATAATTGTGGAAAACCGAACTGAATGGTAGTGCATTATATTAATACATATATTAATATTTATATTAATAAATGTATATTTAGTAATTCTAATCTCAGCCCAGTCAACTTATTCTTCTCTTAGCAGCCCAGCCCAAATCACTACTTAAAAAATGAAAAACTAAATCTTTGAAAAACCCAAACTCCCTAAGTCCTCACTCTCACTCGTCACGGGGCGGGACGGGGCCAAGATGTCATTCCCCATCTTCGCCCTGCTCTTCATTTTATTCTCCATTTTCGTTCCCACTCCCCATTTCGTTCTCCATCTCTGTGAAATTCTCCACGTGGATCGGGATGGGCATTTCCCGCGGGAAATTCGTGGGATCAGGTTCCCGCGGGAAAATTTTCTCCGTTACTTTTTTTTTGTTTGTAAAAAGTTAATTAATTTAAATCACTAATGTGAGCAAATTTTAATTAAATAATTAACTTTATCACTAAATTGTTTATTATTATGATTAGTTTTATATGACAATTTGAATTTAAAGATAAATTACTCAAATTTTGGCTTAAAAAAGCTAATTAATTTTTTAGTAGAAAGAAATAAATACAAATCAAATTATTCATATATATAATCCAAATTTAAACATTCAATTTAAATATATTCATTATCTTTCCCAATAAATAATCAAATTTGAAATTTAAATATAATATTTATATAATAATAATAATAACATAACATTAGATAACTATACTAAATAAATATGTAAAAGCTAATTGGGCGGGGACGGGGAATGCATTCCTCGTCACCGTCCCTTTTTAGCTAACGGAGAATTTTTCCCCCACTCCCTCCCCATTCTCTACCTAATTAGGGAATCCCCGTCCCCTTGGGGAAATTGGACATCTCTACTCGTTAGCCACCACCCTTCAACCTCGTGCGACAATTTATCCTTTCCTTCCTTTTTTCTTGTTGTCAACAACTTCGAAGTTGATGGAACACGAGACATACGCAGTGGAATAAGGATCTACTATACTCTAATTGCTTTTAATTAAAAAGAAATTAGCATCCAATTTGAAGGAAAAACAGTAAATTAACTTACCTTTGATGTTCCTGAAAACTGCTTTTCCTCGCTGAATCTCAACCCGAACTCTTTCGGACCACCACTAAGTTTACCTACTATCTTCTAGACTCAGAACTGGATTGTGAGACCCGATGGATGAAGAAAACCGAGAGAGAGAAAGAGATGGAAAAAGATGGAGATTTTTTGGGTTGGGTTTTTAATTTTTCAACCCAATTTTGAAAACTAACTCTTTGCAAAAAAATGGTAAAAGTCTTTAATCCAAATTCAAAAGCCCATTTTATTGAAAAAACCATGTAACATTTACATGAAACAAATCCATAAAAACCTAACACCTAGAATCGACTATCTAAGTGGGCTTAATGTCTCCACTATAAGCCAACACCTAGCCTACTATTTTGTTAGTGGAATTATCCAACAAAAATTTGGATTTTTCCACTAACTTTAGTCAAAGGGCAAAATAGTCATTTGGTCAAAGTCAAACTTTGACCAAAAAGTCAACATTTTGACTTTTAATGATTTTTTCTGTGTTGACTAATTTTGACCTCCCGAGCATGAATTCGCATTCATTTTATCAAAATTCAAATCATATTTGAATATAAGGTCGGTTAAAGTTTGACTTTTCAAAGTCAAAAGTCAACTCTTTGATTTTTTACATCTTTGACCATTTCCATTATTTTCGAGCTTCTAAATATGAACGTATTCATATTCTTGATATTTAAATCACATTTAAATATTAAAGCTGTATCTCTAAACTGAAAATCGACCACTATATCACATATACTTGTCGGTTTCTCTCTCCTCACCTAATTCGAACAATTCGAATTATTCTATCATACTGTTCTAAGTTTATTTCATATGAGCTAGTAGGGGAACCTAATGGACCTACAGATCATGGACTCCAACAATCCGAGATTAACCAGTAAAACTCTTTAACCTAATTAATCAACATTTGTTAACTAACGGGTCATTCCACTAAAGTCCCATAGTTACACTCCCCTCAATGTAGATATATTTCTGTCCATCTGATATAACTATAATTAGTAAGCTAATCCTTCACAGGTTGTTCGTAATCTCGGCTGGGTCATAAAAATCGTTTTACCCCCAAGAATACATTTTGTTCCTTAAGTTCCACTGATCCTCTAATGAACAATTGGTTTAAGGTCCAACCTATAAACCGAACCCCTCTCGGGCCAAGGAGAGGGTGAGGCCCCTTGTTCAATACCTAGATTCAATACTAAAAAGAACAACCAATCTACTATCCTTATAATGGGTAGGAGTGAATTTCATCTTGCACCCTATGTTTCCAGCTATCCACCTGATCTTACTCCTGAAATGGGAGGCTTATTGGGCCAGCATGATGAACGGCCCTCACCTATGCAGATCTAAGGATAATTCCGAGTGAATAGGATTTCATAGTTAGCTCGGGATTAAGATTAAATTACCTAGGTCATCAATTAACGAAATAGTCTGTTTTATACATTAAACGACATTTAGAACGTAAAAAGTGACTATTTCATGGTTCAATCTTATGCAAACTCATTGCATAGGATGCCCCCACTCATATATTTCTATATGAACGATTCAAGATCATATCGTTTGTACTAACTATAAAGTGGGCCGCATCCATAATGTCCCCAGAATAAAGCGCCCAACCTTATTCATATACTATAGACTATTTTGGCTATATATTTGAATTTGATGCACATTTATGTCACTACATAAAGTTCAAACTACATTAAATAGCCTTAGGACCTTAGTTTATTGGATTCAAGATTACTATTTCAATAACAACTTTATTGAAAAACAAAACAGAATATGTTTATTAATTTACAAACTACGAGTTTTAGGACATAAAATCCAACAAACTCCCACTTGGACTAAAACTCCTAGTAGAGTATCACAATATTGAATTTAAGTGAGAAACATATGAGTACAATAAACATATGAATACAATAAACTAGGGCATATACCCAAAAGTTCTCCCATTTGTCCTAGTTTACAAACTTCGTAGACCTAGACTCTGTAGGTGACCTTTAAACACTTTAGCAGTGAGGGCCTTTCTAAAAGGATCAGCAATGTTTTGCTCAGAAGATATCTGGGTTACTACAACGTCTCCACGATGTACAATCTCCCGGATCAGATGGTATTTGCGCTCAATATGCTTGCCGCGCTTGTGGCTTCTTGGTTCTCTTGAATTTGCAACTACACCACTATTATCACAATATAGGGTGATAGGCAGAAGCATATTTGGAACAACTTTCAAATCTGTCAAGAATTTCCTCAACTGCTCCTCCATACAGATTGAACACTAATCCCGATGTAGATTTTCTTGCATCTTTATCGGTTTGAAAATCAGAGTCAGTGTATCCAGTAACGATCAAATCTTTAGTACCATACACGAGCATGTAGTTCCTCGTTCTTCTAAAATACTTGAGGATATTCTTAACGGCAGTCCAATGATCATATCCAAGGTTGGACTGATACCTATTCACTATCCCTACTGCGTAGCATATGTCAGGTCTAGTACATAACATTGCATACATCAAGCTCCCTATTGCGGAAGCATAGGGAATGCGTCTCTATCCTCAACCTCTTGAGGTGTCTTAGGATATTGATCCTTTGACAAATGAATTCCATATTTGTAAGGTAACAAACCTCTTTTGGAATTCTGTATCTTATACCTAGACAACATTTTGTCTATATAAGTTACTTGAGACATGGCTAGTGTTCTGTTCTTGCGATTCTGAATAATCTGAATCCCGAGAACATACTGCGCATTTCTTAAATCATTCATTTGGAACTGCGTTGCTAGCCATTTCTTGATGTCAATTACGTAACCTACTTCATTCACAATGAGTAGAATATCCTCAACATATAAAACTAAGAATGCTATAGTAGAATTGAAGATCTTCTTGTAAACACAAGGCTCGTTAACATTCTGTTCAAAGCCATAAGATTTGATCGCAGTATCAAATCTTATATTCCAAGATCTAGAAGCTTGTTTCAACCCATAAATGGATTTTTGAAGCTTACAAACCTTTTGTTCTTGACCTTATGCAATAAACCCCTGGAGCCATATAGATACTCTCCTCAAAATCTCCGTTTAGAAAAGCTGTCTTGACATCCATCTGCCAAATTTCATAGTCATAAAAGGTGGCAATGGATAAGAGTATTCTAATCGACTTAAGCATGGCATAGGAGAGAAAGTTTCTTCATTGTCCACTCCCTCTCTCTGGGTATAACCCTTTGCCACAAGTCGAGCCTTAAAAGTCTGCACTTTACCGGCTTGGCCTCGTTTTCTCTTGTAGATCCACTTACAACCAATTGGTTTTACATCATTTGGTTGATCTACAAGTTCCCAGACAGAATTGAAGTACATAGACTCCATTTCGAGGTCCATGGCTTTGACCCACTTATCACGGTCCATATCTTTTATCGCCTGTTTATAGGTCGATGGATCCTCTATGATGTCATCAGGTATGACGACTTGTGTTTCTGATAAACCAAAGTAACGGTCAGGCTGATGAACAACCCTCCCACTATGTCGAGGCATTCTCAACTCCTGAGAAGGATGTGACTGACCAGATGTACTAGTTTTATCTACTACTTTAGTAGATGAACTAGCTCTATCTGTAGCGTCGTTGGAAATTTCATTCAATACTAGTCTACTGCGAGGTTGATGACTTCTTATGTGGTCTTCCTCTAAGAATGTGGCATTCGTCGATACAAATACCTTATTCTCTTGAGGATCGTAAATAGACCCCCTTTTGTTTATTTTGGATAACCTACAAATAGGCTTAGTTTTGAACAACGTTCCAATTTTTTAGGATTTTGCACCAACACGTGTGTTGGGCATCCTCATATCCTAAAGTGACGTAAACTGCCTTTACGCCCTTTCCATAGCTCGTAAGGTGTTTCTGAAACACTTTTAGAGGGAACGTTATTCAAAATATAGACAACAGTCTCTAATATATGTCCCCAAATGGAACCAGGTAACTCAGCAAAGCTCTTCATTGAGCGAACCATGTCCAACAAGGTTTTGTTTCTTCTTTCAGATACACCGTTCTGCTGAGGCATATTAGGTGCAGAGAGTTGTATCTTGATTCCGTGTTCTATCATATAGTCTTGGAATCTTAAGTCCATGTACTCCCCACCTCGATCTGATCGTAGTGTCTTAATTGTTTTACCTAACCGGTTCTCAACCTCAGCCTTATATTCTTTGAACTTTTCAAAAGAATCAGACTTGTGATGCATTAGGTAAATATGATCATACCTTGAATAATCATCAATAAAACTGATGAAATATTCATACCCACCTCAAGCTTTGACTTTCATCGGTCCACAGAGGTCCGAATGTACAAGCTTTAAGGGTATTGTGGCTCTGAGACCTTTTCTAGTAAAAGATCTCTTAGTCATTTTTTCCTCGAGACAAGACTCACATGGAGGTAAAGAATTGTCTTCTAACTGATTTAGGAGTCCATTCTTAACCAATCTCTCAATCCTTTTGAGATTTATGTGGCCAAGTCTTAGGTGCCATAGATAGGCATTAGAAGAAACTTTTTGTCTTTTATTCTTAGTTTCGACTATTCTAAACATCTCAGTATTTAAGACAAATTTTGCTTTAGTTGGTCTTAACTTATATAAGTTGTTTTCAAGTATAGAAGAACAAATTTGAATACCTTTTCTGAAAATGAACGTTTCATTAACTTCAAAAGATATTTTATACATTTGTTCCAATATACATGTGATAGATATTAAATTCCGTCTCATTTTAGGAGCATACAAAACATCTTTAAGTATGATATATCTATCGTTGAAAAATAACTTCAAGTCTCCCACTGCTTCGACCGAGACGACCTCTCCTATTCCAACCTTGAGGGTGATCTCGCCTTTTTCAAGCTTTTTCCAGGAACTAGTTTCCTGAAAAGAGAAGCAAATATGTTTAGTGGCTCCTGAATTCAATATCTAGGTTGAGGTATCATACTCCATAAACATGTTTCAACAACTAGTAAATCATATTTACCTCGAGCTTCTTTCGAGGCAGGGGCCTGAGGACATTCCTCAGTTATGACAAATCTCAAGTCATCTATTACTAGTGTTGAATTCAGATTTGTTTTCCATGTTAAGTAGTTATCGTCGTTAAGTTTTTCAGAAGCTAATAGTTGATCTAAAGAGCTAGTCATGCTGAAAAGAAAAACATATCCTTTTTAGTAAAAAAAATATTAATCTTTTAAATCCAATCAAGTTTAGCAAAAAATATAATAATGTACCCTTCATTTTTTTTTTTTTTTTTGCAACGATATTTCAACGGTTTAGAATAACCTTCACCGAGGGGTGATCGACTATCCTCCATTGAACCAAGACTATCTTGACCAGATACTATCACCAGAATAACTCTTATTCCTATAGTAACTTAGTTATCGCAACTTTGGTCAATTATTTTCTAACACTTAGTAATTCTCGTAAATGTGACCCTCCATTTCCAAACCTCAAAGATCGAAATCATTATGCTCCCGAAGTTGGAAAGAAAAGAATGAAAATGGACCTGAGAGACCCTATCAATTTCTAGAGTTCACAGAGTTCCGAATCCTATAATACAACCCTCTGATTGGTAAGGTCGCTCCAGGGCAGACATGCAGGCGCATTATAGGAATCTCATGGTGCGACCTAATGGAAGAGACCTAGGATGTGTTGACACACTTTCTTCTCCCACTTACTATGAACAACTTTCCCTATTCACCTTGGTATTGACTCATGTAAACACTCTTCGAATGTAGTCCGCTCCAAGACAACCCAAAGCCAAGCATGAATCTCACGGTGTGAACTCTTAGGGACGCTAGAGCTAAAAGTACATTACTTCTCTCTAGCTGAAGTGTTCGAGACAATTAGGGTATAAAATACTAGTGATACATTTCGGCTAACTAAACATATCCTAAGTCTAGGTGATTCATCCGAATATAAATTTATATTGGATTTTTAACCTACGATGTCTAGGTGATAAACAAATTTTTTTACCTCACACCGCTCACTCATGCTCATAAAACCTGTTTAACCTGACTCAGACACCGGCTCGATCTCCAGGTAGTAGATGTTCCGTGAACCTTCAAACTAGCTTAGTCATCTTATCTGACTTTTTGCCAAGATCTTGTCGGGTGAGTTTTCTTGTAACTTCGGTTTTACAAGATATCGACCTATTTTCTATGAAAATTGGGATTGCTTGATGGTTAACCCTAAATGAGCGTGCATCTTATCTTTGTTATAAATTTTAGAAGTCTAGGTAATTTTATAACAATTATAAAATAAATTATAATAATTATAACCTTAGAGCATTCATCTATAACATGCTTCCTTCAATCAAACATGCTTTAATATAACACTTGAAATAAAATTAATAAATAATTATTTAAACAATTGAAATAATTCTAATTAATTTAATATCAAATATTAAATTAATTTTACACAATTTCACCTTCATATATTTAAATATTAATTCTCCAATCCCATTTAATTTTAATTTGAACGTTTCAAATTAACTTATCACACTACACTAAAGCTAATCCATTAATGAGCTAGTAGGGGGACCTCGCAGACCTACAGATCATGGACTCCAACGATCCAAGATTAATTGGCTAAACTCATTAGACCGAATTAACCCCCATTCATTAATTAATGGGTCGCTCCACTAAAGCCCATAGTTGAACTCCCCTCACTGTAAATATATTATGTCCACTCGATATAACCATGATTAGTAAGTTAACCCTTCATAGGTTGTTCGTAATAACGGCTGAGTCAAATCTCTGTTTTACCTCCGAAACTACCTCTTGTTCCTTAAGTCCCACTAATCCTTTAATGAACAATTGATTTGTGATCCAATCAACAAATCGAGTCCCTCTCAGGCCAATGAGAGGGTGGACCCTTTGTTCAAGACCCAGAATCAACACTTAAGGGAACAATCTCTCTGCTAACCCTAATCGGGTAGGAGTGAATTCCTTCTTGCACCCTATGTTCCTAGCTATTTATCCAGTCTTATCTCCAAAATGAGAGGCTTATTGAGTAGTGCTGTTGAACTACTCTCACCATTTGCAGATCAAAGGATACCCGAACAAATATGAGTTCATAGTCAGCTCAGGATTAAGGTCAAGTTAACTAGGTCATTGTAATGGGTTTGAATTAATGATATAAATTGCTCACAATGATGCGATACTACTTCTAGTTATGCGTTAATTATGGATGTTCATGTAGTATGCCATGCGTTGTCACAAGTTTTCTTATGATGGAACCAAGTGTAATTTCACCACAAGTTTCTCGGTGTGATCTGAAGTCGAACACGGGGACTGGTTTAGGTTATGGTGGTACATTCATGATATATGTGACCAAGTTTTCAATCTTTAAAAATGAGTTTGTATAAGTATATAAATTGCAATAAAATAAAGGAAAGTAGTAAAGATGCGATAAAAACATAAAAATACAGTAAACCTAAGCTAGATGATACAAGATACAGACTTCATGTACAAGATGCTTGGATTAAGGCTGGCTGTAAAAGTTATGCAAAGACTTGGGATGCGGTGACAAGTCTTATGAACAGAATAGAAAGAGAAAGACAAAAAATACAAACAACGCAAGTTCTTAATTAGATCGAAGGTATAAATACTGTTCCGCTCTTCTCTTGGCGTACACCTCTCAGTGATCGGCCGTGCTCCCACATGTCTGTGGTGAAACAGAGACTAACGTAATGAATGCAAGGTTGCTTCCATGTCTGGAAGTACTACTCGCTTTAGTTAACGCATTCTCTTGACCTTCTCTCGATAGATTAGAATGACACCTTCACTTCTGCTCTCACAGGTGAAGATGTCGTCTAGCATGCTTTAGCTAAACATATTTTATATCTTTAATACAGATTAAGTTCTTAGTGATTCATATTGCTCATCAGGGGTTTAAGAGACATCATGGAGAAAGTGATTGGTGGGTGAATGAAAATAGACAAAGAATGGTAAATGAAATTTATCGAAACATTTAATATTTCTACTAAATGTTTGATACATGGTGTGTGAATGAAGAGATAAAGAAAACATGAAATATACAATGAAAGAGAGATAGAACAGATACAAAAAAGTGCCAATGTATTGGCATAGATTTAATGAAGATCTGCTTGCCGGATAGGATGGATTTGATGGTAGCAAGAGCTTCCCTCTCAGGCTTGCTCTACCGGTAGCAGGGATCTTTGCACAGAGCTTCCGATCGGGAGTTTGGCAGGTTGGATCTAAGATTCACCTCTCGGCCTTATCTCGTATTCTTCTTGCATTTCTTCTCTTAAGCACTCAACTCAGCCTTTTCTCTACAATCTAGTAGCACTTAGCTTCGTATCAAGTAGCATATCTTTTCTCTGAAATCAATGGGGTATTTATAGGTGCAGATCTTTGACTCTGGTCTTGTGGTCCCCACTTATGGTTATAGTAATTCCAAAGATGGAGGGATATTATTCCTTCTGTTATGCAATCAGACAGTCAATTTTGCACAACCGTTAGTTGTATACGTATCCCGATCTTTTCTATGTCGACATTCTTCAACAGATTTTGAATCAGCATCCTCATTTTCAGATATATTATCAAGAGCAATATTATACGCAAAAATGTTGTCAATAACTACATTAGTTTGATTCCATATTTTTCCTGTCATGACATAGTTCATAGAATTCTCATTATTATCTTTAGGTATTTCACTTTCCTCACTAGTCATGTCGAGGATTTCTTCATGGGTATTTACATCCACAAACAAGTCTTTTTTACTATTAATTATTTTTCGTTTTTGAGATTTTCATCATTGGAATCCACTGGTCTACCATCTTCTGGTGTATTTCAGACTCATTAACGACAACTTTTTGTGTTAGGATATCAATTTTTTATGGAACATTTGTAGCTGATATATATGACTTAGTTACTTTCTTTGCATTTATAAATGCATCTGGTAATTGATTTGCTATATGTTGCAAATGAATTATTTTCTAAACTTCAAGTTCACATTGATCTGTACAGGGATCTAAATGAGACAATAACGATGCATTCCAGATAATTTCTTTTTCCAATTTCTTAATTCTTCACCCTAATATTGGAAAAATTTATCTCATTAAAATGACAATCAACAAATCGTACAATGAATACATCACCCATCAGGGGTTCAAGATATTTAATAATTGATAGGGAATCATATCCAACATATATTTCTAACCTCCCTTGAGGACCCATTTTAGTGTGTTGTGGTGGAGCAATTGGAACATATACTACACACCCAAAAATTCTCACATGGGAAATATTTGGCTCATGACAATAAGCTAATTGTAATGGCGAGTACTTACAATAAGCTACTGGCCTAATGCATGCAAGTGACACTGCAAGCAAAATAGCATGTCCTCATACAGATAAAGGAAGATTAGCTCTCATAAGTAATGTTCTTGCAATTAATTGCAAACGTTTTGTGAATGATTTTGCTAAACCATTTTGTGTATGAACATGAGCTACGGGATGTTCAAAACTTATCTCGATTGGCATATATTAATTATCAAAAGCTTGGGATGTAAATTCACTAGCATTATCAAGACGAATGATTTTAATTGTTTAATCAGAAAATTGTGCTATTAACATAATTATTTGAACAAGTAATCTTGCAAATGAAAGATTTTGATTTGATAATAAACACACGTGTGACCATCTACTAGATGCATTTATTAATAACTTAAATTTTTTAAATGATTCACTTGGTGGGTTAATAGGTTCACATATATCACCACGAATTCGTTCTAAAAATACAAGTGATTCATTTCCTACTTTAACTAGTGATGGTCTAATCATTAATTTGCCTTGAGAGCAAGCATCACATGATAATTCATTAGATTGACGAATCTTCTGATTCTTCAATGGATGTCCATTTGAATTCTAAAAAATTCTCTTCATCCTTATAGATCTTGGATAACCCAATCGGTCATGCCAAATTGTAAATATGTCTGGATTCATGAACTTCAGGTTCATTATTGCATATGTTTCAATTACTCGTATATATGTATAATACAATCCATAAGATAAAACAGACAATTTTTCCAATATACGTTTTTCATTTTAGACAGTAGAGATAATATATAGATATTCCACAATATTCTTAATCAGTCTCAATATGATAACCATTGCAACGGATATCTTTAAAACCTAGAAGATTTCTCTTTGATTGGCTAGAGAACAATGCATTGTCAATTGTAAATTTTGTTCATTTGGGCAAAATAATATTTTCTTTTCCAAAACTTTCGATCAAGTTTGCACAACTTGATATTGTATTTACTTTTTCTTTCAACATTGTCAATTTGGAAAAATATCTTTTATTTGTAAGTATTGTGTGTGTAGTTGCACTATCTGCTAGACATATATATTCTTTGCTCATTTTTTAAACACCCAACATACGAAAATGATCCATGTTTCTTCATTAAAAGAAAATAATTACAATAAGAAAAACAACATTTAAAATTTACAAAAACTACTTAAAAAAAACATGAAGATAAATAAAAGAAAACAACAACATTAAGTCTAGATATTCTTAAAATTAAAAGAAATACTTGATGTTCTACCAACTATGTCAATCATCTCCTCAGGAGATTCAAAGAAGTCTGCCACATCCAAATTCGTCATGTGGGATGAGTAAAATATGTTATTATCCTTGTATGTAAAATTTACTTCCACATTTTTCGTTTTTTTTCAAGGAGGCTTGATAGAGGTCAACTAAGTATTTTGACGTACAATAGGTACGTGACTGATAATGGGCAGAAATGCACGTTATTACAACGCAAAGATATAAAACAATGTAGGATTGCAACGGTAAAAATATGTAAAATCGTGTCCAAAAGCATTAAGTTGAGAACATTGTGATCGCATGCGTCTATCGCACTAAAGCAGCTAATTTACATATTTTGTGCAGGAAAATGCGTTGGTGCAAGACAAAATTGCGATCCAAGGAATTCAGCATCCGAATGCATTAAAAGATTGCGACCGCAAAGCTATGCGATCGTATGCATTCACAAAAATCTGCTCAAGAAGGTGACCGCATAAAGACGACGCATCAAGGTGAAATCTTAATGAATAACGATGGGATAGAAAGTTGATGACGGTCGAATCCGAATTTAGTTGACAAGTCATTAACGACGCACTGTAGCAAGTACACTCAACTTTTCGGTGATAATTAATCGGCGCATCAGACAGAGATTTAATGACATCCCATCAGTGCAATCATTTGAGAGAAAAACTCTTCACCTTGAAGCTCTATAAATACCGAAGGCCATCTTCGTTAAAGGAGTTTGAGTTGAACAGTTAGAATTTTGGAGTTTGTTTCCGCTATATACATAGATAGCCGTAGTCTGTAATTTTATATACTTAGAGGCGGAGGCGAGTGAAGAGAAAAGACGCTGGAAGATAGTTCCTGGTCAGCTCGAGAGAGTGTCGAGAAGCATTGAGAACGGAGAGAGGGCCGACTCTTGCGAAAGAAAGAATATTCTTTTGGGCAAAGTAGAGAAAAACACAGTGTAAAAGCCTTGGGAAGCAAGACATTGCTACGAGACTCCCTATCCTTACTTCCCATTGTCATTCTGTATTCTGATTTCATTTATAAAATAGAACTTGCATCTCTACATCTGTTCACTCTTTTTACTTTACGCGTGAGTAACTAAACTTCCGAATGGGTTGAGAAGCACTTAGCTAGCATGACTTAAGATCTTCATTTTATGCGATCATCTTGTCTTATGTATGCGTCCATCACCCCTTTAGAGTTACTCGAGAGAGAGTCTAAAGAAAGAACCTAGACTTGAGAGAGCTAGGTTAGAATCTAGGTTTGAGAAAGTTAGATTAGAACCGCATAAGCAAGAGATAGAAACTTAGAGATAAGTTCTGTTTGCTAACATGCATCGCATGCACCCTAGAAATAGGTTATGGTAGTATGCGGTCGCCTTGTGTATGTTTGTGTCATTCATCATCGCATAGACAAGAATAGAGGCTTAGACGTAAGTCCTATAGACATCATCGTATACATCGCATGTGTCCTAAAACTAGGAGCTATAGCATTTGCATTGAGAGATGACTTGTTGTTGTATGTGTATAGCATGATCACATAACTTGAACGCAATCTTGGGAAGTGTTAGCTAAATCCCTTCTCAACCCGTTCCCCGCATACTCATTGTAACTTTCGTTGTTATGAACTCTTTTCCAATTTCGCCGCATAGAATATATACCTTAAACAAACATACCAACCAACTCATTGTTTTATTTGTCACCGCAAAGAAATCAGAAATCACCGTCGCATACTGTCTCCATAGTCCCTGTGTTCGACCCTGGGCTTACCAGGCAATCTAGTAGGATTTATACTTGGATTTTGGGAGGAAAACTTGCATGTACAACGCATACACCACCATCTCGATACACATCATTATTGTGACCAATGGCCAGTCACTCCATATCGAAAACATTTATTTTCAACACTCTTTGAACTCTTATATTGTGGAGCTTTTCCTTTGTGATCCCCATTTTGTGTGGTTTTTTTTGAAATTTAAATGATTAGAATGACCATGAAAATAATAATTATTTCTTCCTCTACCACGACCACAACCTCGACCACGATTATTAACATTCACAACATTCACTTCAGGGAATGGGTATTGTTCCATTGGTCGAGATTCGTGATTCTTCATCAATAACTCGTTATTTTATTCGGCCACGAGAAGACATGAAGTTACTTCAGAATATTGTTTAAAACATTTCTCTCGATATCGCTGCTGCAGGAGCATATTTGGGACATGAAATGTAGAAAATTTCTTCTCTAACATATCAACATCAGTAATTTTTCCTCCGCATAACAACAATTTAGAACTGATTTTAAATAATGTGGAATTGTTATCACTTACTAATTTAAAATCTTATAGCCTCAAATGTATCTACTCATAATGAGCTTTAGAAAGAATAACTGTCTTTTGATGATCATACCTTTCTTTAAAAATTTTTTACAAGATACAAGGATCTTTTATTGTAAGATATTTCATTTTTAATCACTCATAGAGATGATGATGAAGGAAAATTATAGCTTTTGCTTTGTCCTAACTGGATGTCGTATTTCCTTCTTTAATTGTTTCTTCCAAGTTCATAGCATCCATGTGAATTTCGACATCGACCATCCATGACAAAAAATAATTGTCATTAATATTAAGGATTGTGAATTCTAATTTCGTAAGGATTGTTATGCCAACACCATCACAAAATATTACATTTATATTAGAAATTTAATATGTACTAAATATGCAAAATAACATTTAATTTATTAATTATAATAAAGAAGAAGAAAAACCCAACCCACCTTTAGCAATGGAAGCAACAGGAGCTCGTGCTGATAACGTGTTGTGAAATTGTGGAGCACGACAGGAACATGGATATGGAGAAAATATAATATAATAATAATAATAAATATAATATAATATAATATAAAATAAAATAACCAAAATCATAAAATACCTAAAATTATAAAATTGGAAAATATGAAAATTAATGGAATCTTGAAGTGGATTTCTCGCCAATGTACATTCTTTTGAGATCCACCAAATGCCACTATTTATAGACAAAGTGGCAAGACGAATTTGAACTTACATGGACACCAAATATGAATTATTACAAAGCACATGGACAATATGAAAAGTGAAATGTGACTTTTAGGACACAAAGAATTAGACATCTATTTTTGTGATATTTATGATAGGCCAATTGTTTGTTACTCTACTATTTTTCGTGCATAACCTTGACCGAAAGTTTGAAAATCAATTTCGACCCAAACCGTTAAAGAGCGCCATAGCTTCATAATTTCAATAGTAAGTAGGAAATTATTAAATAAACATTTGATAATATTTCTTTTTATAATTAATTTCATTTTGAATATATTTGTATAAAGTCATCTCTATATTTGTTCACACAGCTTTGATAAACAGTCTAAAAAGATTTTCATGAACAATCAAATACTTATTCTATGAAATAATTATTGGAATAAAATTAGATTGGTAAATATATTTGAAATATTTTATTTATTCTTAAAAACAGTTGTACCTAACAATTTAATAATAAAAAAACATAACTTTTATATAAGTTAAAAAGGGATTTTCAAAAGATAGAGAAATAAGGAAAATTATTTACATAAAATAACAAAATTTAATCTTCTTTGATAGAGGCTAATAGAAATCTATCAGTGTCATATAAGTGATAGAAACTGATAGAAGTCTGTCATTAATACTATTAGTGATAGAAACTGATACAAGTCTATCACTGAAAGATACTGGTAGACGTTGATAGAATTTTATCAGTGTCTATCAGCGATAAAAATCGATAGAAGTCTATCAGTCATAGAGGTTGATAGAAGTCTATTAGTGTCTATCAGTGATAAAAATTTATAGAAGTCTATCATTGATATTATAGCGATAGAAGTTGTTACAAGTCTATCACTGATAAACACTGATAGCAGTCTAGTAGTGTCTATCAGTGATAGAAATTGCTCGAAGTCTATCATTGACAGAGGCTGATAGAAGTCTAACAATGATAGAATTTGATAGAAGTCTATCATTGATACTATAATGATAGAAACAAAATACAAGTCTATCACTGATGAACGCTGATAAAAGTCTATTAGTGTCTATTAGTGATAGAAATTGATAGAAATGCATCATTGACCGAGGATCATAGAAGTATATCAGTGTCTATCAATATTAAAAACTGATAGAAGTCTATCATTGATACTATAATGATACAAATTGATACAAGTCTATCATTGATGAATGCTGATAGAAGTCTATTAGTGATAGAAATTTATAGAAG
This sequence comes from Benincasa hispida, assembly GCF_027475165.1. Taxonomy (NCBI): domain Eukaryota; kingdom Viridiplantae; phylum Streptophyta; class Magnoliopsida; order Cucurbitales; family Cucurbitaceae; genus Benincasa; species Benincasa hispida. The sequence continues at coordinate 28,160,366 of NC_143482.1, read as the reverse complement.
TCTATAATTGATCGAGGATGATAGAAGTATATCAGTATCTATCAATATTAAAAACTGATAAAAGTTTATCATTGATACTATAATGATAGAAATTGATATAAGTCTATCATTGATAGACACTGATAGAAGTCTATCAGTGTTTATCAGTGATAAAAATTGACAGAGGCTGATAGAAGTCTATCAGTATTTATTAGTACTATAAACTAATAGAAGTCTATCATTGATACTAGAGTGATAGAAATTGATACAAGTCTATCACTGATAGACGTTGATAGTAGTGTCTATTAGTTTTTTTATTTTTTTATTTTTTTTTATTTCTTTAAGTAGTTTGATATTTTTTCTATTTATGAAAATTTTCCTACTTTTTTATACTTTAATATATAGTTTTATTACACTTCAATTAAATAATTAAGACATAAATGATCTAGCTATTATTTATAACAAATTCCAATTAACCAACTGTAACGCCCGGATCCTTAAACCTTATGATCCGACTGCTACGACATGCATACTTAGACTTTTCTATCATGAGATGAGTTTTGGTTGAAATTTCAAAGAACATATCTAAATTTTATTAATTAGATAGAAAAACTATATAGAAATTTATTTATCAAAACACCAGGATCCATAAAACATTAGCGTGGTGGTACAAAATGCATGTGCCTATAATAGTGAGTTTGATGGTTGGCCATTTGAGCGACGTCCAACTCTGCCCTCTACGCTGTGTTCTTACCTACAAAGTCTGTAAAAATATAGGATGAGTACATAATATACCCAGTAAGTAGTTCTCACGTAGGGTAGTGACCAAATGCACAATCACAAGCAACATGTCATGAAAACATATGATTGGGACCGAAAACGTATAATAACATGTGGTGGTCGGTTATGCTTCCAACATAAATCTCTCCGCCCTGATAGGAAGATGAGGACCTAAGCGAAACTAACCCATCTGATGATTAGCGGGTCATGCAGTCAGTAGGGCCAGAGTCGCATCCAACATCAATCATTAGCATAAACGTTATGCTTCCAACATAAATCTTTCCGCCCTGATAGGAAGATGAGGACTTAAGCGGAAACTAACCCATCTGATGATTAACGGGTCATATAGTCAGTAGGGCCAGTGTTGCATCCAACATCAACCATTAGCATAAACGTTATGCTTCCAACATAAATCTTTCCGCCCTGATAAGAAGATGAGGATTTAAGCGGAAACTAACCCATCTGATGATTATCGGGTCATGCAGTCAGTAGGGCCAGAATCGCATCCAACATCAACCATTAGCATAACCATAAGATTAGACTGGAAGCATAACTTACACCTAATTAAAACTTGGTTTTAACGTAATCGTGAACAAACATAATGCATGGGGTCCCTTGTAGAGAAACGTGTTCTAAACATGTAATGCAATATAACAATTAACATAACCATGCAATATAATAAAGGTACACTACCATAGAACATTTAAAGAGAGGGTGAGATAAACTACTTACCTTGACTGTGATCTAATTATTCCTTATTATTCTTTATGATTTTATCACCAGAGTTTTCCCTTTTTAAATCAAAAGAAGAAATTTGGGCAGCACTTTACCCGAGCTTTTCTCTTTTAATCTTCACAGAACTTCCTCACTCACACTTACTTTTTCACACGATACTATGTTACTGAGATTTGTTTGAGAATGGGTTAAATCTTCGGCAAAGGGTCCTATTTATAGTAGTTTTCAGCTCTTCTCAGTGTGACAAATCATCGTACAGGTGGCTTCTTTAAAATTACTTATGGTTTATGGATTTCTCTCAATAAGACACCTAATTTTGGCTACGTTTGCCCTTACGTCATCATTCTTTGTTTGTATTCAATTTTAGGGGTTTTCCATGTATAATCTATAAGATCGTGGCCAAATTCAACGCATAATTCGCGCTTTTGTCCAAATCTCGCTCACTCTGCTCTTAAATTCTCGCTCTCTCCCGTTTTCTCGCTAGGAATTTACTCTGGAGCTTTCTTGCTGGAAATCCCGCTCTCTCCACTCTCGCTCTCAAATTTTCTCTTCCGCCTCGCTCTCTCCAGCTTTCTCGCTCTCGCTCTCTCTCTCGTTCTCGCTCTCGCTCTCGTTCTCGCTCTCGCTCCCGCTCCCGCTCCCGCTCTCGCGCGCTCTCGCCCCTCTCGCTCCTACTCTTTCCTACTGTCTCGCTAAGAATAGCTTTCTTTACTCTCGCTCTCTCCAACTTCCTTGCTACAATTCTCGCTCTCTCCAATTTTCCTTCAATCTCGCTCTCTCCAGGGATCTCGCCAGCCTCAATCTCGCTAGCATCGCTCGCTGGGTTTCTCGCTCTCCAATTCTTCCTTCGATCGCGCAGCTCCCTTCTCAGAATCTCGTTTTCTCCAGTTTTCTCGCTGGTGTGGCTCTCGCTCTCTCCCAGTTTCTCGCTCCTCTTATTCATTATCTTTTGGATAATGAATAAATTTCCAATTTCCAATTTATTTATTTATTATTATTATTATTTTTTTCTAAATTTCCACCCCTTTAAATAAAATTTCGTCCTGCTTATTATTTGATATTTAATTTCCTATATGCGTACAGATCTGGGTCGTTACGCCAACCAAATACACTTAATAAATCCACGTTTAACATATTAGAATTGAAACACGTAGACTTATTAACAAACTCATACATATCACAATCTAAACATATGTTTACAATCTCCAAAACTTTAAACAATAAATGTGAAACATAATATGATTATCATTTTTCTAAGTAGAAACACTCCAATGGTATTCACCGACATACAATGTTGACATATCATCAAAAAGAAAAATCATACAACACGATTTGTAAGTTGTGTCACGAAATCATCAATGTTGTCATCAGAGGTTTGATCTTGGGCCGCAAGCTTCATCCACTTAGTTGCATTTTGTCTAATCTCAAGGCTTTTCTTTCCCTCCATAACTTTCCTAATACACAACTCAATCTCTTGTCTCCTAACAATCCCATTTTGCTTTGGATTAACCCTCACACCAATCTTCCACACATCCTCCACAAACTTGGCATTAGTCATTTGGTCAGTCCATTGAGGCATTGATACCATGGGAACCCCACAAGTAATAGCCTCTAAGACTGAGTTCCAGCCACAGTGAGTGACAAAACACCCAATTGATTTGTGAGCCAAAACTTGGACTTGGGAGCACCATTTCACCACCATCCCCATCTCTTTCGTCTCTTCAAAGAAGGCTTTTGGAAGCATATTTTGGGCTTCAGGCTCTTTAATGACCCAAAGGAATGTTACGTTGGCTGCTTTGAGGCCCCATGCAAGTTCTTCCATTTGATCATCTGCCAACTTCGATACGCTTCCGAATGACACGTAAACCACGGAGTTGTTATTTTTAGAGTCCAACCACTTTATTATTTTTTCTTCTTCACTTGATTTTATTAGATCCATTCCGTAATTGTGGTCATTCTTCAACCTTTTGTCTATGAGTATAGATGGAACTGTTGGTCCTACTGTCTTGAATGGTACGTACCTCTGCATCCACTCTAGTACCTATATTTATTTAATATTTTTGTAAGTTTTTTTTTTCTAATTTTAATTTATAAACAAATGTTTGTTTAAAATTATTGAAGTTTCAAAGTTGTATTAATCTATTAATGTGTCTATTGTTGAATCTATGCAGAGAAACTTTTAATTAGAAAGATAATTATAACAAATAAAAGAAAAATTGTTATTGTGGAATAGTTAAAACATTTTACAATATATATATATTTGAAATCTTACTTTCTTTTTTAAAATTTTGTTAGATAGGTACTTATTTATTTTTTAGGAATATTTAAAAATTTAAAAATTAAGGATTTTTTTGGAAAATCAGGTACCTTTTCTTTTTAAGTCTTTGAAAATTGTGCTTGTTCTCACACTATTGAGTTTTATCTTTCTCAAAGAAATATAAAAATATTTAGCTAAATTTAAAAAACAAAAACTTTAAAAGTTTGCTATGGCTTTTGAAAAGTAAGAAGAAAAGTCTGAGAGAGATTAAGGAGAAAGGTAAGTGGATTGAACTTACTTGTGGCTCCAAGGCATGGAAAGTGTTGATGAACATCCAACGAGGGCGGTTAGAGAACTGGTGAATCATGGAGCTAAGAAAGACTGGATATTGGCGTGGATTTTGTATGAGTGAAGGAAAGTCAGTGATTTGAAGAAGTGGGAGGGCAGGAAGAGAAATAGGGGTTTCGTCAGGCATAACATTTGACATCTTCAGCCAACCACGGTTTATGTGATAAAAAATGGCATTAACAGCACACGATTCAGTGAAGAAGGGAGCCCCAGAGAGGCCAAATCCAGCAGCCACATCCAAAACCCAAGGGATGAGAGAATCATACACAACACAAGCAATTGGAGAATTGGAGATCTGACGTTGGTCGAGCAAGTTCCCTAAGTGGAAGCAAATGGAGGTCTTCACACGTTGCATATACGACTCCATCGGCTCGGACTCTGGATCTCCCCCTTTGTAGGGGACTCGAGGCCTGTACTCCACCTCGATCTTCATGGACGAGTCGCCAACGCCCATGTCCCTGTGTTTCTTGTGGTCAGTGATTTCATGGGTGTTGAGAACATGTAAGACAGTAACCTTAAGTCCTTTCAAGGCAAGGCTTTTGGAGAATTGGAGGATGGGGTTTATGTGTCCTTGTCCATCTGGAAAAGGAACAACCACTATCTCTTCTTTTTTCCCTTCTCCCATTTCCATCTATTCTTCAATATACTTTGCTTCTTATTATTCTTTCCCCCTCTTTTTGTAGTCGCACATCCCAACCTCATTTTCCCTTCTCCTTTCTATTTTCACTAATAAACAAACCTACCACATTTCTTCCCATGACTTCTTTAAAATAATCATATCAACACGTGATTACATTTTTTTTTTTTATTCTTTTCTATTTATTTTTTGAATTTACTATAACCATACATCTTTCTATTTAGTGTTTCAACTCTCATTATTTAGTGTTTCAAGAAGAAGAGAAGTGAGAGGAGAGAGAAAGTCAAAAGAATTAGAGAAGGGAAGACAGAAAATTGTTGAGAGGAGAGAAAAAATCACCCTATCTGACATATCATCTTATTTTAACTTTAAACTAATCTCAAATTTAACGGTGGGATTTTATTTGAGTTTTTTTAAAACATAATGATTACGATTAAACCTTTACAAGCATGGGAATTAAAATAGAAAAACTATAAGAATACAGGTACCAAAATAACATTTTAAAAGGTGTCAACTTATTAATAAAATCATTCAGTTTAAGATTTGTATGCAATTGTCATTTGTAAAACTCCAATTCACTGAAGTATCGACCAAGTTGAGATCTGCATGCAAGAAAAAGATCTATGGTTCACATCTCTCACTTCTAATGTACTAAAAAAAATATATGTTGTCAAACTAAATATAATTCAATTGGTATCCGAGTGTGCTAGTAACTACAAAGTCTATGATTCAAATTCCTCTATCATCAATTGTACTATATATATATATATATATATATATGTCTAACTTGTCATTTTTTACTTGGTTTTTATTTAAGATGTGTAAGATAATAAATGAGAATAATATGTACTATTGTAGTATTATGATTGAAAGAATAGTGCTATGATATTATGTTGTGGTAGGACAGAAAGAAGAGGTGAGAGAAATAATTTTTAAAAATTATCTCTCAAGTGTCATTGTTTAAAATAATGAAAACAAAATTACAATCAAATCAATCCAGAATCCCATAAAGATTCCTTACAATTTAAATAACCAAGAGTATAGAAATGTAAAGGAGGGAATAGACATGTGACAATAAAGTTTAAAATAAATGATTTTGTATAAATTAATAAACAATCAATTTTAATAAATAGTTATGGGTACTTGGAGCATAGATTATTTTAATTATTATAATTCTATGTTATTACAGTTGGGTTATAATTTGTGTTTGAAGTATAGATTATTTTAGTTTGAATTATAATAGTATGTGTTTAAGATGTAAACTATTTCAATTTTAGAAAAAAATAGTAAACATGGTAGCAAAGAATAAAAAAATGATGAATGTAAAATAGTAAAAAAATAACAAAATAGAAAAACGGAAGTAAATGGAGGTTTCGAAATAATGTTGACTATAACTAATCGATGAATACAAAATAGTATTTTATTGTAGCAAAAATAGTTATTATAATATTAAGATAATTTTTGATCTGAACACACTCTAAATGATTAAAATTATTTTGAATTATTTTCACACCTCCCTAGGCAATGACTCTTCACCTCACAAGATCGATGATTTAAGATCCCTAGCATATTTAGGAGTAATTTAGAATCACTTTCTCTCCCTCTCTCTCATTTTTCTCCCTAAATTTTTTATAATTACCGATTCTATTAAAAATATATATATTTTTTAACCGCTATGTGATACTTATTTCAGCTATATGTAATTTATATATTCTATACATTGTTGGAATACCTTGAATCTACTATATGGTGCTTCAAGCGGTCAAGTACGAATCTTACTTCAAACAACTGAATTATTTATGTATTTATCATCTTTGCGGGATCTACATTTATAACCTTATAGTTTAAAGAAGTGCACCATACAAACTCTCTAACGCTGGGGTGTTTTTATCCTGTATTCCGAATAATTATTTCAAATAAACTATTCTCCCTCGCCATATGAATGTAGGTAATACACTGATAGTAAATTATGTAAACATCTGTGTTGATTCTCTACTATTTTATATTTCTTGTTTTCTTTGAATGTCGACTAATTCCATAAAATAGGCATTATATGTTATTTATGATTTTAGACCTAGAGTTTAGAAGGGTATTATATATAGATGATCTAATCTCAATAGTGCAGCCAATATATTTGTATTATCTGATACTTTCTTCGAATAATAAAACTTCCCTCTTTCTGTCCGTAGACATATAATTGATATTTTATTAATAAACAATGTAAATCTTTGTGTTGATTTTTTGTCGTTCTTATTCTGTATTTGTTGATTTCATTTACCAATGCATGTTGAATTAAAAATTGTTTAACAATTGCTAATAACATCTCTAACTACAAAATTTATGAGACCATATCTACTTTTGGGACCACATTTTCACATGTTAACCATTTCACCAAAACTGTCACTTGGGTCAAGACGGAGGCCGGACACCAAGGCTTGCTTATTTTATATATAATTCTGATGTGTTTTTAAAGAACGAACTTTTACTTCAAAACTTTGGGAAACTTTGTTGGATTGTTTTTAAATTTCCATTTCTTTTTATTGTTTGTTCTTAGTTGTCTTTCAAAAGCTTTATATTAAAAATACCTCTTTTGTTCAAAGCATATGCCAATACACCCTAGGCACATTATAAAATTTAATTCAGTTATAAAACACTTTTGGTTAAGTACATGTATTGATAATTAGATACCAAATATCTGCATTAATAAATAGTAGATAGTATTGAAGACTAAAAAAATAATTATGAAATAATTTGAAAGTAAAAAAAGGTTTTAAACAAAAGTATATATGATTGATAACTTAATATTAGCATGCTAGATTATGGAAAATACCACTAAATATTGTACTTTGTTTGAAAAATATACCCCTAAGTTTTTAACATTTTAATAGTATCCATGGAGTTTTTTTTAAAAAAATAAAAATATTTTTATTATTTTTGTTTTCTTGATGAAAACCATATATTTTGTTTCAAAAATATTTCGAGCTTTCAAAAGTTTCAATAATACCTTTAAATTTTTAAAGAAAAAAGTCGAAAAATATCCTTATCGTTAGTATTATAGACAGAAATCATTAGTACCTCATTTTAAAAATACCTCTAAATTTGTAAAAGTTGCATTAACACTCTTAACATTTTAAAATAAATGTTTAAAAATGCACTTACCATTATTATAGTCATGTTTTTTTAAAGTTATCTTGAGTTTAACAAAACCATTTTTAAAATAATTCATATAGATAGGTTCATGTCTTAACATTCTAGATACATCTTTTTTTCTCATTCGTCCATATAAAACAGATAACTTCAAGTTAAAACATAAAATCTCACAAAATTTTACAAAGTCCTAAAATAAATCAATATCATCTTCAATATCATAGGGAACATTCTTGAATGATTAGAACAAATAATAGACTAATTTAAACTGCAAAAAGGATCAATATAAAATCTTTGATCATCACTATAAATTTAGTAATACACATGTTTTCTTACTCTTCCTCCTATTGGTTTCCCTCGAGTATGAAAAAATTTCTTAATATGCCTCTCTTTTTGCGTGTTAAACTCAAACGATATATTAAATCAAACTTAACTGCTAACATAAAACCTTGTTAAAACATTTTATTTCCTAAGATGAAATTCCACTATTCTCTTTTTTCTTACTAGAAGCTATATATCTTAATTGAATGGAGTAGTTTTAGAGATTGTGGAATAGAAGAAAGGAAGTAAGAGGACGTTGAAGAAGAGAGAGAAAAGAGGAAAAATGTGGAAGTGTTAGGTCACATAATGAAGCAAAAGATAGAGAGGTTAGAAGAAAGAGGGGATGGATAATAATACAACTTTTGAAAGTTTAAAAATATTTTTTAAACGAGATATTAATGGTTTTCTGTTTATAAATGGACACCAAAGTATCTTTAATTTTTTTTTTTTAAAGTTTAAGGAAAATTTCAGAACTTATGAATATTCAAGAGTTATTTTTTAAACAAATGACTAATGGTTTCATCCAAAACTAATTGTAATGACATTTTTTAGAATTTTTTTTTAAGCTTAAGGGTAATGTTATTTTAATAAAATATTATATTCTAAGAGTAATTTCTATAAATTAGGTATAATATGATGTTTTTAGGGTTGTTTTCAAATATAAGAAAATAAAGCAAAATATTTATAAATATAGTTAAACTTCAGTTTCTATCTGCAATAGATTGCGATAGACTACTATTTGTGTCTATCTGTATCATCATAGACACTGATAGTAGTCTATCGCACTCTATCATAGATGGACTAAGATATTTTACTATCAATTGTAAATATTTTCAATAGTTTTGTCATTTAAAATAATTTAACTGTTTTTAGGTATCAGACCAACAATAATGTAATTTATTTGATAATGTCTTGCTCATAATTCATTCTATCTTAAAAAAAATTAAAAGTCATAGACATTAAGGGTAATTGTTTTAAATGGTAAATTGTTAAAAATATTTTCAAGTATAGCAAAATGTCACTGCTATTGGTGATAAATAATGATAGACTGCAATGACCATGATAGACATCTATTAGATACTGATAGATTCCTATCGTGGTCTATCTCTGATAGAGAGTTATATTTTGCTATATTTACAAATAATTTACTTGATTTTCTAAATTTAAAAACACCCCTAATATTAACAAAAATGGTTGATTCTAAAAATATTATAAAAACATCTAATCAAACTTGAAAGTAACAAACGCATGAATATATCGGTTAAAAAACAAGTGCATGAACATTATATTAATACCCAAAAATTGATCAAAATATACTTTGATGTTTGAAGATTTATACTTTTAACCTATTTTCAAGAATAAATAAAAAAAATTGTTGTGCTTAATATCTTACATTTCATTGATATCTGTCTAAATTCTGTCCTTTATTCAAGTAGATTTTTTGTCGCCAAATTGCCTGAGGCGTACACTTTTTTTAATCAAATAGTAGATGTTGTACCACTCTTACCAAGCTCTCGTACTTGCCAGGGTTGGGGAGGCTGATAACTCGTAGAAATACAAGTTATTTATTTTATTTAGATTATGCGGCAAAAAGAAGGAAAAGTTGCGTCGACAGTATAGAAATTGGCTTAGAAATACGAAAATTGTAAAGTATTGTGAGCACACCCACTAACCCCATTGCGATGGCGAAATGGAATGTCTAAGTATTTGTTTTGCAGGAAATAGGTCACTACATGCGTTAATTGCTCGAGGACAAAATGTACAATGCATCTACACAGTATGCAGAAAACGATCAAGAATGGAAAAGATCAACGCAATTGCAACGCATGCGACGATCGATCATGGATTCAAGCGATCAACGCATTTCCACCACATGCGGCAATCAACAAGAGATCAAAACAACTACACCACAGGCGGCGATCGATCAAAGTTGTGAAGAGCAACGCATTTGCAAGGACTTCTGACGTGTACAACCTTCTGTTGAACGATTCTGACAGATTGATCGTGGAGCAGAGTGGACATTTTCACTACCCCATGGCAAAAATTATCAGAATTACAAAGTGGGACCACTAATACGGAGAGACAAGGTCTATAAATAGCTTCCTCAAATTCAATGTAAAAGAGGCTGGTCTGCAGAGATATTACAGAGAAAATCCGGGAGAACGACGAGACAAGCCTGAAAGGTGAGTCTTTGAGCAAGAAATTATTTCCATTCTTGAAGAAGAAGCTCTATGCAAGAGGTCACTTCTACCTGGAAAGCAAGCCTGAGTGGGAAGCTTTCCACTCCATTTCATCCACACGCCGGTAAGCACAACGTTTCCAATCGGGATCTGTGTCAAGACATTGATACTCTTTCCATATTTGTTTCTATTTTTTCATTCATCTACTGTGTTCATATTTCTTTAATCTTTCATTCACAATCATGTATCAAATGCTGATCTCTAGATTTAAATATCATTATCGTAATCATTATCATCTCTTCGTTATTTTTCACACATTTATCATCCATTTTCTCCATCATGTGTCATTAATCCTCTGGGAAAAGGGGAAGGATTAAGCGAGTGAGTTAATCCTTGGCAAGGAAATCGACTGAGTTTAGCTAAAGCATGCTCGACGACATCTTCACTTATGAGAGTAGAAGTGAAGATGTCATTCCGCCTATCGAGAGAAGGTTGGCAGAATACGTTAACTAAAGCGAGAAGTATTTTCAGAGATGGAAACAACCTTGTGTTAATCACATTCATCCCTATTTCACCATAGACATATGGGAACGCGGCCAATCACTGAAAGGTGTAAGCCAAGGGAAAGCGGAACCTTAGTTGCGTCCTTAACAAGATTGACAAACTTACGATATTCTTTCCATCAACTCATTCTTTTTCTGATTCATTCACAAGATTTTCCACCGCATTCATTAGATTCTTTTGTATAACTTCACAGTCAGTCCTCACCCTGTATCATTAATAGTTTAGACATTTCTTTATGTTAAACCGGTCGCATTTACCAAATTAATATTGCATCTAAACAACAAAAATCCCCATGTTCGACCTCAGGTCAATCTGAAAAACTTGCGTTGGAATTATACTTGGTTCCAGCGCAAGAAAACTTGTGACACGCACTACATCAATGCATACTACGAAGCATATTATCATCATCGCATACACTTAGAACGTAGTATCGCGCATATCTTTATACCAAAGCACTTGAGCGCATAGAGCATCATCATTTTCATTCATTAGTGTATTTTAATAATATAGATAAAGATTTACAAATTTAATACAACAAGTTTTTGGCGCCGTTGCCGGGGACAAGAACTTGAATCATTCATTCAGTCATCATTGTGCATGCGCTTAAAGATATATATATTTTTATTATTACAAGTTTTTGGCGCCGTTGCCGAGGACAAGAACTTGATACATTCATTAAGTCATCATTGTGTATGCACTTAAAGATATATATATTTTTATTATTTCAAGTTTGGCGCTGTTGCCGAGGATTGGTAACGTTTATTGTTGATAGTTTTGTGGTATTTTGCAGGATAGATCTCTGCTGTACTGTCTGTTTATTGCGGAGAGCAGGTTGACGGTTTATGAGTACTGGGACTGATCCAGAATTCGAAGTCGACCTAGAGAACAAACGTACTTTTCGCGCAAGAGCATGCCAGAATCGAATTGGAGAAGAAGGAACATGACGAATAATAATGAGAGGCTCGAAGGGAATCAAGGGGTTAATCAACCAGCGCAAGATCCTATTTTTCTTGCAGCCGACCAAACATACCAATGAGGAACTATGCGGCGTCGAACTTATATGACTTCTCGCCTAAAATTTCAAGACCCATGGTTGAGAAGAATGCACGCTTTGAAATCAAACCGGTCATGCTAAAAATGATCCAAAATGCAGGACAATTTGGAGGGATGCAAGGTGAAGACTCACACACACATTTGACCAGCTTCATGGAGATGTGCAATACTTTCTCTATTCCTAGTGTTACTCCTAAGGGAATTAGACTGTACCTCTTCCCATACACACTGAGGGATGGGGCAAAGAGGTGGGCTCATTCTCTAGAGCCAAATGAAATTACTTCATAGGACCTCAGGGATGAGGCAACAATAATCCTCGTGTTCGACCTCAGGTCAATCTGAGAAACTTGCGTTGGAATTATACTTGGTTCCAACGCAAGAAAACTTGTGACACGCACTACATCAACGCATACTACGAAGCATATTATCATCATCACATACACTTAGAACGTAGTATCGCGCATATCTTTATCACAAAGCACTTGAGCACATAGATCATCATCATTTTCATTCATTAGCGCATTTTAGTAGTATAGATAAAGATTTACAAATTTAATACAACAGAGGTTGTCCGTGAGCTAATTGGGCTTCGAGATTGCATATATGCGAAAAGAGCTCACTTTCGACTTTCTACCTTGGCATTTTATGCCCGGTTATGGTTCAGGAAAGGGTTTTATCCCTTTCATTAGAGCACATTGAGGTTGAAGGAGTCTTCGGAACTTGTGGAAAGGCTATGATGATTGAAGGCTATTCAAATAGCATGATTGATACCACAAAGAAAGGGTATCTAAGTCATACCAGTGGAATAACTTTTTCATAATAATTATCTCGATATATGATACCACAAACTAGCCTTATGACTGATAAGGTAAGGGGTTTCAAAAGAAAAAACAAAATGAAAATTCTACATGTGATAGAAAAGTAATACCTTGAAAGGATGAGCGAACATCCAGAGCGAAAGAGTCCCAGTTCCCAATTAATTATTTTATAGAAACAAAAATTTAGAAGACGAAAATCATGTGCATTCTAAAAAAAAAACAGCTTGCTATAAGAAACCAAAAGAAGAATTTAGGATTTAGAAAATACTAATGAATCTACTGAGACTTCAAAAAGAGTTGTTGAAGGGGCTGATACATCAATAAGAGTTATGATGTTAGTTCATCTAGTCATCCATCTCAAGAGTTGAGATTGCCTCGATGTAGTGGGAGGGTTATGAACCCATCTGTATGCTACATGGATTTAACAGAAGCCCAAAATATCATAACTGATGATGGAGTTTAGGATCCATTATTTTATAAACAAGCAATGGAAGATGTTGACAAGGATGAATGGATTAAAGCCATATATCAAGAAATGGAGTCCATGTGCTTCAAGCTTGTCTGGGAGCTTGTAGATCAACCTGATGGGATAAAACCTATAGGTTGTAAATGGATCTACAAGAGGAAAAAAGGTGTAGATGGAAATGTACAAACCTTTAAAGATAGACTTGTGGCAAAAGGTTACCCAAGTTGAGGGGGGTGAACTATGAAGAAACTTTCTTACCTGTTGCCATGTTAAAGTCTATTAGGATTCTCTTGTCCATAGCTATATATTATATTATGACTATGGAATATGACAGATGGATGTCAAGACTGCCTTTTTGAATGGTAATCTCAAAGAGACCATCTACATATATCAACTAGAAGGATTCATTGAACAAGATCAAGAGCAAAAGATTTGCAAGCTTAATCGGTCCATTTATGGATTGATCAAGCATCTCGATCTTGGAATATAAGATTTGATATTGCAATCAAATCTTATGGCTTTGATCAGAATGTTGACGAACCTTGTGTTTACAAGAAAATCATCAATAGCTCAGTAGCTTTCCTCGTGCTGTATATGGATGATATCCTACTCATTGAGAATGACGAAGTTTTCTGACTGATGTAAAGAAATGGTTGGCCGCCCAATTCCAAATGAAAGATTTAGGAGAGGCGTTGTCATAACCCCTCCCGATTTACCCTCTAAAACCGAAAGAGGATGTAAAGATAGCAGTTACTGGCCTCCTTGCCAGCACTTACTACCTAAGTGAATCTATTTAACACCTCAATACGCAGAATGACTTGGCAATAAAACAACCATGAAATTAACCAGTGTAAAGACTTAATTATAGTTCCAAAAACAAACATATATCCAACGAAATAAAATGATAAGAATAAACATGGGTCCCAAAAGAAAATAAGTTTCATAAGTCACTGACTCCTTTCCAAATATGTGTACATCAAAACAAGCTTAACCTAAGCTTCTTCTTAAGGTCACCAAACTTTGGGTGACAAGTTGCAGTGGATTTAACTGCGAGGGAACTGACCGCTACCTGGAAAAAAAAGGAAACATTTGAAAACTAGGAACTGGTTGCCCAGTGAGTGACTAATAGAAATACATATCTTCTCAAGCCTTTCATATGCATTAATGTAAAAAAATAAACATCATGGAAAATAATCTCAAGCAACTTGCATAATATCATACATTAGTCATAGCATTATACTCAATCACACTATCAAACCTTAGTTGAGAACGAGAATTCATAGCTCAAGCTTCCGACGATTCATGGACGTGAGACCCATACTTCGGCCTCTCATGAAGAACTACCTAGGTGCACGTGGAGTATACTAAGTACCGTCAACACCTTAGGTACTTTCTCGAATACCTTTTATACCTTCGGTACCTGAAATATTAGAAACGTAATATTCATAGGACATTCGAGCATCATAAGCTTAGGCTTAGTACTTACTTAGCTTTTGCCCTAAGAGCATTATTACCATTCAATATGCATGCTTTACAATTATAAACATGTAATTGCAATACTCTCTCATGCATTCTTAACATATGCTAGGATTAGTAAACTCATTTAAAAAACTTAAAATGTCATGCTTAGGAAATTCCATGAACTCTTTAAAACATGAGTATGAACTTTAGTTGCTTGGAAAACCCATGAACATTAGCATGAAATTCATTTGGAATGCATGTCCCTTATTGTGAACATGAAAACATTTAGTCACTCACGGATCCTTGGGCTCAGTTCTTGTAAGCCTCCCCAATAGACGTAGCTCCTACACATAAAAGAATAAGAGTTTAGTTGCTACTTGGCCTCCCTTTTGAGACCAGTCTTTTAACTAAACTCATACTTAACAAGGGGTTGCCTAATCGTCCAACATTTTCCAGATTCAACTTCTAACGTAAATAACTTGAAAACTAGAACTCATTTTAAGAGAGCTTCTTCTCCAAACATGTTTAGGAATTTTGTTAACAATGTTATCTCAAAGTTTCAACGTGAAACTTCTTGTGGTTTAACCTGGGCCTTCAAATCTTTCCCGAAAGCACTAACTGCAACTCTCTGCTTGAGCAAAGATTCTAGGTTTAATTTCTAAAATATGCAACTCGAACCCTAGACTTTTTCATGCCAAGGTTCCTTCTACAAACTTACTTGAAATGGTATTTATGATAAACCTTAAAGTTTCGGCTTGAAAATCCAAGTGGTTCGGTCTAGATCCACGTTTCTTCATTGAGTGCTTTAAAATAACCAAAAATGAACCTACAACTCCTCCTTCCTTCTCCGGCCCTTTTTCCGGCGAGAACTCCCATCTAAAGGTTCGATTTCAGAAATTAGACTCGTAGAGCTTTCCAATGGTACCAAGTTTTTCTGGTTTGCTAAGCAAATCGTCCAAAACGAGCCCTTGAAATTCTCTTCCCTTTTATACTACTATCCAACCCTTTGCATGAAATCTCCTTAAACCACCTCACCCATTAGTGGAGATTAAGGGCCGAGATTAAGCCATCTGTTCTGGTAACTAAGAGAGAAGTTTAAAACTGTTTGTTTCGAGCAACTCGATCCTCGTTGGGAAAACTCGATGGAGAAAGTTCCTTACTCGATGGAAAATTCTGTGACTTTCTATTAAATACTCGATGGAAGGACTCGATACTCGATGGGGAAACTTGGCACTGGGAGATCGCTCGATGCACGCTCCTTACTCGATCACTCGTACTTGACATGTGACCCTTCCTTGCTTACCCTCGACACTCGGCAACATTTACTCGATGCTCAACCCTTCCTCGATTATTTATACTCGACAGTCGGTAGCATTTACTCAGTGCTTGCTTTACGCTCACTCGATGCTCAAACACCCTTCAACATGATCAACACTCAGCCAGAAATTCTCTTGGTAAAGCCAGATTAATAAGTGTTGAGAGCTAAGTTTCCATACTTAAACCTTTTCCTTCTTTAAATTTATCATTTACCTCAGAATGCACAAATCCAATCTAACTTAAATATTTAACCCAACATTTTTTTTAACTTAAACAATAAACATATATAATTAAAAAGGGGAAAGAAAGGTGTGGGTTTTACTTGTGCAGTTTGTTCTTGGGATCCAGATTATCAGGGATCGTAAGAACAAAAGGTTGGTCTTATCTCAAGCATCGTATATTGGCAAGATGCTTGTCAGATATTTGATGCATAATTCTGAGAAGAATTTGCTACATTTCAGGCATGGAATTGTATTATCTAAGGAACAATGTCTTAAGACTTCTTAAGAGGTTGAGGAAATGAGACGTTCCCTATGCATCGGCTGTTGACAGCCTTAAGTCTGCAATGCTATGTACCAGACATGACATTTTCTATCCAGTAGGGATTATCAGTCGATATCAGTCCAATCTAGGATTAGATCACTGGACAGCGGTCAAAACGATCCTTAAGTATCTTCGGAGAAAGGGGGACTATATGCTCGTCTATGGAGATAAATATTTGATCATTACTGGATACACAGACTCTGATTTTCAGACTGATCGGGATTCTTAGAAATCCATATCAGGGTCAGTGTTTACTTTGAATGGAGAAGCTATAGTATAATGAAGCATCAAGTAAGGATGCATCGCAGACTCTACTATGGAAGTCGAGTACGTAGCTGCTTGTGAAGCTGCTAAAGAGGTTGTTTGGCTTAAAGTGTTCCTTACTGATTTGGAAGTTGTTCCAAATATGTCTTCCCCCATCACACTTTATTGTGATAACAGTGGTGTTGTGGAAAATTTTAAGGAACTTAAAAGTCATCGAAGAGGCAAGCACATAGAGCGAAAATATCACTTGATTCGAGATATTGTGCATCAAGGTGTGTCATGAAGATTGCTTTAGAGCACAACATTGCTTATCCGTTTAGAAATATTCTCAAAGCTAAAGTGTTCGAGGGCCATCTAGAAAGTTTGGGTCTACAGGATATGCAACATATTGTCTAGGGCAAGTGAGAGATGTAACTGGAGTATAGTGTATGCCCTAGTTTATTGTGTTTTTGTACTTTATTTGTATTGTACATTAGGCTCCCTAAGCTTTAGGACAAGTGGGAGATTGTTGGGATTGATGTCCTAAATCTCTTGTATTCTCATGGTTTGTAAATATTGTATAAACAAGTTGTTATTAATAAAATTATTGTTATTTTATAAGCATACCCTCAATTCAATAAATTAAAGATCCTAGGTTATTTTTGTAATTTAAACAAGTATGTAGAGACATACAAGTGGATATTGTTTAAATAATAACCTAAATAGTCTGTAGTAGATGGATAAAGCTAGGTACTTTATCCTAGTGGCACTACGGATACAACCCGTTTTGTAGGTATTACAAGTGTTGTAAAGTGCTACAAATGATCTGATCTCGATCATTCATGTGGAGACATGTGAGCGAGCGTATCCTATACAAAGAGTTTGTATAAGACCGAACCATAAAATAATTAGTCTCATTATATAACATCATTAATAATAGAGACTTACATTTCGCTAGATGACCATAGGTGACATGATTTGAATCCTGAGTGAGTTGTGAACTCCTGCTCTTGAAGGTGGTCCTTTGATTTGTATGAGTGAGAGTGGTCAGATTGCCAACTCAATCAGCCTATCATTTTGGGAATTCGTCTAATTAGGGATCTGGGAACACAACTACACAAGACGAAATTTACTCGTTCCCAGATGTCGGGATAAGTAGATAAATTGCTCTTTTAAGAGCTGATTTCGGGTCTTGAACATAGTGACCACACCCTCTCCTGGCCTGAGAGGGACTTGGTCATAATTGAACCATGACTTATTGTTCATTAGAGGAATCAGTGGTACTTAAGAAGTTAGATGTAACTACATGGGTAAAATGATAATTTTGGCACAGTTGTACTTATGAGTAATTTGTGAAGGTCATTGCACTATTGATTGGTTATATCCAATGAACACAGAAATATATCTATAGTGCGAAGAGTGAAACTCTCAATCTTTAATGGGATGACCGACAGTTAATGGAAGTTGGGTAATTTAATTAAAGAGTTCAATTAATTATCCAAGTACTATTGGAGCTTGAGTCTACAGGTCCATAAGATTCCCTCTGTAGCTCAACAAAGATTTAATTGAGAATTAATTTGAAGTGTTCAAATTAATTGAGGAAATTAATTATATATGATATAATTAATTAAATTAATTATATATGTGATATATTAATATAATGTATTTGATACATTATAATATAAAGTAATATAAGAGGAGTTTGAATATGATTTAAATTATATGGATGAGATTCATATAAGTGAATTTAGTGTAAATGTGATTTATATTAAATACCATATATGGTTGAGAGAAAATAAATCTATAAATTATATTGTATTTGATACAATATGTAACTATAGATTATGTGTTATATGCAATATAACATATAGTTTATATACATATAATAAGGTTGTTATTATATGTATAATTATTATTTATTTTATTTTATTAAATTAATATTAATTAATTAAAGATATGGAGTTATAACTCCCTCCCCTAATTTATCTCAATGAAATAGATGATGTGGAAAGAGGCTGTGAGATGTCTGATGCCCATTCATCTTCCTCCTTGAATCCCTGGAGAAAGGTTCTCTCTAAAGAAAATTACACAGAGAAAAAGTTCTCTGAAAAATTTCCTCTCATCTTCATCTCCTTCCTCTTCTAAAACTCTAAGGCAGAGCCCACACCTCCTGCTTATTCTCAAACCCTAGGAGAATACAAGAGGCTTCTCCTTTAGTGGTGTTGCTTTTGGAAGAAGAGATTGTGATCAGTTCGAGGAAGTTCGTGAAGAATTTTTTCTTCAAAGGGTTAGTCTTTCTTCTCCCTTTTTCCCTTTTGAATAGCGTGCTGTAAATTTAATTTTAAGGCATAATTTCTTCTTCTTAATTATGTAACTTTGTAAATTCTGTTAAATATAAAATTGGGATCATTCCTCGCTTTTTGCTGTGAAAACCTTCAATGGTTTTCCTTTCAGTACACCCACTAGCTTTATAACAAGTGAAAGACTGTTGGGGTTGATGCCATAAATCTCGTGGGCCTTGTAGTTTGTAATTGTAATAAACAAACAATTTATTTATCTAATAAAATAAGGGGTAATTTATTTGACATTTAGTAGCATTGCCCCACAAAACCAATAAACTAAGATCCAAGGTTATCTTCTGTAACTTAAACATGTATGTGGAGACATATAGGTGGATCATGTTCAAAAGATAACTTAAATTGTCTATAGTAAATGGATAAGACTGGGTACCTTATCTTTGTGACACTACGAACACAACCCACTTTGTAATTGTTACAATTGTTGTAATTGTTGAAATAAAAATAGAATGCACAGCGGAAACAATTGATCAGTAACGCTCTAGTTACATTAGTAAACTAGGATTAAGCATGCAAAAGGGTTAGAAATACAACCTTTGTAGTTTCGACAAGAATCTACCTCTCCATGAGCAATCAACACCACCAATGGTAAATCCTCGCTATTCTCCAGTTGAAGAACACGGTTGTGGGACCAAATTTTTAGTGAAAGATAGGGAATTTCACTAATTAATTTGGAGAGTAAAAAAGATTTTTTGTGGAAGAAAATTGTTAAAAAAAAAAATCAAGGAAGCATTAAATCTTTCTCATTTGGAAAAACAAAACTATTTATAAACCAACACACATGGAAAAACTCTTATTGCATAGCCTCCACCTTAAACTCCATTAGCATGAAAAGAATAGGTTTCAAGTTTAGCATGAGCCACTTCATAACCCACTTAGTTAGTGGGAAAATCCAACAATTGGATTTTTCCACTAACTAATTTTTTTATTAAGATAAATTTATAAAAAATCAACTTTTTCACAAAATATGAAATACACTTTTTCATATTTTAGAAATTATTTAATTAAAAAAATTTTAATTAAATAAATAATTTAATATCATATATTAAATTGTCTTTGACACCTAATTTTGATTAATCATATTAATCATTTTTTAAAACACTTTCATGTTAATATTTTATTTAATATCTTATATAAAATATACTCTCCAAAATTAATTATTTAATTATTTAATTGTAAATTATATCTTATATAAAATACAATTTTTCCTAAAGATCGAATTTGAACATTTCAAATTCTCATTTCACCTAGTCCTTCAATTTTGTCCATAGTGAGCTAAGAAGGAGTCCTGATGGACCTACAGATCATGGACTCTAACGATCTAAGGCTAACTGGTCAAACTCTTTAACCTAGTAAATCAACATTCGCTAACTAACAAGACTGTCCACTATAGCCTTTAGTTACATTCCCCCCACTATAGATATATTTTGTGTCTATTTGATATAACCGTTATCGATAAGTTGATCATTCATAGCTTGTTCGTAATCTTACTTAGGTCAATTACCGTTTTACCCCTGAGTTACATCTTTTCTCCTTAAGTACCACTATCCCTCTAATGAATAATTGATTTAGGATCCTAATCACTAAATCCTTTTCCTCTAAGGCTAGTGAGAGGATGGGGCCCCTTTTCAAGACCCGGGATCAGCCCTTAAGGGAAAAACCTTTCTACTGTCCCTAAAATGGATAGGAGTGAATTCTATCTTGCAAATTCTATGTCCCTAGCTATCTACTCAGTCTTATCCCTAGAATGGGAGGCATATTAAGTAGCGCTGCTGAGCTTACCCTCACCTATGTAAATCAAGGTACAATCCTGAATAAACAGGTGTTAATACGTAACAGTGATTATTTCGTGGTCAGTCTAACACAATCTCATCGTGTAGAACACCCCGTTCACATGTCTCTATATGAACGAATTGATCGCATCGTTTATGATACTTTACAACATTTGTAACAATCATAAAGCGAGTCGTATTCAATTGTATCTCCAGAAATAGGTACCCAACCTAATCAAAGTACTATAGATTGTTTAGGTTATTTCACTCGAACTTGATCCAGTTTATGTCTCCACATAAAGTCCAAGTATTCATCACAATAGCCAAAGGTTCGTAGTTTGTTGGACTTAGAGTTATGAAACAATTAATTCATTTTCATTTAACAACATTTGTCTGAATAAACTCATATATGTTTGCTGTTTACAAACTATGAGTTGTAGAACATACAACCCAATAGTAATGTGCTACAAATGATCTGATCATGATCATTCATGTGGAGACATGTGAGTGGAAATGTTCTATACAAAGAGTTTGTATAAGACCGGACCATAAAATGAATAGTCTCGCTATACAACACCGTTGATAAAAGAGACTTATATTTCACAAGAATGACCATAGGTGACTTGATTTGAATGCTGAGTGAGTTGTGAACTTCTGCCTATGAAGGTCCTTTGATTTGCATAGGTGAGAGTGATTTGTATCACTGGCTCAATATGCCTTCCATTTTGGGGATTCATCTGATTGGGGAGCTAAGAACGCAACTTCACAAGAAAAAATTCAATTCTTCCCTATTGTTAGGAAAAGTAGAGAAATTGCTCTCTTAATGGTTGATTCTAAGACTTAAACAATGTGACGCTACACCCTCTCCTGGCCCGAGAGGGGCTTGATCATTGTTGGACTACGACTTATTATCATTTGAGGGATCAATGATACTTAAGAAGTAAGATGTAACTATAGGGGCAAAACGATAATTTTGGCTTAACTATACTTATGAGCAATTTGTGAAGGGTCAATGCACCATTGATGGTTATATCCAATTGACACATAAATATATTTATAGTGTAACGAGTGTAGTTATCGGTCTTTAGTGAAGTGACCGACAGTTAATGGAAGTTAGTTAATATAATTAAAGAGTTTAATTAATTAATCAAGTACCATGGGAGCTTCAATCTATAGGTCCATAAGGTCCTCTCGGTATCTCAAGTAGGATTACTGAGAATCAAATTAATTTTTATTAATTCGAATTGTTCAAATTAATTGAGGGAATTAGTTATATATGATGTAATTAATATAATGTATTTTATACATAATAATATAAAGTTTTTTAGAGGAAAAAAAATATTTGAACATGATTCAAATATTTGCAGAAGTGAGGAGCTTTTTTGGATATGATCTTCTTCCTCACTTCTCATGTAGAGGTAGATTGGTTATTCCCAATCATTCTCTCTGTAATTTTTGTTCTCTTTAAAAATTTCTCTTGAATTCCATCCTTGCCAAAATAAAAAGAGAAGCCCTGAAAACTCTCTCTACATTTCACGCTATAGAAATTACCAAGGTTTCCTTGTGGTAGTGTTTTCGGGACTACTGTGTTTTGGTGTTTTCGAGATCGTGGGAGAATTTCATAAAGGATTGTGTCTTCAAGAGTAAACAATCCAAAACCCTAAATTCCTCTTTTTTGTTCTTCATAGCATGCTGTGAATTAAATGTATATGTTTTTCTATCCTATGATTTTTTTTTTAAAAAAGTAAAAATTGGGATCAATTCCGCTTGGGTGTTCATGCATCTTGATTGGTTATTATTTCTTTGAGCCCTGTCATTATGCATGATTTCCATAATCAACTAAGTTAATATTGACATTTTTTACTGTCATTTATTTTTTTAAATACATCAAGTATACCATTTTTATTGATGTTTTTTGAATGTTAACAAAACTATATGTTTTTACTGACAATTTTTAAGCATCAAATGTATAGTTTTATTGATTTTCCATCAACTATATCGAGTTGAAAAAAAAAGGTCATTAGAACCCTTTATATGCAACTTGTAATCAACCCCAAATAAACTTTAAACCCGATACTTGCATTCACACTCAGATGTAACTTATGGTACCCAACCTATATTTTATACACATAACAAATATACCAAATCAATTTCATAAAATCAACAAGCACAACTACAAACTAACAATTACACAACTTTTGCAAATTAACATAACTACACAACTTTGCAAACACAACAACTATACACAACTCTTGCAAACACAATAACTTTACACGACTTCGCAAAGTAACAACTTTACACAATTCCTGCAAACCTAACAACTATACACACTCTTACGAAGCAACAATGGTGCACAATTCCTTCAA
This sequence comes from Benincasa hispida, assembly GCF_027475165.1. NCBI lineage: Eukaryota > Viridiplantae > Streptophyta > Magnoliopsida > Cucurbitales > Cucurbitaceae > Benincasa > Benincasa hispida. Next base: position 28,137,022 of record NC_143482.1, on the reverse strand, counting down.
ATCCAGCAATTATATACAACTCCTGCAAACCCAACAACTATACATTGTCCCTGCAAAACAGCAACTTTACACGTCCAATCTTTAGAACACATTCAACAAGAATATTCCAACCATTCAAGAGCCACAAAAATAACACAAACCCACATACCAACTCGAGAAGCCATTGAAAGGCTCGCTAATCATAGGGACTAAGTCGAAGTGGGGGTCAATTCATTGAACTCAAGAACAATAATTTGACCAAATCCAATTCCACAAATTACATGAAAAGCTATCCAATGTAGCGAATACAGCAAAAATACACTTTGTAAAACGAATGGAACTAAAGACACAACATCCCAATCCTCACATCCATCGTCAAAATCCAACAACTACAAACCAAGTAAAGAGAAATCTTATCACGCTTTATACCTAGAGAAGGGTTCATTGCAAAAGCAGTTCTGAATCAACAAGTTTTAACTATATGAAGATCTCTTGCACGATATGGATCTTATTATTTGGATATTCTTAATAAGTTGGTATTAAACAAACTATACACCAAAAGAAAAAAGAAAAAGAAATTGACAAGAAATTTCATAAACAATGGATAAGAAAAACAAGCAAGAGTTTCGCAAAAAGAGAAATATGAACTATATCAAAGCTCCAAAAATAGGGGGAGAAAAATATTTGGGATCTATGAAGTACATATACTTCATGTGAGGCAAAGAATCAGTATCAGACACGTATCGGATACCGATACTTCTAGATACTTCCTAGATACGTATCTGACATGTGATTTGACGTATTTATTTCTACACCTATTTTTTTTAAAAGAAAAAAGACAAGCAACTCATCTAATCTTTTTCAATCCAAAACTAGCCAACATATTTAAAGAGTTCACTACTCGAGTCCAAAACTAAAAGGATAAAATAAATAAATAACGGACCAAACCCTAGACTACAATCATCTAATCTCCATCTTCACTTTTGAGTTCCCACAAAATCCACCAAAATATGAACCATTTGGATATCTTCAATAATTCAATGAAGAAGTTCTTCATTTATTTTCATACTTCTCCCTCTAATATTCTTCTTCTTCTTTGCAATATAAGTCATTTTTCTATTGTATTCTATTTTGTGCTATTGTTATTAACTTATATGCTAAATTTATCTATATCCTAGATTTTTTTTTTAAAAAAAAAATGTAACTTCAACGTATTAGTATCCTCGTTTTATATATATATATATATATATATATAAGAAAATTACGCATCTTTAGACGTATCCGTATCTTTAGTTTTTTAGAAATTGACGAAATGTCGTATCCGATCGTATCTGTATCGTATAGCCATATCTGTATCTATGCTTCCTAGTTTGGATTCACAAACTTCATTATAGCATCTCTAACAATATGGTGACCAAATTCTAACCTTAACTGCAAAATAAATATTTTTTAGGTGTAAGACAAGATGAGAATTCTCATAAACCCATAATTTCCACCATAATCAGAACTAATTAACCAATTTTTGCAAGAATCCAACAGAATAATAACAGATAGACTTCCAAATACACAATATTATCAAATAGAATAATCCAAATAAGTACTAAAGAATCCAACATAACAAATTTATCCATCATGTAAAAAGCAAGTTATAAAACAGCAACCCAAAGAATTTCGAAAATAAAAACACGAAGAAGGCATACAATGAAAAACTAAAAGAAATTTTCAAGATGTGGCACAAACCAATTATTTAGATGAGGATGATACGAAAACCAATTAATCAGCGTCTATCATTAATAGTTCTAAAATTTTACTGTATTTTATAAATATTTTAATTTATTTTTTTATATTTGAAAAGAATTCTTTAATTATTAATAATATGTGCACCCTTAAAAAAAATTTATTAAGAATTCTTAATAATATGTGCACCCTTAAAAAAAATTTATTAATTTATGCGCTTAAAATAGTGAAATAAACTTGTTATAAAATTTCGGGAAAAAAAAAAACTCAACATATAAGTTGATGTAATATCTCTGTTTTTTAGTTTAATATGATTAGTTGATATCCAAATATTCTTTGATGAATTCGTAAATTTGAGTCTGACATCGACATTAGTATCAATACTTATTGTTTTAAATCACCCACTCTCCTTACACAAACACACCTAAAAAATGGAAAGTCATAGTCATTATCATTTATTGTTAGATTTATATATATATATATATATATATCAACACTCTTATCCTAGCCACACTTAAAAAAATATAATAACAAGAAGTCACATATTCAATTATGGTCCATTTTTTATATTGTTTCTTTCCTAAAATCATTGCCATCTCCTTTATCTCAAAAAATACTTATTTAAATATATGTCATATATTTGTGACAAAAGAGGCTTTTATTGTATCAATCTCCTCCTTGAAGCATATTTTGGGGTAGGTGTAGGATGGATGATTTCAAAGTGGATTCCCGCTCATTAGAGGTGTATGCATGTAGGTATATATATTAATGGTAATGGTGTATTGATAGCGCTCAAAAAGAGCTAGTTTTATATCCTTAACTCTATCTACTTTGTACAAATTTTATACACAAAAATGTTTCTTTTATAAAAAAATTCATTCCGAGAGCCAATTGAGTCGTATAGAAGAAAAATACCCCAAATTGGTGTCAAAATGAAGACTAAAAGCATTAAAAAAAAATCAAATAAGTCACCAAAATTACAAAAATGTCACTCAACTAAAGCATTTGGCAGCAGGAACAATGTCACAACTCCACTTCAACACTTCAGTGCAACTCGTGAAAACATTTGCTTCAAAATAGGGCAGTGTTACAACACTACTCTGTGGCGTTGCAATACTACAGATATTCACAAAAAAAATCAAACTTCCGTGCATACACCTCATCGCAAGCAAGCATCACACGATGCCTACAACGCTACCCCAATACTTGAGATCTTTAATCGACAAGACAGTTACAACGTTGTCCTTAGCATTGCAATGCTACACCTATTGTATAAAACTAAAATTTTGCATTTTCACGTGAGAGATGAGATCCAAACTTGATTTTCTCTTAAATTTCTTACCTTTCTGCCCTTTTTCTTTGATTCCTACCTTATCTTTGATGCATCCATGTTATTTCTTGATCAAATTTTGAAGAAGATGCTACATTAAGGTAAGAAATCTAGTTTAGTTCAAGGTAGATTCTTAATTTTCTTGGTATGAGGCTGGATTTTCTATAATATATCATGTAATTTCTTGAATTTCTATAACAATTCTTGCTGAAATTGATTCTTGAATGTAAAATTATTTTTATACACTGTATTTAAGATTTTTTTGCCAACTTTCTTTTTTTCAATGAATGCTAGAAATAATAGCATGTTTACGTGCTTAATTGCTTAGAGCAACCACAACTGAAAAGTGCAAATGTGTGAATATTAGGTTATTTTGATTAATCTTGTTCACAATTATGCATAATTAGTAATTCAAGAACAATTGGGCTAGTAACCTAGGCTTTCCGAACTACTAATCCAATCTTAGTCAAGATTGCTCTTTCTTAATGAAAATGAACAATCAATATGGACGCTATCGAAATCTATTAGTTGAGTCATTTCGGTTTGATTACTTGTTTTATCATGAAATTAGGGTTATGCATTCATATGCTATTAGGGTATATAAACCAAGTGAATAACAAGCAAGAACTTGATTTTGTTAAATGCCTATGATTACCAAGGAAAAATTGAGAGGAAACCTAACTAAACTAGACCAATAAAGAAAATTGAGTTTTCTATTTTTCAACTATGCATTTACATTCCCGCCTTTACATTCTTGCACAATTTCATTAATTTCTTTATACAACCCCTCTCCAAGTTACCACTCGAATTCAAAATTAGGTTAAATAATCATTAGATTCTCTATGGACGATCCTTTTTTTTGTCATCTATACTATGTGTTAGTGTAGGTTGTTAGATTAGAGTTACAAATTTATTTGGTCCTTGGAAGTGTGGCAATGACATGCATTTTCGTGTCAATTAAATTAGCGTCATTGCCGGATAGTCCTGGCAATCATTAACCAATTTTGAATTCGAATTTGTGTGTGTGTCTTTTATTGTATCTAACTCATTCTTTCCAAGGTCTTATACTTCACTTTTTGCAGGAAATTATAAGAGAATGATGGTGGTACAACACGAGGAGTGTGAAAACTCCAAGGAGGAAACAAAGTTCTTTATTTGAATTAGTTTGAGGAGAAGGAATGGTAAAAAAATGAGGATTAAAAGTGTTTAAATTTAGAAAAAAAAGAGAGAGAGAGATGGGAGAAGAAGTTACAGAGAAGACCATTATGGAGTTACCGAACCAAATTTAACCCAACAACTCTTTACATAATTTATCGAGAGGCCACGACCCCATTTGACTAAAGTTAGGGCTAATCCATTTATTACCTATTTTCAAGGGCAACCCCAGTGAAGATCCTCTCAAGCATATTAAGGATTTTCACTTAGTATGCGATGTGATGCTCCTAACGGAGTTACCCAAGAACAACTAAATCTTAGAGCATTTCCCTTTTCTTTAAAGGATGTGGCTAAAGATTGGTTGTACTACTTGCCTGCTAGTTCAATGAGTAATTTATCTTTAAGTTCAAATTGTTATGTAAAACAAGACGGGGCTTTGTAGCCTCTAACTCTTTTGCCTGGGGATCCTCAATATAAAGCTCGAGCTCATACTTAACCTCACATATTTGCTCTAAACATGGCGGGGGGCAATCAACATCATTGTCGATGGAAGGGTAGAATCCTCAAAGAATTCCATTTCAGTGGTATAAATGCTGCTTTACTCTTGCTCTCTCTAGTCTCGGCACTAGGTTGGTTGACTCGGTGACACTGTCGGCCATGCCTTGCAACTTAGCTTGGGCTTCCATTTGGAACTGAAGTTGATCTTCCTTGATCCAGAGAATGTCCTACTAAAGTTAAGATGAGCTATTAGCAAGTTCATCAAAAATTTGTTCAACTGTCATACCTTGGCTCGAAGTTGGAGGAATATATTACTCAACTTGGCTTCTGTAGCTCAAGTATGGTTGATCCTCCCATTATAGATGGTTTGCACGAGAATTGACATAAGAGAGGTACGGACTAGGGAACTCTAATTCGAGGCAGGAATCGTGCACAAGGTCACGTAACAACTGAGGACATGCTTCCAACCCTGTAATTCCCTAACAACCAATTGTCAAACAATAGACGTTAGCTCATATAAGCAACTTCTAATCTCATAAACTTCTTTAACCTCATCGTTATATTGAGCAGCAAGCCCCGCATTCCACATGAAATATTGATAAGATCCTCTATTTTCCAAGATAGAACTAAGATTCAAGGAAAATAAAATTGAAACAAAAGAAACTTTAGCTAGAAAAGTAATAAGTTGAAACTAATTGGCTTTCCGAAAACGACGCCAATTTGAAAGGTTGAAGAATGGGTGACGTAAACCTCTCTCTGACAATCAAATAAAATTTATAAATACTTATTTAAACTACTACTATTACAAGGTATAGTAATAGCGCAAGACTGGACCGAACTAGTTACTAGTGGGAGGGGGGAGGAGGGAGGGTGGGAGTGGTTAAGAATTTAAATGAGAAAAATAAATTGTTGAAATACAAAGTGTGGAAATTTAGAAGATAAGGTGCAAGATTAAAAAAAAAAAAAGACCTAGCCTAGAAATGCGGAATCCACCCATTGATTTGGTTGAGCATAAACTCCTCAAAACATGCAATATTTGCCAATTTAATTCTTAGCTCATGTACACAAAGCCTTAAGTTACCTACCCTAATTAATACGTTGTTAATTTCCAAATCAACCTAGAAGTTCAACTAGTTGTGTAAGCTAAGTCAATTAATAACTAGATAATCCTAGTAACAAATTGAATCGTTCTTGAAGTTTGTTCATGATGGAAGCGATTAAAAAGGAACTGTTAGAGACCCTTTAACTCTAATCCAAGCATGCATTAATCCAATGCCCTTGAAAAATTGTTATAATATATAAAATATAATGGTACGGAAAATATAAAATATATTAACAAATTTAAAAGAATCGAATATGAAACACGTGCCAAATTCAATTGCAGAAATTATGAAGAAATGTAGTGGGGACTGTGCAACAATAATTGTATAGATACTCTTTCTTTTTGCTTTTTTTTTTTATTGTTATGTTTTTATTTTAATAATGATGGTATTTTATTTTTTTTCCTTTTTATTAGTACTATTATGGAATAAAATGGAATTTAAATATATCACGTGCACAACGTGGTAAGGTTTAAATTATTTTCTTATTATTTACCTTGGATATTTATATATATATATATATATATATATATATATATATATATATATTTATATATATATATATATATATATATTTATTTATATATATATAATGTGCTTAGTTGTATCCCCTACATACTTTATGATCATTACGATTACATCTCTTAATATAATAGTGAGTTAGATCATGTTTGAAAGTGATTCTCAAATGGTTAAAACATTATCAGAATCACTACAAAGTATAATTTAAATCATTCAAAATTAACTTTGATGATATGACAAATGGATATCAAGACTGTCTTTCTGAATGGTAATCTTGAGGTGACCATTTATATGGTGCAACTTGAGGGATTCATAGCCCAAGGTTAGGAGCAAAAAGTTTGCAAACTAAATAGGTCCATTTATGGGCTAAACAAGCGTCTTGATCTTGGAACATAAGGTTTGATATTGCGATCAAATCTTAGGATTTTGACCAAAACCTTAATGAGCCTTGTGTCTACAAGAAAATCATCAACAGTTCTGTAGTTTTCCTAGTATTATATGTAGACGGTATCCTACTTATTGGGAATGGTGTAGGTTCACTGACTCCAGTTAAGAACTGACTAGCGACTCAATTTCAAATGAAAGATTTGAGAGAGGTTTAGTTTGTTCTTGGGATTTAAATCTTTAGGGATCAGAAGAACAAAGTGCTAGCACTGTCTCAAGTATCGTACATTGACAAGATGTTGATCAAGTACTTGATGCAGAACTCCAAGAGGGGCCTTTTGCCTTTTCCTCTTGGAGTTACATTGTCTCAAGAGGAATGTCCTAAGACACCTCAAAAGGTTGAGGAAATGATATGGGTCCCCTATGCATCTTCCATTGGCAATTTGATGTAGGCGATGTTATGTACTAGATTTGACATCTGCTATGTTGCGGGGATAGTCAGTATATATCATTCTAATCCATGGCATTGAATGAATGAGGTAGACGATTGAGTAGACGATCGGGTAAGTGGGAGAAAGATGAAGTCTATCGTATAGACTAATACTCGATCATTTAGTAAGAAGAAGCCTATCATATAGACTTACTACTTGATCGTGTAATACTGAGTAACTATCGTATAGAAAACTCGATACTTTATCGTTTAGGCTGTGATACACTATCATTTAATAAAACGCTTTTACTTGATAGTTAATTCTTTTGTCAAATGACATAGAATGAATCATCATCTGATTTTAGAAAACCATTTTTCTTTTATCTCACAGTTACCATAACCGTGTATAACCTCACACTCAAGTTGGTTATTAAAGAAAAAGATTAAATCATTATCATATAATTAATATATTATAAATAAATATGATAACCAACTTATCGTATTATATTTATAACATATGATTTTAATATTTCATCATATAAAACATATAAACTATAGTTCTTTGCCTTTTGTATGGTATTTAATATAAATCATATTTATATTAAATTCTCCAATTAATGTATCTACTACATCAAATCAATTATATCACATATAATTGAATTCATTTGATTATGTCACATATAATTAATTTTTCTCTTGTAAATTTGAACACTTCTAATGAACCCAAAATCTGATTCTCAACTTGAACCAATTGAGCTACCAAGGGAACCTTATGGAACTGTAGCTTGAGCTCCAACGGTACGAGAATAACTAACTAAACTCTTTAATCATGAGATCCACCATCCGTTAACTGTTGGTCACTCTATTAAAGACCGACAGTTACACTCTTCGCACTACAGACATATTTCTGTGTTCATTGGACATAACCAATCAAAAGTGCAATGACCTTTCACAAATCGCTCGTAAGTACAGCTGAGCCAATTTATCGTTTTGCCCCTATAGTTACATCTAACTCCTTAAGTACCACTGATTCCTCTAATAAATAATAAGTCATTGTTCTACTATGGCTGAGTCCTCTCTTCCCAAGAGAGGGTGTGGCCACTATGTTCAAGACACGAATCAGCCCTTAAGAGAGCAATTTATCTACTAACTCCTGTTTCGAGGAATGAGTGAATTCCGTATTGTATAGCTAAGTTCCCAACTCCCTAATCAGACGAATCCCCAGAATGGTAGGCTTGTTGAGTTGGCATTATGGCCACTCTTACCCATACAAATCAAAGGACCATCCTCATGAGCAAGAGTTCCCAACTCACTCAGGATTAAGGTCATATCACCTATTGTCATCCTAGAGTAAGTATCAATTATGAATGGTATTATCTAAAAAGACTAATCATTTTGTGGTCCGGTCTTATACAAACTCTTTGTATAGGATACCTCTGCTTGCATGTCTCCACATGAATGATCAGGATCAGACCATTTGTAGCACTTTACAACACTTGTAACATCTACAAAGCGAGCCGTGTCCTAGCTCGAAGTTGGAGGAATATGCTACTCAACTTGGCTTCTGTAGCTCAAGTATGGTTGATCCTCCCATCATAGATGGTTTGCATGAGAATCTCCATAAGAGAGGTACGAGCTAGGGAACTCTCATTGGGGGCAGGAATCGTGCACAAGGCTATGCGGCAACTAAGGACATGCTTCCAAGCCTTGCAATTCTCTAACATCCAATTGTCAAACAATAGATGTTAGCTTATATAAGCAACTTCTAATCTCATAAACCTCTTTAACCTCATCGTTATATCGAGCAGCAAGCCCTACATTCCACACGTAATATTGATAAGATCCTCCATTTTCCATGATAAAACTAAGACTCGAGGAAAATAAAATTGAAACAAAAGAAAACTTTAGCTAGAAAGTAATAAGTTGAAATTTTTTGGCTTCCTAGAAATGACGCCAATTTGAAAGGCTGAAGAATGGGCGTCCTAAATCTCTCTTGAAAAATCAAATAAAATTTATAAATACTTATTTAAACTACTACTATTACAAGGTATAGTAATACGGCAAGATTGGGTCGATCCGTAGGGAAGCGCGAATGTAGGTTCAAACTAATTACTAGTAGTAGCGACGAGGGAAAGGAGAGGGGGGGAGTGGTTTAGAATTTAAATGAGAAAAAAAGTTGAAATATAAAGTGTGGAATTTAAAGTGCAAGAAAGTAATGTGCAAGATTAAGAAAAAAAGGCTAGCCTAGGAATGCGTAATCCACCCATTGACTTGGTTGATCATAGACTCCTCAAAACATGCAATGTTTGCCAATTTAATTCTTAGCCCATGTACACAAAACCCTATGTTACATGCCCTAATTAATACGTTGGTTAATTTCTTAATCAACCTAGAAGTTCAACTAGTTGGGTAAGCTAAGTTAATTAAATAACTAGATAGCCCTAGTTACTTATCGAATCATTCTTGAAGTTTGTTCATCATGCAAGCGATTAAGAAGAAATTGTTAGACACCCTTAACTCTAACCCAAACATGCATTAATCCAATGTTGTTGAAATAACAAGATACGAAGATGGACTGTAATGGAAATCAAAGAATCAATTAGAGATGGTAAATAACTCATACATTCAATGCATAGAATTGAAGCTCATTTAAGAACAGTACAATATCAACAAATAAGCATTAAAGAAGTTAAAAACCAAGTCTCCCAACCAAATACAATGGGTTTCAATCAAATGCAAAGCTAGAAACTCACTTTAACCACGAAAACGGTCCAAGATAAGCTTTACAGTCATAAAATGTGTGTAACAATGAAGAATTACAGAGAAATGTGAAGAAGAGAGGAGAAAATCAGATTGGGGTCTAAAAGCATGAAGAGAATAACCTAAAATTTGGGAAAAGCGTTTATATAAAAGTGGCCCAGCGCTAAGCTATGCTCTCTAAGTTTTCATAGCACTTGCTTATAGCATAGCTATGCTCTTCGTGGCACTCTTAGTTAGGCATAATTATACCTTTGAGTGTCGTTGTGCTCTGCCTAGGGGCATTTTCGTAATTTTGAGCACCTTTTCTTCCTTTTGACTTGGTTGCTTTGTTAAGACTCTGATTTGGTCCGTTTTAGTTTCGCTAGCTCCCTAATGCTCATTTCTACTTCTTAAGTGCTCGATAAGTATAAATAACATATTTAACACATTAAATAGCAAACAATCCCGAGTTAAGGTAAAGAAAATAGTACTTTTTGAGTGCGGTCAAAATCTAATATATAATTATTATATATTTCAGAAGTAAAGAAAAACGAGCGTTTTTCTTTAAAAAAAAAAACGAAAACGAAAGTATATATTTTAAAAATAGATAAAATTATTAAGTAATGCTTAAAAAAATAGACATTGTATTCAAAGTATATTTTATTTTAAATGCATCAAGAAAAATTGTTATAATATCTAAAATATAATGGTACAGAAATTTTAAAATATACTAACAAACTGAAAATGAAAATTTAAAAGAATCGGGCAAATTCAAGTGCAGAAATTATGAAGAAATGTAGTGGGGACTGTGCAACAATAATTGTATAGATACTCTTTCTTTTTGTTTTTTTTTTATTGCTATTGTTTTTATTTTAATAATGATGGTATTTTATTTTTTTTCCTTTTTATTAGTACTATTATGAAATAAAATGGAATTTAAATATATTAAGTGCACAACGTGGTAAGGTTTAAATTATTTTCTTATTATTTACCTTAGCTAAATATATATATATATATATATACATAATGTGCTTAGTTGTATCCCCTACATACGTTACGATCATTATGATTACATCTCTTAATATAATAGTGAGTTAGATCATGTTTGAAAATGATTCTCAAATGATTAAAATTTTATCAGAATCACTATGACGTATAATTTAAATCATTCAAAATTAACTTTGATGATATAAAAATTGCATTTTAATGTATGAAGTTAAATATTAATTTTTTTTAAAGATTAAAGGTGTGCATTGAAAGATCCCCAATTGAGTTTAATAATTTCAAAATCATTCCACAACTTGCATTTAATAATAGAGAGTGGGAAGATTCGAACTATGGAT